>NC_086110.1:43651977-43968922 GCF_963921235.1 Mobula hypostoma
AAGTTGGTGGTAACCTGCCTTCCTGAATCTTTCTAAGGGTCCAAGTTTTCCCACTAAGTTTTTCATTTGGAATTTACAGAATTTAATTCCAGCTATGAAGAAGCAACAATTTATTTCCATGTTAGGGTGAAGAGTGACTTGGAGCAGAAACTTCAGGAAGTGCTACTGCTAAAACTTTGCCTTCAACATTCTTCATGGGGGTTTGGGTTGTAGGTGTGGAAGCTGCTTGACAAGGGAGAAACGTTGCCAAGTAATTGATGTGCATGATGTGCATACTGCAAAGAATGTGCTGGTGACAGGGAATGAATATTTAATGTAATGACTGACCGTGGGTGCTGTTGAGCTTCATTTGAACACTCATCCAGGGACATTTTTCTCTATTTAACTAATAAATCCTTCCTAGATATTTTGCTTTATCTGATGTACTTTAACACACTCTGTATTGATATTTTTCTTTGCTCTGCTCCCAATAATGGTGAAATCTTCCTCAGCTCTGCAGCCTCCCTGCTTCATTAACTTTGTATAATTGTGGGTGTTACAAGGGTGGGTGTGGTAACATTGAATTAGTACTCTCAAGCTTTGGCTATTGATCTTGGAATATGATTATGAAATTATTAAACAATTGGTGAAAAATGTGATACTAGCATTCTTGGGGTTGAATTTTCCAGTCAAAGACAAATCCATGGCAATATGCTACCACTTTTCTATTTTCATTATTTTTGTTGCCAGCTTTTCCAGAGAATTGCTTCAAAGGAATTGCTGCAATCTAAGTGGGTCATATCCACTGCCTTGCATTTATTAAGCTCCTTTATCACAACCTCAAAGTAAGCCAGTAAATTAGACTGACAAAACTACCTTGTCATAATCTTATTTTGGATGGTTTTTATGACTATTTCTATGCAAATGATTTCAATGAATACATTGCTATTTTACCAAGTGTTTCAGCAGCTTCACGCTCTTTCTCAGAGTCAGATTTTCCAGTGCTTTATGGATGATTTATATCAAAATCACTAGTCTGTAGTTCACTGCTTCACAATTTCTATATTTTTTTTCCTCAATAGGAGCAGTACTTGCCTTTTACCCATACACTACATTACTGATAGAATTTTGAAAATTGTGTTTCATTTTTCAGATCCTCATGTGCATCTTATTAGGCCTTTGATTACTATAAATGTGCAGCTGTTGGACATAAATACAGTTAGTAAAATGGGTTCTGTTTCCAGATCAAGTATGTAACTACTTAATTAAAAATGACTGCAAGATTATTTTTCAGTCTCTGCATCAGTTGTTATGCCCTCATCCAATCCCGTTGTTGATGACCTTACTCCGTCCCTGGTTTTTTGCCATGTTTAATTTGATGATTCATTTTACTGGTTTACTAACTAGCTGCATTCTGGACCCAAGCATAAATTTGATACACAATTCAATTATTTGCGATCATTTTCCTGTTTCTGAAATTTACCGAAGTATTATAGTTCCATTATTATAATTCAGCCCGAAGTTTAGGGATTCAGAAACTGCTTTTGGTGGATTTCAGTGTCAAGCAATATTTTCGTGAAGGATGCTGATGGTGATTGACAGCATCATGTTAATTTATAACTGTGCTGTTTGATCAAGAAGAGCTTCATTGTGGTCTGTAATCATTGATGAACAACCTGAGTGATTCTTTCTTCCCCACTTTAAGTAAACCAGCTCATAACTCAACATCAGTCTTTTCTCCATTTTATAAATATATTTGATTCCATTTCGCATTGACCAAACTTTATAAACTGGAAGCATCAACTCCCTTGTCTTAATTGCCTAGTTATTTTATCATCTTCTTGACATGCATTTCTCCACTATCTCCAGGAATCTGAAAAGGTGCAGAAGAGATTCACCAGGATGTTGCCTGAGATGGAGTGTTTCAGTTGTGAGAAGAGACTGGAGAGGCTGGGTCTGTGTATCCTGGAGCAGAGAAGGTTAAGAAGGGACATGACAGAATTATGTAAAATATGAGGATATAGGTGGGGTATATTCAAGGAACACTTCCACAGATTAGAGGTAGATAAAACCAGAAGACATAGATTTAGGCTAAGGAGTAAGTGATTCAGAGGGGATCTGAGAGAGGACCTTTTTCCTCAAGAGATTGAGTACACCACGTGAGACAGTGGTTGAAATTTCAAAGTAAATTTGTTATCAAACTACATATGTTGCCATATACAACCCTGAAATTTATTGCCTTGCAGGCGTACTGAATAAATCCATAGAACCATAACAGAATTAATGAACCACACCAACTTGGGCATTCAACCAGTGTGCAAAAGACACCAAACTGCGCAAATACAAAAAATAATAATAATAAATAACTAAGCAATAAATATTGAGAACATGAGATGAAGAGTCCTTGAAAGTGAGTCCATAGGTTGTGGGACCATTTCAGTTATGGGGTAAGTGAAGTTGATTGAAGTTATCCCCTTTGGTTCAAGAAAATCATATTTAATATTTAAGACGTATCTAGAAAGAGGGCTTGTATCATCTGCGCAGAGAATACTGTGGATCAAGTGCTGGAAGCTATGATTAATACAAGCGGGTGTCCAGTGGTGACCATGAATACGATGGCCTGCTTGCAAGCTGAACAGCTCTTCTCCTAAGTGTCACATTGCTGTTAATCTACAAAACGGACTTGATGCTCTAAGAATTGTAAGCGTTACATTCAAAATCTAAGTTAAAGTTGCTGATGAATATAGAGCAGTTTGCTGTTGTCTTATAAAAGAAATACCACCATGAGGCCCCCAGGTCAGATTTTAATCATTATTTTACAGGAGGGGCCTTTGCCAATTCCTTAGAGATGTCCTAATTTGAAATGTAGTCATCGTATAGAATGAATGGTGAAATATTTTGTGCCATGTAAACAAAAGCATTTTTTAAAAGTTGATCAAAGACTGGTTCCTTGTGGTTCATATGTTTGTAAAGTTTTAAGGTGCTATTCCTGGGGCAACAGATATATAGCAGAGACTTAGATATTTGTACAATGAGAAAGAAAATGTTAATTAATAGACCACTTTATATAGTATGAAGACACACGTTTTTTTTGTTGTGAATCCTTTATCAGCTTGTGCACAAACACACACACTACTAGATATGCTTACTAAAACTGAGCAGAGTGCAATGCTTGCTTGACGGCATATGTGAAACTGTATCTCATATTTGAGCCAGCTGAACACCACTAAACAAAGATTGAAGAAAGTCATAATTGAACAGCTGGACCTATTTCATTGTCACTCTGGCCGTATCCACCCACTACTCCTAGTCAGAGGCATCCTTGTTTCTCTGGGTTAGTTCGATTGAAAATAATAATGTTTCATTACACAATAATAGGCTCTGGCAGAGATATTTTAAACATCCTTGGGCGCGTGTGAGATGCTAGATGACAAGCGAACTAATATCCAAAATATCAGGGGTTCCCAACCTGGAGTCCGCAGACCCCCCCCCCCCCCCGGTTAATGATAAGGTCCATGGCAAAAAAAAAGGGTTGGGAACCCCTGCTCTAGATAGACCTTTATAAATCAGGGCATTGAGTACAGGAGTTGGGATGTTATGTTGAAATTGTATATGACATTGTTGAAGCTGAATTTGCAACATTGAGTACCGTTCTGATCACCTATCTACAGGAAAGATCCCAATAAGCTTGAAAGAGTGCAGAGGAAAATTACGAGGATGTTGCCTAGACTTGAGGACCCAAGTTATAGGAAAAAGCTAAGTAAGTTCAAACTTTATTCTCTCTGAGCACAGGAGAATGAGGGGAGATTTAATAGATGTATAGAAAATTATAAGGGGTACAGATAGGGTGAATGCATGCAGGCTTTTTCTTCTCAAGTTGGGTGAAACTTTAGCTGGAAGTCGTAGGTTTTCAGTGAAAGGTAAAATATTCAGGAGGAACCAGAAGGAATCTATTTCATTCAGGGGGGTGTGAGAGTGATACAAGTTGACAGTGGATGTGGTAGATATGGGTTCTATTGTAGCATTTATAAGAAGTTTCTTATAGGTTCAGGGATAAGAGTGGAATAGAGGGCTAGGGTACACATACAGGTGGATGGGACTAGGCAGAATACTGGGTCAGCACAGACTAGATGGGTTATACAGCTCTCATTACATGTACATGCAGGTTAGCGCTTTGAGTGATTATGCAGAAAGTTTGAAGTTAATAACTTATCGTCCGCTCTAGGCCACGAACTTATCAATCACCCCTGCTGTGGACGCTTTCTGGAGGTCCAAGATCCGTGTGCTCCACGACCGCTGGACTAAGTGTGTAAATGTAGGAGGGGACTATGTTGAAAAATAAATGTGCTAGGTTTTCTAAAATTGACTCCTTCTATATTAGGTCACAAACTTATCAATCACCCTTCGTACATCTCTAGAGTTAGAAAATATGTGATAGCATTGCACCAGTGGTAGCTTTATTACTTCAAATAAGTAATCACTTTTTGTATATATTCCATATTACCATCAGTACAGCCGAAATTGTTACCCCCCTCCCCAAAGATAAAAAACCTCATTTGGAGAGATTTCTGGAGTTTTATCAATGTCATGATATTTTCCATATTGTTCTATCAAATCAAAACAATCTTAAGGTTTTGTGATAGCATACAGGATTACAGTACAATAATTCAAATGTGGGGTTCCACACGGCCATAACCTAGGCCCCATTTGGTTGTAAAATGAATATATTTAATCAAAGACTGCTTTCCATACTTTCATAACCTATTAATAATCATAATTTTCCAAGTCTTCCACATCTTCACCTGAACTTTGCACACTCTGAGGTGGATACCTGGTTCTCAGTCTGCCAGTCTACACATGTCAGTACACCTGAGGCCATTTGCAACACACATACATCTTGGGAGTGAACATTTTTTGGACAGTTACAGGCCAGTAGATCCAGGACTGCATCGGGTGCTGGCTGGCCTTCCATCCAGTGCACCACCAACTGTTCAGCTTCCTCTTCTCTCTCCATCTTCCATCCTCTGCCAACAGGGCTTGGCACGTGTGGGTACTTCTCCAAACATCTTCTCCATATACCAGCCTGGTAGTTGGCTCGCTGTGCATGTTTTGTTAATCAGTCCTTGCATGGTGGGAGTTGATGACTTTCGATTTCACCTTTTTTGGCACAGAAAAGGTGATACCTGAGCTCACTGACCTTGGTGGTCGATGCTTTTGGGGCATACAAGAGAGAAAGAATATCCTCCATACGTAGACTGCGCCCTTGTGCCATCACTATGATGTGTCCAAACGAAGACCTGTCTGCTTTCAAGATGATCGCCCTCCCATTTGATTTCACTTCTCTCTTCTTACACATGTCACTGAATGGTTTCAGCTTGTTGGTTTTCATTGGGTCGTGCTAGTAGGTCTTCCTCTAGTCTTGCATCATTGAAAGTTGCATAGTATTGCTCACCAATTTCATATGTCTTCATCAGATCAGAGGCAATGTCCTTGGGGATTGCCTTTGCCATAGAGATGCTAATGAGGTCCCGCTTCTCTGCAAATGGGTTGACCCATTCATGTATGAGGCTAACCACTGCTGAAACTGCTTCCTCATCTTTCTGGATTCTTGGCCGCTGTAGCTCCGCATGACAAAGCTCTGATTTGTTGCCTTGCACCATCTCCCTTAACTGTCCCAGGAATGCACTGTGGTGCTCAGCTGTTATGTAGTAACGCTTGATAGCTCCAGCATTCAGGCTGAACTGTGATGTGCCTCCAGGAGTCTGTATGTCTTTGTTCACTGTGGCTTCAATAGCCTGGTCCACAGGGATCTGCCCAAAGGGGCTGTTACTTGACAGCTGCACTGAGAATTGGCCTGTCTTGAAGGCCTCATACACAGAAGGATTCTTCTCTGGGAGGTTCATCATCTGAGCAAAGTAAGGGGATAGGTACCTGGCATAATTCATCTTATCATTGGCAAAGCACCATGGGATCATGGTTCTTATAGCATGGAGGTGCAACTCCCAGTCCCCCTCACGAGAGGCGCGCAGAAGCCCAAGTACTACATTCTCTACCATGTACGTATGATATCCAGAATGCGGATAGCTCTCCATTGTTGTGACGGAGGTGTTCCAGAAAGTCTGTCCACAGGGTTATCAGCTCAGCTAAGAGTGGACTTTGCAGCAGATTGTTCAACTTCTGTTGGATCAAGTCACTGGCCATGTCGTTCACATGGTCTAAGAATGATTTGATCATCCCATTCCTCTGGAACGTTGTCCTCAACCCATGGTATGAACTCTGCCCATGCGAGTCTCATCGGTGCTTCATAGATGTAGTTGTGGACCCTGACAGCAGGATTGTAGTGTTTATCATCAAGGACTCCATTGATGGACCTGTCTGCGACAATTCCAGCCTCTATGCATACGTCCTTTAGACCAGCATCCCGAAATCGCTTTCCTGGGATGGCTAAGGCATTACATATGGTATGGAATGTCCCCATCCTGAGAAGAATGTTGGAGAAGTGCTCTTTGTGCTTCCAGGCAATTTCAGTGGCTTTTGCATAGAGTGCTTGATCCATGACTACCACAATTGTTTCTAGATGAAGTTCCTTCCTGATTAGCTCTGATTGGTTCAGGATTTCAAATGCTGTGGTCAGCTGTGTGGCTGGTGCTCAACTGTGTCTTGTGAGATTGGTTCTTGGTCCCTGGTGCTGATATTAAAACCAGTCCAGCTTGGGATTGTCTGATTCTCTGGATCTGTTCGCCTTGCAAGTGTCCATACCAGGTTCTTCTTGCAAGCAAGAAAGCTACCACCGCTGCAGTGCTGTCACATATTTTCTAGCACTAGGGATGTATACCTTGCCAAAAATCACTATAAGAATTATTCCCCCCAGCTGGTACCGGTGGCCCAAATTTGGGGTCCTGGCTCACGGACTAAAGGGCCTGATTTTTGGGATAATTTCAGAACCTGACTCAGATTTATTGTCACTGATAATTGTCACAAAGTTTGTTGCTATACAGTGCAGACATAAACATTTATAAATTTCATAAGTAAATAGTGTGGAAAAGCTGTAATGTGTGTTCATGGGTTCATGGCTTGTTCCAAAATCTGGTATATGCTAGTACATGATTCCTTGTAGTGTAGGAGACTGAGGGATTACCTTGGAGATATAAGGGGTATCAATAGGGTGAGTGCACACAGACTTTTTCCCAGAGAAAGGGATTTAAAATACTAGAGGGTACATTCTCAACTTTAGAAGACATTGACTTTGCACATGACCTCAGATTACTATCACATGCATTCCTTTAGTTGGACTCAGAGTCAGCCAGAGAAAGACTGAGACCATGACCCTCAATGTAGAGTCTCCTCCTCCCGTCAAGGCATATGGTGTCGACTTACCCAGCACTGGCAGATTCACCTAGCTGAGCAGCATCATTCGACAGGATGGTGGGACCAAGGACAACATCCAGTGCAAACTCACAAAGCTAGAAACATCTTCAGATCAATGAGTAACATATGGATATCAACCAGGTGCAGCGTCCACACCAAGGTGAAGCTCTGCCAGAGCTGCGTCTTCTCCACACTCCTGTATGGGTCAGAATGCGGGTGCAGGACAGAGAGTGACCTTGCCAAATTGTCGTCATTCCATACCCTGAGCCTCCAGGAGATCCTCTGTATTTTCTGGCCAAGAAAAGTCCCTAGCCTGGCCCTACTCCTTCAGTGGCATGGCCACAACCATCGGAAGGAAACGTTGGTGATGGATTGGGCACGTGATAAGAAGAGAGGCCAACTCAATCATCAAGGCAGCACTTCATTGGACCCCTGAAGGGCCGAGGAAACATGGGAGACCAAAGACAATTTGGTCTATGGCGCCATACCATAGGGGCAGAAATGAGGACCCTGACCCACAGCTGTGGCACAGTAGAGAAGATGGCTGAGGGCAAACAGAGAGGGAGGACCTTCATTGCTGCCCTCGGCACCAGCGGCATAACGGGCAGTAAGTATGCATAGGTTTAAAAGGGAGTTGTGTTATATTCCCTTCACTCAGAGGGGGGTGCATATATGGAAAATATTTTATTCTTTAATAACATATAAACTTTTGATTTAAACTGTTACTGAATATTTCTGAATATCATCTTCCACAAATTGTTAAACCTGCGCATAATAGAAAATGTTGTAAAATCTCACCTGCTGAAGGTTTTTTGATCTGAAAGGTTAACTGTTTCACTTTCTACAGATGATGCTTGACCAGCCCAGTTTTTCCAGTAGCTTCAATTTTTATTTCAGTTTTCCTACACTGGCAGCTTTTTTGCTTTCCCATGTTTTTTAGTTAGCTGCTCGTTCCCTTCAGGTGATTGAAGAGCAGGGCTTATTATGGCCTTTGTATCAAAGTGATATCATTAGTATCACAGGAAACCCATCTTGTTGGAATCAGCAAGCTCCTGCCCTTGCTCTGTGCAATACTTTTAGCAGGTCAAAAATTGGGTGCATGCAGCTCACCTAACTGAAAATATTGAGCCAATCTATGTAAACTCCAAAGTGAACCACATCGACATTCCCTCGTCTCCCTTCTCTATTGGACAGAAGATACAAAAATCTGAAAGCTCATACCACCAGACATCTACTAGCTGCTATTGTGAGTTTATTGACCGGTTCCCTAGTATGATAAGATGGACTCTACCTCACAATCTAGCTTGTTTTGATCTTGCACCTTATTGTCTACCTACACTGCACTTTCTCTGTAACTGTTGCACTTTAATCTGAATTCTTTTATTGTCTTACCTCGAACTGCCTCGATGCACTGTGCAAACTTTTGATCTGTATGCACGACTGTACCTCAGTACCTGTGGCAATAACAAAGCAATTCAATTCTAGCATGTTGGTGCTTATCAGTGTGAGGTATGTTATGCTAGGGAATGGTTCAGTGTGGGTATCTTCTGCTCCCAGATCAAGGAAAGCAAAACTAAGAGTAAAGGTTTCTTTAATTCATTCCAGCTGTGTTCCTCTAACCAGTCCTTCCCACATCCTCAATGTTAATTAATGTGATGAAGTTATTCCATGCAAGCCATATTGTCGATTCTTTGAGATTGACAATTAGTCTGAATTACAACAGATTTGTGCTGTACCCTTGGAGCTGCATTCAGATACTCTTATGCCCCCAATTTCGAAAATGTTGGAAATTGTCGCACGTCAGGCAGTATCAATTGAGATAGATACTGTTAAACATTGACCTTCAAAGAACTGAGAAAAGGTTAAAGTCAAGTGAGTGTTATGTTGCAGGGAAGAGGGAGTGTGGAAAGTAAAAAGAAAAGCAGAAACAGGCTCTGCCACCACAGTCACACAATCACACTAATTGCAGAAAATCCATCTCAGAGAGAAAAAAATAAATAGAGATGAATAAAAATTAGAAGAGATGGAAAAATGATGCTGGAACTGAGTAATACATAAAATTGAATCACTGGACATCTTAAATAAAAGCAGAGAGTGCTGTAAATGCTTAACAAGTCAAACAGCATCTGTGGAGAGAGAAACCGAGATAATATTTCAGACCAATTACCTTTCATCTAAACTGGCAGTTCTGATGCAAACTGGAAAGGCTGGTTATCTGAAATTGCAATGTGGCTGCATGAAAGTTGAGATAATTTTCCACAAACTTGATGTGCTTCATTGGGACAGTTTGGGAATATGACTGGGATAGATAACTGAAGTGATGGCAAACTTTGGAAATATAATCTTGAATATAGTCAGGTGCCATCAAAGACCAGTTGAGATGTGCTACCTATACAGAGGAGAATAAAAGTGTTTTTTGGTAGTTGGTCTGTTTTTCCATGAAATTCCACTAACCAAATGTTAATGGTGGATGAGAATCAACCCCCCTTAGTAGTCTCACCAGACTGATAATAACCCTTAGAATAAATTGTACTTGTAAAGACACTCTGCTTAATAAGAAACTGAAATCTATCTTCTCTCAAGATCTAACATAAGATATTGCATAGTCAATTTTCATCACTCAAGTTATTAAAAAATGTATTTGTTAGAATTAGACATTGAACATTTTTGATTTGGAAAACCAATGTTGACATCAAGAAATCTTATCAGAGTGTGTTCATCCAGGGTGGGAGGAAATTTATTCTCCTTTGATTTAGTTTCAAACCCAGTTTCTAAAAGTGAAAAGCCAGCAGTTGTTTTCATTAATAAGCAGGTTTTGTATAAATAAATCTTCATTTATAACAGTATTTTTCCACACAGGATTACAATCACTTTTACTTGCATATATATTAGAATTTTGGAAACTTGTGGACAATATACAGTACAAATGCAAGAAAGAATATAACATTTCAAGTTTAAATTATAAACAGATTACTTGGTAATGTTTATTGTGTGTGACCAACTTAGAACTGGGTTTTACAAACTTGTATGATTTGGTGACATTCTGAATTTAATTTTGGCCATACAAATGTTTCTGATAAGAGAAAATAGTTAAACTGGTAATTAACAAAACTATATGGTTGTCTGGTTTGTGAGAACATAGCATGATTACATAAAAGCATCTATATTTCTGGGTTCATTAAATGTCCTGTTCATCATCTCCTTGAATTAAATACAGATTAACCCTTATCTCTCTAGTCTGTACTTTATCTCACTCAGGCGCCATGCTTCTGGGAGGCTGTTGGTACACCAAGTCCAAAAATGATTGATTTCTGGCTGATACTTGTTCATTTCCAAGATTTAGACTTCTATCTACATATTTGTTGATTTCCGGCAGCAGGGTTATCATTCCCGCTATATAATAAGCAGAAGAATATTTCAGTTCACTATAGATGCAACAGTTTCTCAATTAGGAGTTCATTAATCAGTCAATTAACAAAGCAGCAAAAATCTGTAAAAATTCTTCATAATTTGGCAAATGCATTTCTAATGCAATACTTGTCTTTGAAGTGAAGTTATCACAATTGATTAAAAAAGGTCTAATATATTTACTAAAATATTACTGATGTTACAGAAACTGGGCTTTTAAAACAACTTCATGACTGGAGAATCGGTTGGGTTGTTGTAAAGCTGTGAAATGCATTCTATTTTAGGACTTCAAATCTCTGTAATTAGAGTGTGTGAACTGACCTAATCCCTATATGACTTGATTGTAGAGTATTTGCCATACAATGTTGTATTTAAAAATAAGTAATGAAATCGCTGTTTTGACAATATCTGGAATGTAAATACACTAATTGTTCAATATTAAAAATAAGGGAGTCTTTGGAAGTCTTTTTGGATTTTTGTGTTAACCATTCCAGCATATTCTTTATGCAGAAAATGGTATTTTAAAAGGATTGTTAGTCCTGAACAATTTGTTGGAACCAGTTATTACTGCAAGCCTAATTCATGGTATAATTCTACAATTGTTAAAATATTCTTTAAAGCCGTCATTCCTGCTTGGTCTGTGTTACTCTCAGTCATAACAGGTTCTGTTAATCTATACAAATCCTTATCAGCTACTTGAAAGTTTCTAAACTATCACTGCAAAATCGTTGGGTCAAGGGCAAGAGTCAATAGGCCTGCGTAGCCACGGGGAAAAAATAAGCTGTTTAGAAACAAAACAAGCTTTGATGAAATAGCCTGTTGGATTTTAAAGAAGAATTAAGCATCTTGGTTTAAAAAAAGATATTTCTCATTGTCCTCAATATGCCAAGATGAGCCAAATTGAAGTAATGATATCTCTTCCTCTTAACCTAGCTATTTGACTAAAATCTGCAACCTTCAACAAGCAAAAGTAAGGTTTGATTTTCTAAAGCAGCTGATAAAGTGCCTCGTGTTATAATTACCATTAACTGGATTTGTAATGTTGCAATTTAAGGATTCGCTTTCTCATTTTGTAAAATAGCTTCTATATAAAATCAGTGTGGGAAGCTATATAGTTGTAAAATAATTTGTTACTTGAAGGAAAACTGACCAGCAAATTTAAGTGATGAGCTTGAACCCTGGCATTGCAGCTGGGGGATTTAAATAAACTGGGAATAGAAGTTTTGTATTAGTGATGATGACAGTGAAACTATAGGAAGTTCTAATTTCAGCTGCCAGCTGATTGTTTGAGATTATTAACTGGGTGCTACAAAGATGAGCCTATGTCAAACCTCTTTGACCATCATGGACACATTGGACTGAATGACCTTGCTTCTCTGTCTTAAATTTCTGTAATTCTTTTGGGATTTTCTTTTTCCTGATGTATGAAGAATTTGCATTATTATAATTTAAAATAGTATGTAAACATTATGCATTAAACATTTAAAAACAAAAATAATTGCTTCGGTGTAGTATGATTATTTTGTATCGGTTAATTTGGGAACGATAACTAAGCTTTCCTTTTCAGAGATGACCATCTGACTAAATTCATAATATCTGGATGAATTATCATAATCATGTTAACTAAGTTGGTAGCTATTTAAGCAATTAAAAGAACTGAAGCTACAATGAGAAGCTCATTTTCTGAGAACCATAATAATATGTCTTTATATATCCTGGTTTCCTATTTTTATATACCTTCAGCTGATGTAACCATCCTCTGCATGTACCATAGCAGCAGATGGAAAGAAGCTGCTACTTTTGCATTGGTTATGGTACAACTTTACAAACGCAATTTTGATCTTCTGATGCAAAAGAAAGACATGATTCCCTATGAGTTGTGAAATGGCAGGCAGTATGGTTTTCTTTAAAGCTTGTCACCCATACACATGATGGCACTCCTGCTCCGAGTCCAGTGTCATATGTTGAAGTATTGCTGTTGTAGTACTTGTAGTCATAGTGGTAGAACTGGAATTTCAGCAGGAAGTCCCTTCCTGGGTAATTAGAGATGGAGTTTATTTGTCTATTCCATGTCATTTGTATCCTGGGGAACAGCACCAAGGCTTGCACTTGCCACTGATCAGAATTACAGCACAGTGAAAAAGAAATTTAAAAACAAAGGGGCCCACTGTTAGCATTTAAGCTCTTGTTATTTTTCTTGCAAAAAGTCACTTTCACATTTAATCAGAACTACCAATCAAAACTGATTTTGCAAGATACTTCCAAAAGTGATTTAATAGACTATTAAAATGGGCAATTGTCCTGATGATCAATAACAGGACAGCTGCCCTGTTTTCCACTTTTAACCCCAATGTAATAATACTAATAGTATCATACCAACTCCCTCTCTGGGTGCTATCATGCAGCACAGCAGAGGCAGGGGATTGAACCGTGACATCTTCTCATTTCTGTACCTGGTGTACATGTTGGATAGACTAACAGACCCATTGATGCAGCATTGTCTTCATTGTTAAACAGGGGAGAGGGTGAACTTGTAAGGCAAGGCAGGCTTAGCAGAATGAGGAAGACCTGAAAATAATTTGGCAAAGTCATTTGCAAAAGGAAGATCAGTGGGTGGGGTGGGGGGGGGTGGGTGAAGAATAGTAAAAGTCAGGAAAGTGAGTAATTAAGTGTGCTGCAGGATACTGAGAGCAAAAGGTGAAGAAGTGTAAGAAATCACAGGAGAGCTTCTCCAACTCTGATGCTAATGCAAGTATGGATGGGTGATTTTTTTCTCTCTCCTTTTCACTGATCATGGGTTGAACATTGTGGAGGCAGATAATTAGTATCACATTAAGGTTCATTGTGTATTTGCTTGTGATTAAGACCAGTTTGTGATGGCAAGGAAGAAGGGAACACCGCTGTGCTTAAATAGTCACTTCATTGTAAAATGTCCTGACCCTTTTCTGTGTGGGTTGTGGGACCGGTTTATAGTGTAATGACAGCTTCAGCTAGCCATCTTCTAAAAATTTGATCGATCTTTGCTGGTAGGTAGTTGAACTATGAATTTTACAGGAATGTATATTTTTTAAATTGACTCATTTTCATGTAGTTTTATTGTTTTTGGTGCTAGACTACCAAGTGGCAATAGATTATTGTAAAGAACGTGCAATCTCAAAACAAGGAAAACGACAGTACCTTGCATTAATTTAATGATAGCACCTTTTGCTGAGACTTTAATCCCTTGAAAATGCACAAGATAATTAAAGGTTATTTAAATGTTTATCTTATGTAAATCTTATTCCACATGTTATATTTGTTTCTATAGCAGTCTATTTTAAATGTACAATTCTTTTCATGTTCAGAATTTAAAACTCTCCAATTATCAGATTGTATTTTTGGCAAACTATTTTCCTGTTAGAATTCCTTGATAGTGCAATTAAACTTGGTTGCTTGTATTAAAACTTTCTGATATTACACTGTAGTTATGTGTTCTGTTTATGTTATCTGTGAAGTTTCCTAAAAACTCTTAAAATTTCTTTTCCTTCTAAAGAAACTCAACAGTTTGATGGATGTTTTCCAGAACTACAAAGTGTGATAAATTAAACAGCTCAGCAAGCTTCAAGTATCTGAGCCTCTAGTGCGCTGGGGAGAAGCCCGATAAATTAGTGATAAGTAGATGATAAAGATGTGGTATGGAACATGTTTGTGTATGATATGTATTTGAGACAGTCTGGTTAATATTACCAGCGCTAAGCTCTTGTCATAGTTTTCCTTCATCTCTATAAAAGTATGGTATACATTGTAAGTTGAGATACCAGAACCATGTTTTTTATACTCAAGTATTTTAATGATCAGTTTCTAAATTTCAAATATACAAGAAATTCCAAAATACATATCAAAACTAAAGGTATAGTTAATGAAATGTACTTTGCCAATAGTGTGTAATTTGTATGTTTTACTCAGGTGAGCACACTTTTGCAAAGTAAATTTTGAATAATTTTCTCTAATGTTGTTATGTATGTGGAATTGGTATTTCAAATACTTTACTAGATGGACAATTGTTGATAACTTTCACTGGTTTAGTAATCAGCTTTGTTTTCTTAAAACACGGCACTGTAATAATTATACAAGCTTCTTTGTGCTGTGATCTTGAAAACATGATACTGTATTAGAATTCTAGTGAATATTTTGTTCTTTCTGAATCTTTAATTCTATTTAGGCAGCTATATGTTGCATCCATATTTGAAACTGGGTTCTAAAGAGTTATTTCTAATCTTGATTGAACATGCCATTATCCCATATGTTGTACAAAGAATTTAATTTGCATTTGTATGCTGACTTGAATTTAAAATTCAGTTTTTCAAAGATGCACTCTCTTCAATTGTACTGCTCTAACCATCCACTTGTAGTATATTTGATCCAGCAAGATTAGTTGCAATTTTTTACTCTAGTACTTTCCTTAGATCTTTTTTCTGCGAATATATTTTGCTTGTGCCCTCCCCCTTACTCACGCATTCTTATTATTTTTAAAACTTGCTGGATTACAAGAAGTTTCTTTAGTTCAGTGGCTCATTTAGCTTGCCATGGATTCCCATTTTAGACACAGTTTTGTTTATTGGCTCCTGTAACTGTACAAGATCACATGAAGAGGCAATTAAAGAAAAATATTAGAAGCTGGAAGTGTGGAAATTGAAATCAAAAATTGAGAGAGGCCATTTCTAGTGGTGATAATAAAACCTATTATCCAGTTACCCTGCTATTTGACAACATAATCATGCCTGTTAACAAACATAAAAAGATTGGGAAATTCATCGGATAGAAAATTTACATAATGTAACTACAAGTGGAGCATCTGAATTGTTAATTAATATGGCTAGAATCTGACAACCTTTGGTAATCCAGCAGTAGGATGGGATTCGTAAAATGCAAGTTGGGTCTGGTTTCAGTTTTATCTTCCACAGATTTCAGATTATCAATAGATCTTAATGCAACCTATATTTACTAACTGCTGTAGCATGTAGTGTACTTCTACTGGTTTTGCTTTTGAGGTTTCTCATAATAAATAAATAACAATCTAACTTTACAAGGAAGTCCTCTTCAACTGAATTCCATTCTCCCCACTTTACCATCCCAAAATGGATGAACAGTTAAGAAAAACAAAGTTGCTAACTTTTCTAACCAAGTTTTAGTATCAAATTTAGTAAAAGGATTTTGGTGGCCATAGATTTTAATTTGCAGCTTGAAATATAATCATATTTAGCTGACTAGAGCATATCAAATCTAAGACATGCTTTCTCCTATGCATAAATAAGATGTTTTATTTTTGGTTAAACTTGGGTTTTGCTGTGAATGTTGGATATTGCATCGGGATTTGAACACCAGCTACTGCACTGATGAGTTCTCAGTGATGACTGTAATTCTTGGTTTGAGGCTGAATAATTGGATTTCATATCAACAGCTCAGCAACAGCTCGGGGATCATCCCAGATTAAAATTTTCACCATCATTAACATTCATTGGAAAAGGATGTGAGAGATTTCAGTACTGCAGACATCAGCATCATTGTCAAGCATTGAGTAATTTCAGAAGCAGATATAACAGCAAGACTAGGGACTAAAACTTTTTTTTGCCAAGTGCACAGGCAAAAATTATTGCGTTTTGGAGGGGCAACTTCTCTTGATGACTGTTCTTCATAGCTAATGAGATTCTACTAATTTGAGACATTTAGTGCACTAATCACTGGGAATCGTCAAATTTATAGTCCGAAGGGCTGTGCAGTTCTTTGTCTTTACTGACTTTCTGAAAGCACTAAGAGCCTAACCTTGTTTTCTTGCACTTTCCTTTTAACCTCTATCACTTAGGATTTGTGTCATAAGATTTGCATTTCAGTTGAAAAAGAAATAGATTTGCAAATGCAGGAACTCAAAATAAAAATGGAAATTCTGGAAGAACTCAGCCAGTCAAGCAGCAGCTGTGGAACGAGCAACCAGTCAATATTTTGGGTCAGCAACCTCTCTTCAGAACTGGGTGCAATGGTGGGGGAGAGGAAGAGTGTAGGGATTACTGTTTTACAGCAGAGTCTGTAATGAGAGAGGTTGGGAATGATCTCGTAATGAGGAACATGAAAGCTGACTGTTAATAAGATACTTGGTGAAAAGAGCACATTAGCATAATGAAAAATTAGGGAAGAGCAATTTCACTGAGGGTGGAAAATAAGATGTTCATTTTAGAGCAGGGGTTCCCAACCTGGAGTTCACGGACCCCTCGAATAATGATGAGACTCATTGGCATGAAAAAAGGTTGTAAAATGTCTAGGTGGAAGCTAAATTGTTTTTGCTTTGGTTTGGAATAGGCAGAATGTGAAATCGTGGAATAACAATATATTTTTTCCCTAGAATATTATTGATGGCAACAAACACACTCACTTACAAGCATCCCTGTTTTCTCTGATATGCTGCCAATTTCACTTTAGCCACCCTATGATTCCTGAAGAATATTGTCTGTCACTTCCTTTAATGCGTCACTTGTGATCAGTGCAAATATAGATCCAGGATATGATCTAGTTATGACTAAATACATTTGCAATGGAACTACTGTTGCAAGAATACTCCAGGAAAAGTGCTATTGTATAACTTGCTTGCAATAACCTTTTTCACTGTTTCTCCAGCATTTTTTATTAACAGTACCATTCAAATCCACGTTGAGTTTTTTTTTGTGTGCAATAATTTACTATGAATTGATTTTAGTAAATCTGGCTGCATAGCAATCATTCCAGCTTGATAGTCTAAACATAAAAATGATTTGTCTGTTGTTAATTCATTGTTAAATCTGGGTCTGCTCCAACTGTACTTTGAGTTATACATTTTGTGACGTTGCTTAGACAGGAAAAGAAATTCTGAAATGGGTGCAAGGGTAAGTCCGTCACTGGCACCATCTTGTGGCTGCTTGCTTATTTTACACAGTGAGGATTTTTTTTGGTTATATTATTTATCAAAAGGAAGGTCAAGAATATCACAAACTTTGTAACATGCTTTATTTTTAAAATGTGGGAACTTTGGTTAATAACCATTTACTAGCACCAAGCTGCAGACTCCATTAGTAATGTCTAACAGCCAACAATTTTTCTTTAAAATTGGAGTGATGATGAAGGAATAACCTTGTAAGTAAATAACCCATTAAAACAATGGTGCCACTAGAGGCACTGAGTACTGATCAGAAGCCATGAGACAGTGCACCCTGATGCCTTCCCGATCGTCACGTGGGACTTCAACCAAGCTCAGATTTATTTATCACACGTACATTGAAACATACAGTGAAATGTTTCATTTGCATTAACAGCCAGCCCACCCAAAGACATGTTGGGGGCAGCACACAAGTGTTGCCACACATGCTGGTGCCAACGTAGCACGCCCACAATACTCAGCAGAACAACGCAAGCAGCAACAACAAAACAAAACAAGACAACAACAGCAAAACAAGCTCCCCACCCACTCACTCTCACATACAGAGCAGGCCACCTCCGGGTCTCCATTCAACAGCAGCGTATTTTGATTTCGTAGAGTATTTGCTTTCTGCACTTTTCAGAATGATTGTTTTAAAAAAAAGTTTGGATAACCACTTGTTCATACGTAAGGTGAAATACTAATATAATTCAGTTTTACAATCCAGTATTTTCTCAATGTTTCTTATGACGTGCCTACTTAAATTTTCTGCACATTTCAAAGTGCTAGTTTATGAGATTCTGCATTTATTACTAAAAGGTTTGACTGAACAAAATCTTAAGAAAATATAGTATAAATGAATTTTCTTTGATAAAAATATTTGTGTAATTAGAAATGTTACTACTTTATTGCGTTTTATATATTTAAGTGTGCATTTTTTGCGCAATTTGACGATGATACAAAACGATTTCCTCTTAACATCAATGTTAGCTTTGTAAATCTGTAACAAGATTCACTCTGCAACAGAGTGATAATCCCTCTTGGTTTAACAATTGAATCTCTATCTTAAACAGAACTCAATATAACAACTTTGGAATTGTGCAAATGAAGTTTCTTCTCATAGATGAGAGATGTGTAGATGCACTGGTTGCAACAGAGTCATTAGCTTTAAATGAATCAGAACTGTTAACCATATTTTTCGAGCTTTGGTGTAACCTTGAATTGATTTTGCAGTGTATCAAATTTAGGTGAAGAAAAAATGGTTGAATAATAAACAGCTTACTAAACTAGATGCTTTGTCTCCTCACAGCCTGTTACTACACCTCTGCATTTAAAAGAGGAACGTTGCTGGCTAAGGCAACTGAAAATAACAGGGCATGAAGAAACAGCCAATTGTACCGTCTATTGCAAAGGTATGTGCATTTTACGTAATTTTTAGATTTTTAATATAATTTTGTTTTAAATTTATCATGTCTCCTGCTTGGAAAATGGGCAGTTTTCGTTTAATTAAGCAAGGACACAGTGTATTCTGATTAATTGGGACACGTTGGGATCAGTACATTTTGACCCAATTAAGTGGCTGCCCAATTAGTGGTTTCATGGAAATGCTTAAAAAAGGTATTTTTAAAAAAGATGATCTACCATTTACTTGAATAACAATTATCTATTTAAATGAAATACAGAACAAATTAGAACACTACCAATACAATTATATGACTATAAAACTAATAGTTCCTAATAGTTATCAACAGAGGAACTTATCCAGTGTATGTTGCCGTGTTCTTCTGACTATCTGTAAACGAACAAAATCAGTGCAAATATCTTCATGCTGCCCTCATACAATGTTTTCATTTCAAGAAGATTGTTGTTACCTTCAAATTCTTCATGGTTCCTAACCTGATGAAGTAGTGAAATCACACTCCTGGCCATTTCTAGCATTGCCAAGTCTGAATTCTTCGAGTTGAGTCAGGTCACTTTTTATTTTCATTTCGACCATTACTGCTGGTACAGTACACTGTAAAAACGAGACAACTTTTTTCAGGACCATGGTGCTACATGAAACAATACAAAAACCACACTGAACTACGTAAACAACACAAAAACTACACTAGACTACAGACCTACCCAGAACTGTGCAAAGTGCACAAAACAGTGCAGGTATTACAATAAATAATAAACGCGACAATAGGCACAGTAGAGGGCAGTAGGTTGGTGTCAGTCCAGGCTCTGTGTATTGAGGAGTCTGATGGCTTGGGGGAAGAAACTGTTACATAATCTGGTCGTGAGAGCCCGAATGCTTCAGTGCCTTTTGCCGGATGGCAGGAGGGAGAAGAGTTTGTATGAGAGGTGCATGGGGTCCTTCATAATGCTGTTTGCTTTACGGATGCAGCGTGTGGTGTAAATGTCTCTAATGGCGGGAAGAGAGACCCCGATGATCTTCTCAACTGACCTCACTATCCGCTGCAGGGTCTTGCGATCAGAGATGGTGCAATTTCTGAACCAGGCAGTGATGCAGCTGCTCAGGATGCTCTCAATACAACCTCTGTAGAATATGGTGAGGATGTGGGGTGGGAGATGGACATTTCTCAGCCTTTGTAGAAAGTAGAGACGCTGCTGGGCTTTCTTGGCTATGGAGCTGGTGTTGAGGGACCAAGTGAGATTCTCCGCCAGGTGAACTCAAAGAAATTTGGTGCTCCCTTAACGATCTTAATGGAGGAGTCGTCGATGTTCACCGGAGAGTGGTCGTTCCGTGTCCTCCTGAAGTCAACAACCATCTCTTTTGTTTATTCACATTCAGAGACAGGTTGTTGGCTCTGCACTAGTCCATTAGCCGCTGCACCTCCTCTCTGTATGCTGACTCATCGTTCTTGCTGATGAGGTCCACCATGGTCGTGTCATCGGCAAACTTGATGATGGGTTCGAGCTGTGTGTTGCAGCACAGTCGTGGGTCAGCAGAGTGAACAGCAGTGGACTGAGCACACAGCCCTGGGGGGCCCCCGTGCTCAGTGTGATGATGTTGAAGATGCTGCTTCCAATCCGGACTGACTGAGGTCTCCCAGTCAGGAAGTCTAGGATCCAGTTACAGAGGGAGGTGTTCAGGCCCAGTAGGCTCAGCTTTCCAATCAGTTTCTGAGGAATGATTGTGTTGAATGCTGAACTGAAGTCTATGAACAGCATTTGAACGTACACGTCTTTTTTGTTCAGGTGGGTTAGGGCCAGGTGGAGGGTGATGGTAATGGCGTCGTCTATTGAACGGTTGGGACGGTACGCGAACTGCAGGGGGTCGAGTGAGGGGGGCAGCAGGGTCTTGATGTGCCTCATGATGAGCCTCTCGAAACACTTCATGATGATGATATGTGAGTGCAACTGGACGGTAGTCGTTGAGGCAGGACACTGAAGACTTCTTCGGCACGGGGACGATGGTTGCGGCCTTGAAGCACGTAGGAACGACGGCGCTGCTCAGGGAGATGTTGAAGATGTCAGTGAGAATATCTACTAGCTGGTCTACACACCCTCTAAGTACTCTGCCAGGAATATTGTCTGGTCCAGCAGCCTTCAGTGGGTTGACCCTGCATAGGGTTCTCCTCGCACCGGCCACGATAAGACACAGCACCTGGTTATTTGGAGGAAGGCTGGTCTTCCTCGCCAACATGTCGTTTTCCACCTCAAAATGAGCATTGAAGTTGTTCAACGCATCTGGGAGGGAGGCATCACCAGCACAGGCAGGTGGTGTTGTCCAGTAGTTGCTGATGTCCTGAATGCCCTTCCACTTGAAACCACAATGAGCAAAAAAAGTTCTGAATTGCCTGACCGCTTATTTCTCACCAACTATCAGTGACAAAAATCACTGCTTTTTGAACACAAACACACAGAACTGACTCTATTTATAAACTGGTGGCTCTATACACAGCAAAGGGTCTAACGACTGCACGAGTGCATGCGAATGACGCTAGTAAGAAACTGTTCAACAGTCTCCTGTCCCAAATAAATGAAGGGAATCCTGGCTATTTTATCAATTAGTTTCTGTTAGAACATAGAACAGAGAAAACCTACAGCACAATACAGGCCCTTCGGCCCACAAAGCTGTGCCGAACATGTCCTTACCTTAGAACTACCTAGGCTTACCCAAAGCCTTCTATTTTTCTAAGCTCCATATACCTATCCAGGAGTCTCTTAAAAGGTCCTATCATTTCCGCCTCCATCACTGCCGCCGGCAGCCCATTCAATGCACTCACCACTCTCTGTGTAGACATAAAAACAACTTATCCCTGAAATCTCCTCTGAACCTACTTCCAAGCACCTTAAAACTATGCCCCCTCATGCTAGCCATTTCAGCCCTGGGAAAAAGCCTCTGACTACCCACATGATCAATGCCTCTCATTATCTTGTACACCTCTGTCAGGTCACCTTTCATCCTCCATCGCTCCAAGGAGAAAAGGCCAAGTTCGCTCAACCTACTCTCATAAGGCATGCTCCCCAATCCAGGCAACATTCTTCTAAATCTCCTCTGCACCCTTTCTATGGTTTCCACGTCCTTCCTGTAGTGAGGCGACCAGATCTGAGCACAGTACTCCAAATGGGGTCTGACCAGGGTCCTATAGAGCTGCAACATTACCTCTCGGCTCTTAAACACAGTGCCACGGTTGATGAAGGCCAATGCACCATATGCCATCTTAACCACAGAGTCAACCTGCGTAGCAGCTTTGAGTGTCCTATGGACTCGGACCCCAAGATCCCTCTGATCCTCTACACTGCCAAGAGTCTTACCATTCACACTATATTCTGCCATCATACTTGACCTACCAAAATGAACTACCTCACACTTATCTGGGTTGAACTCCATTTGCCACTTCTCAGCCCAGTTTTGCATCCTATCAATGTCCCGCTGTAAACTCTGACAGCCCTCCACACTATCCACAACACCTCCAACCTTTGTGTCATCAACAAATTTACTAACTTCCTCACCCAGGTCATTTATACAAAATCACGAAGAGTAGAGATCCCAGAACAGATCCCTGAGGCACACCACTGGTCACCGACCTCCATGCAGAATATGAGCCATCTACGACCACTCTTTGCCTTCTGTGGGCAAGCCAGTTCTGGATCCAGAAAGCAAGGACCCCTTGGGTCCCATGCCTCCTTACTTTCTCAATAAGCCTTGCATGGTGTACCTTATCAAATGCCTTGCTGAAATCCATATACACTACATCTACTGCTCTGCCTTCATCAATGTGTTTAGTCACATCCCAAAAAATTCAATCAGGCTCGTAAGGCACGACCTGCCTTTGACAAAGCCATGCTGATTTTTCTTGATCATTTTATGCCTCTCCAAATGTTCATAAATCCTGCCTCTCAAGATCTTCTCCATCAACTTACCAACCACTGAGGTAAGACTCACTGGTCTATAATTTCCTGGGCTATCTCTACTCCCTTTCTTGAATAAGGGAACAGCACCCGCAACCCTCCAGTCCTCTGGAACTTTTCCCGTCCTCGTTGATGATGCAAAGATCATTGCCAGAGGCTCAGCAATCTCCTCCCTTGCTTCCCACAGTAGCCTGGGGTACATCCCGTCCAGTCCCGGTGACTTATCCAACTTGATGCTTTCCCAAAACTCCAGCACATCCTCTTTTTTAATGTCTATATGCTCAAGCTTTTCAGTCTGCTGTAAGTCATCCCTACAATCACCAAGATCCTTTTCTGTAGTGAATACTGAATCCAAGTATTCATTAAGTATCTCTGCTATTTCCTCCAGTTCCATACACACTTTTCCACTGTCACAGTTGATTGGTCCTATTCTCTCATGCCTTATCCTCTTACTCTTCACATAGTTGTAAAATGCCTTGGGGTTTTCCTTAATCCTGTCCACCAAGGCCTCTCATAGCCCCTTCTGGCTCTCCTAATTTCATTCTTAAGCTCCTTCCTGCTAGCTTTATAATCTTCTAGATCTCTATCATTACCTAGTTTTTTGTTCTTTAAGAGTTGTCCCAATTAACCAATGGCCGAATTAACCAGAATCCATTGTATCCAAATATTCTGTAATCCTGTGTACAGAAAAGGGAATTTTCTGTTCTCAAATCTGCATCTGCAAAACGTTAGCTTTAAGCATCAATCTTGCTCTTGAAAAATCAGATGCAAACAGCACTCTCTATTCTAAATATGAAAACCGCACAGCTGGGTCAAGGGACTGTTGGCTATAAACATCGAAAAGTTGTTATTTCAGTGCACCATTTTCTTCGATGAAATACCTTGTTATTTTCTCTCATCGCATTTGAAACCCCCTGAATGATATTACATTGCAGGCGACACAGTAGTGCAATTGCTTTACAGTGCCACTAATCAGCGTTTGGGGTTTGATTCCCACCGCTGTCTGTTCGCTCTCCCCGTGACCGTGTGGGTTTCCTCTGGGTGGTCCGGTTTCCTCCCACATTCCAAAAAACATGTAGTTAGGGTTAGGGTCAGTAAGCTGTGGGCATGCAATGGCCACATTCCTTGCAGACTTGATTTGATGCAAAACAATGAATTTCACTGTACGTTTCAATGTACATGACAAAGAAACTTAATCCTTGTCTTTATCCATTTATGAATGAGCTAAACTTGCCATAGAAAGTTTTCATTTCAACTTGGAAAAATACTTAACAGTTTGATGGCATTGATCATTGCCATTCCTACTGCTGTGAATTGAAACATAATTATCATATGTAGATTTTATTCTTTTCAGGTTAACTTGCTTGTTATTTTCTCCTTCAATCCATTCTTTCTTTCCACCTTTCTGTCTTTCAGACTGAATTTGGTGTTGAGTTGGCTTTTGTTCTCATTGCATTCATTGCACATATACTGTCCCAGAGTCACTTTATGATTAGTAGGATGGAATGCATGGAGCTGTGTTGAATAGGACTGGGAAGGAAATACTACCATTTATTTCCTTAACTAGTCATCCTGAAGAAATGCTATTTAATTAGGAATTAACGTAATATTTAAAACAATGACAGATTAAGCGTAGAAAAGGAAACACAGGAAAGAAGTATAGGATTATGAAAAGGAATATTTCTATTTAGTCTGAAAGGGTCACCCTAAGCTTCAAATTACTTTTCAATGTAATTTCTTATCCCTCTCAACCCTGAACTCAGCCTTTGGCCTCCTGCATGATCCTACCAAAGCCAAATAAATTTGAGAAACAGCTTTTCATCTTCCATTTAGGCATGTCTCTCAGTACTTGTGACTCAGTACTAAATTCAACAATTTTAGATAAACATTGTTTTCCTGTATTGTGTCAGAACCGACAATTTTGTGATATGAGGTCACCAACTTCTAACATTAGCTCAGTTTTATCTCTTCATGGATGCTGCCTCATCTGATTAATTTCAGCATTCCCTTTTATTTCAGATTTCTAGCGACTATTTGCTCTGCGCCTCTATTTTGGCATTTTCTACTCTTCGCCTTCGCTGACCTCTGTGCGCTTCTCCAGACAGACCGGCTATGATTAACATGCATTCATCACTCTCTCAAATGCTATGAACAGCAGTTGTATCACCTGGACACTTCTAATTCTCACACTATCACAGATATCTCATTTGTTCTATTCAACCCACCTTGCCTCCTGTAACTTAAAGGTCATTGACTTAAAGATAATGATGAAAGATTATTGACATGAAAGAACAAACCTGTTTCTGTCTTCACATATGCTGCCTGAATTGGTGACTAAACCCAGCATTTTCTGGTATTCATTTTTTAATCTATTGTTTTAAAATCACCAACAATAATTAAAATCTGCAGGGAAGAGATTGCTCATCCATAGGTTTCAGCACCAGAATATGTTTGACAGGAAGTACGATATGTTCTAGCATTAAGACATTTACTCTCACTGACTTGGAGTAAGTCCCATGCAGTGTATAATAAGAGCAGGTGTAACCTTGCAAGTTTACATTTTATTTGTATTCCCCTTGTTTTTCTGTGAATAAACAAATGTGAGGAAGACATACAGGATATTTATTTTTACTGACTGAGGCTTATAATGCTAAAGCAGAGTGCTCATGCTAGAATTCTGCAACACTAATTCGGCCCAGCAAAATCTACAGAATGTGATGGTAGAGACGACGCAGAGGGAATTGACACAGAGGGCCAGAGAGTTATAGTTGAGAGAAGGTATTGCCGGAACAGGTCTCGATTTCTAAACAAAGGAGTCCTGTTTAATTAAGGTGTAAAGAAATTATGAAACTCATAGAAAGAGTTAACACAAAAACCCCCCTTCATTTAGGGGAAAGCTCAATAATTAGGGGATGTAGATTGGGGAGAAGTTGGGTTTACAAATCTAGGAGTAAGAATAAAGTTCACTTTTAACCTTCAGGTATTATTTACTTAAGAACATAAGAATTTCAGAATCCTAAATGGCTTATCCCTTTTCTAAAACTGTGCCTCTTCAGTCAGGGTAAAATTGTCTTCCTGCATCTAGCCTGTGAGATCCTTTAAGAATTTTGTATGTTTCAGTGAGGTCTGCTCTCCTTTTGAAGACAATAGAATACAACCTCAATCTACTCAAATCTATCCTCATTTGGCAAACCTTTCATCACAGAAAACAGTAATGTTAACCTCTCTTGCATTCCTTGGGTAAAGAGACCAGACTTGTAATATTTCTGATACAAACCAAAATGTTTTTCATACCAAATATATTCCCTTTATCCTGTCTTTCCCTCTCACCGCCTTCTCTACTGACGTATTGGCTCCTGACGTAAAGTCTTTGACGTTAAATGTTAACTCTGTTTCTCTTTGCACGGGTCCTATAAGAGCTGTTGAGTGTGTTTAGCATTTTCTGTTTATTTTTTCTGAGGATTTATACATCTATTGTTGGCCTGCAGTGCTGTGTTACGACAGCCTGATATGGATCAAAATTAAAGCCAAACCTAACTCCACCAGAGCCAATCTGAATCTTTCCCTAATCTAGGGACCCATACTGATTCCCATACCTGACAACCTGCAGACATTTGCAGAACATCACACCCAGACACTGACACAGAGTTGGGGTTGATGTCCACCTCCACATTCCGAGCCTGTGAAAAGATTTGCTGCCACCCGTTATGTGATCACAGTTGAACTCAGACAAATGATTCCAGCCCTGAGAAAGCTGCTCCCCAGCCCTGGGAACGTTCTCTATCCAATCCCTGGAGAAGCCCTCGACCTGATTGTGGCATTGGGACAAGCATGGATTAATATCCAAGGATAAGCTCCCCAAGCTCCAAACAAAGTAACAGTTGGACTCCTTCACCAAGTATCACGTCCTGCCACCAGCACTGAGCCAAACTGTAAAGTACTCTGAAGGTGTTAAACATTCCTTGTAAACTCCAAGACCCACAGCTCCCCGTCTATCTGAAACCTCATCAGAGCCTGGCCACTGTTCTCTGTCCGGTCTCTTGACAAGTATCAAATCCTGTTGTTAATACCAAGCCAACCTTAAGATCAACATTCAAAATCATGCTTCAACCCTTGCTCAATTCCCATGCCCAGTTCCTAGTGAAGTGTCAGTTCGGCACAGTCTCTACCTGCCGATACCAAGTCAAACTGTCCTCAGTAAAGTACTGAGCTAGGCCAGCACAGCATTACCTGAACCTGAAACACAGAGGTAGATTGCTTTGAGCTGTGGTTGGTATTCTGGCACTGCTATGTCACATAAATAAATGGGGCAGTACACTTGTTTCTGTGAAGCTGATAGCCATTTAATTCCTTTTTCTGAATTTGGTTACCTCCTGACATAAATTAGATGTGTTGTGACAGGGCTTCTATAAAGGAGAAACCCCCAAATGGTGAAACTAACATTTTCTGGGCCTACTATTTCTCCTGCAGCATGGTACTTCCTGCAACCAATATTTAATCAGAATATGTATTGCCTCTTTAGGGAGGCAAAACTATGTTGGACCAGTTTCAGGAGTCGAGCTTTGGGAAATTAACTCTCTATCCCATTAATTTTACCAAGTAAGCTTAACAGACCAAGATCACCCATGGTGTACCACCAGGAGGTTTTTAACAACTGTACTTGGTTTATATTTTCAAGGTTGTAGTCCACACTGCAGACTTTCAGAGCTGGAGACAAAGTCCCTGACCTGATGGACTGAGAAATTACCCCGTGTAATCAGTGGACCTTAGGAATTGAGAAGCTTTTTTGTTCCAATAATAATCCACAGGCCAGTGTACCATATTGCCAATGTCATGAAGAATGCTTTATGAAAGACAATATATAAAAATAAATTTCAAAGAAATAATCCTGTGCTTTATAAAAAGGTAGTAGTGACACAGGAGAATATTAAAATGATACCATTTTGTGAACAGGAAATGGGCTTCAGCAATAAATAAATAGCACAATTTGAATGTTTAAAGTATAAACATCATATAAATGTACAAGAAGTATAGATTCAATTTGATTATAGAACTATTTAACAAAATGGATATTAGATTTCTTATTGTTTAATAAGATTTCTGTTCAGACCTGCAGAGAACAAAAAAACATATAACCATGGTTTATTTATGTAGAAATACAGCATGGAAGAGACTTTTCTGGCCCAATGAACCACACCACCCAGTAACCCATCTATTTAAACCTAGCCTAATCACAGGACAATTTACAATGACCAGTTAATGTACCTACTAACTGGTACATTAACTGTGGGAGGAAACCGTAGCACCCGGAGGAAAGTCATGCATTCACAGGGAGAACTTACAAACTCCATACAGAGGATGCCAGAATTGAACTCCAAACTCAGATGCCCTGAGCTGTAATTTCATTAGTGGCAATAATGTGATGTCTGTTAGAAGGATTTTAATAATGATTTATCAGAATAAAACCGTCTGTGGTCATTTTGCTGTTGTAGTTGCATTACTATGCCATAGTGGTTCCCATAGAAAAAAAAAGTTTTTTATTTGCATGATGAAATTTATCAAATATTATCTCCCTAAGACTTCAAGCTCTAAGACTTGCTAGCTGATAGCTGAAGGGAAAGGTTCATGCCTCAAATTCTCACAGAGAGCACGTCTGCCTGTTACACATGTCCAAAACATCCTGAAAGTCAGAAGCCAACAATCAGACCTCAGACAGTGGACTTGCCTTTGAGCTCAGTGACAAGAGAGTGATGTGCTGAAGGGAGGGTCCAGATATACTTGTATCCCTTAATTTTATGAACAGCGGGGGCTGGTATGATTCATTAGAGCGACGGTCACTAATTCTAAAGTTTGTGTGTGATCCCTTTGATTATATATGCTACCTGGGGCCTACTTGGCATAGGATCAGCTTCTTCTCACCAGTTCCAATTGGTTGCAGAGTGCTAGCTTGTTCAGGGTCTTCACATCCAGGAACTATAAGTGTGGATGACAGATGACCACGGTGTGGTTCCGGGCAAACCAGCCTCCCGTTTCTCCTTAAAGCCAAATGTGTTTCTCAGCCAGCAGGCTGATAAGAAATTATTTAGGGAAAAAAAGGCAACTAATTTTCTACTTTATTTAAAATAGAGTGGTAGAGATTTGGTCTGCTCTCATTAATCCTTCATCAATTAAGAAGGCTATTTAAACTGGAAAGCAGTTTGTTTCCCTTGTTCCTCAGCCAATCAAGGTCAGCATCTTTGAAGATGGACTCCCCATCCCAACACAACTTCTTGCTAAACACTTGCCTCCGGATGCCACTTTGAATAGAAAGTTCTGTCCCTCACGGCTCCCCATGAATGCACTCTCCTTCCCTATTATAAAATCACTGTCTCACCACAGATCCCTTAATTTATGTAAACACTTGGTCCTTGTTTGCTAACATAAATTTCCAGTCACGATGTTTTGGGGGAAAAAACAATGTATTCTTTGTGCAGGAGTAGGGTTTCACATTGGCAGAAAATATTTTAGATTAAAATATTCCTAATTGAAAATTTGTGTGTGATGTGGTCTGGCTGTAATTTTGTACAGTTGTAGTGTTTTCATATTGTTGCTTGGTCCATGTGGCATAGCGTTTGCCGTTTCTTACTCCCTGGTTGATCCATTGCTATAGGCATTTCAGTCTGCCACGTATCTGCTCCTCACCAGATCGCTGCCTCCCCACAATCTGTGGTTCTCCTCTTTCTTCCCTTACTTTCATCTTTCCTTGATCTTGTCTCTGTTTTCCCCTCCTTTCAACATACCCTGACTTCTGCTGTCCGTAGTGTTTCTCCTGGCCCTGCCCCACGGTAAAGCAGCTTAAACCTTGTTCAAAACTAGGTTCCTGCTGTCTGCTATTGTGGCTAACATGAGCACCCTCAGGATGCTTTCTGCCAATAACTTATATCGATGCTTTATAGTTTTCTTCCGTGCAATCATAATTTTTTTTCAGCATTAAATGTCTATATTCATAATTTGTGTCTTTGAGCTGATGAACAAAATTAACTAGAACCCAATGTTTTCATTTTATCATCAGCAGTTTAATCGATTACTTTTATTGTATTAATTGCATTTGTAATTGTACATTTTGTCCGGTAATAGATGAGCACCAATGTAGCTGCTTATCCACACAGTGCAGAACACAGAATGTTCCAGGCTTTGCAAAAGGACTTCATGTTCTGGAAGCTAAAAGCAAAAGTGGTTCATTTTCATGCTTTAGTGGGGGGCACTCCTTCGGTCGGGTTTGACCCTGAATATTGCATTCTTGCTGTCTACCTGATAATGCAAGCTAGAGCAGTACAATGTGGACAGCAAGTGTTGCCCATGCAGCAGGCTGCCCTTCTCCATGCAGCTGATAGATCCATTGGAACGGCAGAGACCAACACCGTTTGGCATCTACAGTGTCTCCAGAGTTGCCAGTCGCCGTTGAAATCCATGTCGGACTGCCTTAGGGACTCCAGCTCCGGATTTGTCCTCGGGGCTCACTCCTAAAGCCTTCCGCATGAGTGGCGGAGTTTGAGATCAGATTTTTCCTTCTTCTAGATCAGCTGCCAACCATAGCTGATGAGCTCCATCTGCCCGAAGCGACTGGTTCTGAGGTGCCAGTAACATGCCTTTGCCCCTTCTCCTGTCGGTAGAAATGGCTTCGCTGGGCTTAGTTGCTAAGCCGCACAGTGTACTTGAATACATCAATTACTAATGTGGGGGATATTAGAGCTAATCTTTGAGTTCTGCTATGTTGAAGACTATTTTGCGTGTTGACGTCATGGGCTAGATTGTCCTGAAGTTGGCTCACTGCACAGCAGCTGCAGCAACTGCCCACTCTTAACCCGATGGGGACCAGCCGAGTTGATTTATATACTGGTACTTGTCATGTGAGGCAGAGTGGGCTATGAGTAGAATCTTACCCCAGTATACTCAAATAGCCCTTGACCACCAGCTACTGTCAAAGCCTTTTGAATTGAAGTGGTTGTAAGTGTCATTGAAAAACAGTTTAATTCTGAACACCTCACAGTCCTAAATCTAATTAAGAACATTAAGATAAATTGCTTTGCTTTATCAGAATTATCTTTCTATGTGCACAGATTCAACTTCAGGTTTATTGTCATGGTCTATAGACGCTACCAATATTAGCTTTTTGCAGCAGCTGCACAGTATATTATAAATATGACAACATAAATTACACAAATTAGCATAAATTATGCATAAATTGCATGAATAAACAAACATAAACATATTGACATTAGTGAGTCGAATGAAATATAGTCCAAGTAGGAAGTAGGTTTTTACAAGTCATTTCAGGAACCTGATGCCAGTGGTGGGGGGAGGGGTGGGGGGGGGAGGTGGTGGAGCTGTTATTGAACCTTTTGGCATGAATCTTCAGGGTCCTCCATCTCCTGCCTGAGGACAACAATGAGAAGAGGGCATGACCCAGGCGGTGAGTCCTATCAGTGGATGTTGGCTTCCTGAGATGTCGCCTCTTGTCGATATCCTTGAGGGGGTGGGAGGAGCAGTGATGGAACTGGCTGAGTTACCACTCTCTGTAGACTGTAATATTCTTGTGCGTTGGAGTGTTCATACTAGGCGATGAACATTTACAGATGTGCAGGAAATCCAGTGTACAACTTTAGAGCTCTATCAGAGTCTTTGATGACCTGTTGAATCTCCTTAAACATCTTAGAAAGTAGAAATGTGCCAAACCTCCTTCATGATTGCGTTTATGTGCTTGGCCTAGATGTTGACACCCAGGGACTTGATGCTGTTCATCCATTCCACCACGGGTGCTTTAATGAGACAATGCTGTTGATTTGCCTGCCTTCCCCTTCCTAAAGTCCACAGTTTGTTTCTAGTTTTGATGATGTTTGAGTGCAAGATTGCTGTTATGACATCACTCAGCCAACTGGTCTACGGTATCTAATGCCTAGAGTCATAGTCATAGAGTACAGGACAGAAACAGGCCCTTTGGCCCATCTAGTCCATGGCAAAACCAACTAAACTGCCTGCTCCCAATGACCTGTACTAGGACCATAGTCTTCCATACCCCTATTATCGATGTTCTCTCAAACGTTGAATTTGAGCTCGCATGCACCACTTGGCTGGGGCAGATCATTCCACACTCTCGTGACCCTCTGAGTGAAGAAATTCCCCTTCATGTTCTCCTTAAACTTCTCACCTTTCACTCTTAAGCCATGGCGTCTGGTTGAGGTCCCACCTAATCTCAGTGGAAAAAGCCTGCTTGCAACTACCCTACAATACACCTCATACCCCTCCTGTATGCTTCCTTGTCATCTTCTATGATTCTGCCAAGACAATAGTGTCATCAGCAAATTTTTAGATGGCCGTTAGAGCTAACCAACACAGAGTCATAGGTTTAGTCTACAGAGGGACTAAAGATAATAATTATAGATATCACCTTTATGTCAAGGAAACTGGAATATAATTTTTATTCTTAGTTATACCAAACTTCAGAGAGGGTATTTTGACCTTAGAATTCTTAAAGATTGCGGTTATAAGTGCATTTTTCCTGAGGTTGGTATTCAATAACTTTAGCAATCTGTGTAATTGGATCTTGGAAATTTTCATTGCTGCAATGTACAAATTACTGTTACATAACTGTAGTTTTGGTTTTATAGTAAAGATGGAAAAGCTTTTTCTCCTGTTTGGATAACCTGGATGAGGAAATACTATTTGAAATATAATCTTAAATTTTCAGAGTGAAATCGGGAAGCAAAAGGTAACAAAGTTGTGGGAAAAAAAAACTTTTGGCCATGTTCTTAAAAAAATGTTTTGAGAAGAAAAGAACAACAGCTGGTAGTGAGTCAGTAAAGGTGAAATGAGTCTTAATGTGGAAACTAAGGAAAACAAATTTACAAGTTTTAACGTAAAAAGAAAATTATCTTTGTAAGTTGTTAAAACATAATTCTGTTTGTAGAGTATTTGTGCATTTCTTGGGAGTAACTTGCTGCAGATTATGGAATCATGACTGTGTTTTGTGTTCGTTCGGTAGCAGCATGGTTAAAAGCTTTTAGAATTTATTTCACAGAAGCATACTGTATTCTCCTACAGATGATCAGATCTGGTGCAAAACCACAAAGCCCATCGTAGAAGGGGAATGTTTAAAAGCAACTGTTGATCCTTCGGAACAGAGTACCCAAACTCCTGTGTTGAATCTCAGTGTTAAGGTGGAGCCAGCGGAGTCGGCAGAGGGCTCAGAGCAGGCAGCCACATATCCAGCTTCAATGCATTCAGACATCCAGCTGCTTCCCCAGCAGGCAGGAATGGCTGCAATATTAGCCACTGCAGTCGTCAACAGTAAGTTACAGTAAAATAAAAATAAAATCTGTGATTGCTGTGGTTGACATATTCGTATAGTGTTTTAATGTTTAGCAGGAAAGCTTAACTAAAATATAATTATTCTTGATGTCTGATTATTGTTGCCTTAATATTTTGATTTAATGTCCTAAGAAATGCTGCCTTCAATAGTCTGCAATCTTTTGATACTGAAACAGTAATCTGGATGAGTAGAAGTTCTGGAATTTGGTAAAAATTTCAGCAGGGAAAGTTAGAAAACTAATTAAAGTATGGATAAGGTGTTGAATATGAAATACCTTACCCAGTGCTTTTCTTTCTTTCCCTTCCTCATTTAAGTCTGAATTTATAGAAATAGAATCTCGGGTAGGTGATGTAGTGTTCAAACCTGCTAAACCTTTAAATAAAATCATGGCTATTCTAATGTTGGACTCGATTCTACATCCCTTTCTGCTTTCCTTCACACTTGACTCCCTTTTGCACTAATTATCTGTCCTGGCTTAAAAAACATTTAATTATATGGTCTCTACAGCTCCCTGTTTTGTAAATACCTAACAATTCATGATCCTCCAATAGAAGAGATTGCTATTCATCATTTAATTATATTGGCCATATCTTATTCTGAACATGTACATCCTCTATGTTTAGATTCACCTTAGAGGGCAAACATCTTCTCCGCATCTGTCTGGTCCATCTAGTATATCAATAAGATCATCTGTTATTGAATTGAATTCCAGTCATTACATAAGGCCAACATAAGACCATAAGATATTGGAGCAGAATTAGGACATTGGGCCCATTGAGTCTGCTCCACCATTCAATCATGGCTGATCCATTCTTCCTCTCAGCCCCAATCTTCTGCCTTCTTCCCATTTCCCTTCATGCCCTGACCAGCCAAGAATCTACCACCCTCTGCCTTAAATATGCATAAAGACTTGTCCTCCACTGCTGCCTGTGACAACAAATTCCACAGATTCACCACTCTCGGGCTAAAGGAATTCCTCCTCATGTCCATTCTAAAAGGATGCCTCTCTATTCTGAGGCTGTATCCTCTGGTCTTAGACTCTCCCACCATAGGAAACATCCTTTTCACATCCACGCTATCACGGCCTTTCACCATTCAATAGGTTTCGATGAGGTTACTACTTATTCTTCTGAATTCAAGTGAATATAGGCCCAGAGCCATCAAACACTCCTCATATGACATGCTGTTCAATCCTGGATTCACTTACCTGAACTTCCTGTGGCCTATCTACTTGGAATGTAGAATGAATTGAATATTTGTGGCACAGGATATTTTCTCACATCTGATAAGAACTTGACATTAATTGGTATCTTATATTGCATTGTACTTGCTTGTCCTGTTTCTGGGTTCAGAATACCAGGAGAATACAAAAAAAACAATCAATCAGAAACAAATTTAATTACCTGCTTAATTTGTAGTCTTCATGCTACCTCTGAATATTTATTTTAAATGTGATTATTCTAGAGGACATCTTCCCTTGCAAATCTTGTGGGATTTGGTATCGGAGTGAAAGGAACCTTCAGGCTCACTTGATGTACTACTGTGCCAGTCGACAGAAGTCTCCATCCACACCCAAGGAAGACAAACTGAAGGAACCATCCCCACACGAGCGCATATGTCCCTTCCCACAATGTAACAAAAGCTGTCCCAGTGCTAGTTCACTGGAGATTCATGTGCGTAGTCACAGTGGTAAGTCGCCTTGCATCAGTGAATAAGTTCTTTTCATTCAGTAGGCTTCATTTTGAAATGGATCCAGTAGCAGTGCTGTCAAGGAGCCAGATTGCAGACCTAATCTGATCACTTAGTTAATGTGAGGAAATGGGTACTTTTATTCCATATTGATAGTATGAAATTGTTTGTTGTGCAGTTTTGCAACTTGAAATCTGCCAGATCGTGCCTAGTCAAAAATGACAGGCAGGGAATTTTTATCAAACCAGAATTTATTTGCTTTAGGAAATGAATGATGCTAGCTGTGTCTGTAATGCATGCAGTAAATTAGATCATTTAAAAATGACCAAAAACAGCATAAATTCCAAATTCCAAATACATGTTTATTAGTGCGCTTGGCGTATGTCCAGTATAAGTGAGAGGCATAGACTCTGGCAACCCATGGTGGCTCCATGGTCACTGGAATATACTGGGATTAATGAATAAAGATCAGAAAATGGCAGTCACATTCCGAATGACTGAGAATTCTCTCACAAGCAGCCAATCCGTGCTTTGGATTACACTGATTTCCTGAAAGGATTGAGTGTTTCGTATAATAATGTATTAGATTTAAAGCTAGCGTTATGCTTGTCTTTAATTTATTTTCTAAGTGTTACTAGATTGCAGTTAGTACACAACAGTAAACACATTTTAAGTCCCTTTTAATTTTTATGCTGTCTTCATAGTAATCATTCCTGATTTTGTGAATAATGTAGTTTGCTGTATTCTAAATAAAGTCAAATGGTTAAATTATACCATATGAAGTTAAACATTAACAGTATTTGAAACAATTAATCCAATTTTGTTATCATTCAGTAAAAGAATTTCTGAATCCACACTTTTAACAATTAAAATAATAAAATTAATTCCAATTTACCTATTTTTCAATAGAAACTTTTTTGGCATTGACCTAATGTGGAACTGTGCTTACCATTGACCTATTGTGAAGCTCAGGCAGAACTAGTGATTTACTTTCCTTTTAACTATCATCTGTTCATGGGAATTTGGGGAAGGTGGGGGATGCAAGCCCGATCATCAGAGGATGTAATGTAATGACTTCACCTGGGTGGCAGAGCAAGCCCCACCTACATCATCTCCTTAACCAGAATTGTCATACTTGTCAAATATTTAAGATTTGTAAAATTAAATGTCTTGATTGTACAAAACAACATATTAAAAAGTATTAGAAGTATTTACAGTTTACTTGTGTATATGTTAGCCCCTTTTTCGCCATCTAACTTGGTACAGGATATTCCCATGAACACCCCACTATAAATGTCAGGGAACCATCGCAACCTTATACAAGAGTGCATTCAGAAAACGACAGCAAACTACAGATCATGCCATTGACTTCCATGTTCATATGATACTCATGAAATTGCTCCCAGATACATACGGATATGCAGGGCCATACTTTTCCAAAACTGTCCACAAATAGATTCCCTCAACTATTGTATTTGTGAGATATTTTAAAATTTAAATCTTATTTCTTACTCATTTAATGTTCAGTAATTGTCTTTTCATAGATATCTAATTCTAGTCAGCCACAGAGCTCTTTGTAAAAATAATTTAGCACAGCTTGACTGTTGAAGGTGCCATTTGATGAATGAAGTTTTAAATTGTTAAGCTGTCCCTCTGTTGAATGAGTATAAAAATAAACCATGGCGATATTATACAGCACAGCAGAGTTATTCTCCCAGTTCTTGATCAACATTTTTTCCATCTATCAACATAACCAAGATTATCTGGTAATTTTGTGTGCACTTGCTGTGCCCACAAATAACAATAATAATATTCCAGGAAGAAAATGCAGAGATTATTGAGTTCTTTCCTGTGAACAGGTGTCTAAGTTGATGGCATCTGGTATAGATATGGGAATGTAACAAATTGTTGAACATTTAGACACTGGTGCCTGCTTAATCATTCACAAAATCATGACTGATCTTTTACCTCAGCTCCACTTCCCTGCAATAATATTCCCTCCCCATGTCCCTTGTTTCTCTTAATAGCTAAAAATATAATCAGTGATTGAATGTCCATTGTCCTCGTGGGTAGAGAGCTCCATAAATTCACTTCTGTCTGGGTAAAGAAAGAGCTCCTTATCTCATCTCTGAAGACCTCATTTTGAGACCATTCCCTCTGTTTTGAGATGTGCCAGCCAAGAGGAAGCATCAGCTTCCTATCAAGCTCCTTATGAATTTTATATGATTCCATGACATTACCCTTCACACTTCTAACCTCAAGAAACAATAAGTTTAGTCTGTTTAATCTCTCCCCATGTATCAATTGTGCCATTACAGAAATCAAAACTGTGCTCTCTTGCTTCACTCCTTGGTGGAATTATAATTGCCCGAACAGTGTTCATGAAAAGAGTTTAAAGATTTCACCACTAAAAGTAAAAAATCTGACAAGGAAGAATTAGCATTCAAAGGTTCAAAGGTTCAATTTAATGTCAGAGAAATGTATACAATATACATCCTGAAATGCTTTTTCTTCACAAACATCCATGAAGACAGAGAAATGCCTCAAAGAGTGAACATCAGATAAACGTAAGAGCCCCAAAGTCCCCTCCACAGCTCCTCTCCCTCCCACATGTAAGTGGCAGCAAGCGACAATTCCCCCTCCCCACCCCCCGCACCGGCAAAAAAAAACAGGTTTCAGCACCATCACCAAGCACTCAACCATGAGCAAAGCAGTAGCAAAGACAGACTTGCAGTTACCCCAAAGACTTCGCGTTACACCTAGCATTCAACATACTGCAGCTTCTCTCTCTCCCTAATAAGGGAGAAAAAGGTGTCTCCATTTTCCCAGCGAGCCGGGAGACGTAACAAACAACTCGCTGGTTTACGATGCTAAAAGTTGGTTACGTTGCTTTTATCGAGCTCTGTGCCCGAAGATTGCAAAGATCTTGGGTCTTCAGGCCCACAGCAGGTATCCAGACTCCCCCAATGATACACAGGTCTCCTGCTGTGACACCGACCCTCGATCTGCCCATCTCCAGAGCCCCGAGATCTTAAGCTTCCGAATTTGAGCCGGGCTGTCAGGCTGAACAACAGTCAATCCTGAACTCATCTAAATTCTAAATGATATGATGTAAAACTCTCAAATATTGTTCACCCAAATTAAATTTGATTTGAAAATTCAACTTAACAGTTTTGGAAAAAATTGCTATCCCTTAGTAAGGATTGCTATGGCAATCCTGTAAGATGCATCAAATGGAGCCGTGTTTAAGAGCAGAGAAAGTTGGCACAATCCTGTAACCTGATGCAAGTCATTCATGCATCACAGAGTTCCTGAACCTTATTCCCCCAACTGAAACTTGTTAAATTTTAAAAGAAAATTCTTGTAGATATCAATATTTTAGTGTTTTCTTTATACTCTGGTACTCTGCTTAGGACTGCCCACAGAGTACCGATTCATGATTGTGGCTGTGCTCTCCAATTTGAGCACTCACCGGTAGGTACCCTGTGTTCCTCAAAGGCATTCACTCGTGTTCTGCCAGAAACCTGGTGTGAATTCCTGCCCTCTTTGTTACTGCATGTTGGTGTATTGTGAGGTGTGAAGCTTGGAGTTGTTTTCTGACGGGCACGATATGCCATACATTGCTAGAGACAGGGAACATCTCTTCCAGGTGTTCACAAACCTCTCCAAACCTACTGTCTCCCTCATCGCCACATGTTGGTTGTGTTGACACTTTGCCACTGTCTTCTTTGTACGTAGCTTCCCCAAGCACTTTTGAGTTCAGGGCTAAAAAGAAATGTTTGGGTCAGGAATACTGAGCTGTGCTGTGAAACGGAGAGAAGCAGTGACTATCAGCCCATCAGCAATCCATGCCATCCAGTATCCAGCCCTTAGCCCTCACCTTACAATGGTAAACACAAAATACTCTGCAGATGCTGGGCTCAAAACCACTCACCTCTCTCAGAGGTAGCCTCTCCACGCTGAGTCACATTTACATAATCTCAGACAAATTTCACAGCAAGTGGAGCAGCTTCTCAAGCAGTTTTTAAAAGCTAGTCTGAGATCAGAGTTTAGAGCAATGCCGATCAGACAGTATCAGTGGAGAGTGATGCAGTTAGTGTTCGAGGAACTTCGAAAATTCATCGGACTGAAAATTAAAGATTAGCTTTGTTTGTCACATGTGCATCAAAACATTGAAACATACAGTGAAGTGCATCATTTGTGTCACCGACCAAGACAGTCTAAGAATGTGCTGGAGGCAGCCCACAAGTGTTGCCATGCTTCCTGTGCCAAAGTAGCATGCCCACAGCTTACACAGTATGCCTTTGGAATGTGGGAGGAAACCAGAGCACCCGGAGGAAACCTGCGCAGTCATGGCGAGTATGTACAAATTCCTTACAGGCAGCAGTGGGAATTGGACCCCAATCGCTGGTGCTGTAAAGTGTTATGCTAGCTCTGTTTCTGTCTACATAGCTGCCTGACCTTCTAGGTATTTCTAGTGTTCTCTGGTTTTCATTTCGAATTTCCAAAATCTGCAGTTCCTTGCTTTCAGATTAGTGTTTCCGTTTGAAAAAGATGGTCAAAACATTGAGAAATTAGTCATAGTGGGCACAACAAGTGGGGTGCTGTTCATCGTAGCAATGACCAAGGAGTCAAGGTGTTATGGTACAGATCTGATACCTGAACATTGAAGGAAACCTGGACATTTTGCTTTGATATATTGAAATATTTATATTTGATAAGTCTTTATTTAAATTTGTTTTTTTAATTATGTTTATAATTGTAACAAGAATATCAATGAATAGCTCATACTTGTAGCTTTCTCTTGGTAAAAATGAAGTGTTTACATCTGGAAATGCATCAATAATCAGGATATCATTTTCCTTAGGGAAGCCACATCCTCAGTTTAGACAAGAAATCCTTAGTTTCAAACGGGAAGTTGAATCATATCCAAGGGATTAATCCTGTATCACGTCTACCTACAGCAATTTTTTAATTCAAGTTTTTCTAGAAGAATTGTTGGATAGTGTTTGAGAGACCAATTAAAACAATTTATGATTGAAGGGAGGGTACAAATATGCATGGATGACGTAGGCAGAAAGAATATAATGTAACAATAGCAGAACATTTGATGTGGACAAACATGGTGTTGCAGAAAGCTCAAATTGTTCTCATAATATTGAGGGCTAGAGAGCAGGGAAACATGCCCTTTGATTCACTAAGCCCATGCAACCATCAGCTATCCATTATGTCAGCGGTTCCCATTTTATACTGTGGATCCCTACCATTAAGCATTGATCCCAAGTTGGGAACTCTTGCATTACACTAATGCCATTTATTCTCCCCACAATGATTGGAAAATTTGGAAACATTGAATTGGGTATAATTTGTCCAGAATTTCTATTGGACTCAGATGTGCATGTTAGAGGAGCTTAGCAAGGGGCAGCAAAATCCATTTTGCAATAGGGCTCAAGATGGGAAGTGAGGTGTTAGAGAGATGCTAAAGAAAACAAGAGTCTGGCCGTGTAGTAAACCTAATAGACTTTTAGTTGTTGTTTGTGGACCTCATGGTCAAGTTGCCCACCATACTCACACCTGCATTTGCCCTCTCAAAATTCTGAGATGTGAGGGAAGACAATATGACAACAAAAGTTATTACATTTTACCATAGGGAGAGAATGGGATGAGGGGAATGGAGAGAATCTATATACAATTGCATTGTGCTGAGATAACACAGAAAAGAAGTTAAATTGGAATATATTCCTGCTGTTTGGCTGTATCGATTCAGAATGAACTGAATTAAATAGGCAGGCTGTGGCTAATCATTGCCAATTTGCAATATTATCAAAGCACAAAGTAAAAATGCAGAGATGGGAACAGCATCATTCCATATTCACTTTTCTTTAAAGTGATTCCTTTCAATGATTTGGTTTTCAGACTGATCGATGTTCTTTTATTGCCCAGGTGAAAGGCCGTTTGTATGTCTAATCTGTTTGTCTGCATTTACAACAAAGGCAAACTGTGAGCGACACTTGAAAGTGCACACGGACACCCTGAATGGTAATTTATCTTTTAACCTCAGAGTCTACAAGAAGTTTTAGGATAAAATTCGCCACATGTAATGTAGGGCTTTCTTGTGAGTTCTTGCAATGTAACTAAGTATATAGCCCTGTAAAAAAAAAACAGCATGTTAGGAGATGTTAGGATATAAGTATATATACTTATATAGTCATATAGCTCAGAAATAAGCCTTTCTGACTACTATATTCAAGACAACCATCTAGTACTCATCTTTACTTCTCACATGTACCAACGCTTGATCCATAGCCTCTTAAAGCTTTGGTATTTAAACTGCTCATTCATTTAAAACTTTAAGTAAATATTCTACATTTTTAAAACTGCTAAATAATATAGGATACAATGTGCTATAACTTTTAATATTTTGCATAAGTGCACTCTGCCAACTATCCAAAGACAAAGGAATTACATATTTCATAGGGTGTAGCTTTTCATGATGGGATTTCAGTATGAAGATTCAGTTAGTTGCCAGTGGTCTCTGGCCAAGCTACCATTTTTATATGTTGGGCAGGCATGAGATCAAAAGTTGGTTGCCCTAACTGAGAGGCAAGTGATTTTATTTACTGGTTGGTCTTCTAGAGAACCCCAAGCCACATGTACAGCTCAGATAATTTTAAAGTGCTATCATTTTATTTACATTAGAGCTCTTGTCCTTTTTTTCCTGAAAGCTTTCATTATTCCAGTGGTAATTGGAATAGATTAAGATACCTCTGTATTTGGGACATAAATGCTTTGGGGAAAAAACATTAACATTAATCCCATTTTTGTTTGTTGAAATCCATATAAAATCTTGAATTTTTCTTCTACTTTCTTCAATTTTTGCATTTTTTAATTGAAGGATCACAGATCAGAGAAAATAATGAATGCCATTTAATTGTTGTCCTAGACAATCAATAGAACGACACATAGGGTTGCAAGGATGTAAATCAGTAACAGTGGGCATATAACCAGATTATCCAAGCAAAAAAATCTCAATTTACAGCTATTTTAGTTGCTACTCTTAACTCTGATTTAGACCGGTCCAAAGTAAACGCGATCTAAATTGGTCATTTATGCAAGTACTACAGTGGTTTGTCTCATGTCTCCATCTACTTTAGTAACCTAGAATGTGTTTTAAGAAACACGCAAAAAATGCTGGTGGAACTCTGCAGGCCAGGTGGCATCTGCGGAAATGAACAAGCTGTTGACATTTCAGGACAAGACCCTTCTTCACGATTGCAAAGGAAGGACAAAGATGCCAGAATAAAAAGTTGGGAGGAGGCAAAGAAGGATAGATAGAAGGTGAAGCCAGGTGGGTAGGAAAGGTAAAGGACTGGAGCTGAAGGAATCTGATAGGAGAGGAGAATGGACCATTGGGGAAAGGGAAGAAGGAGAGACACCAGGCAGTTGATAGGAGTTAAAAGGCCAGAGTGGGGAACAGAGGAAGAGGAGAGGGGAAAGGAATTTTTTTTTACAGGAAGGAGAAATCGATATTCATGCCGTCAGGTTGGAGGTTACCCCGATGGAATATAAGGTGTTGCTCCTCCACCCTGAGGGTGGCCTCATCGTGGCACAAGAGGAGGCCATGGACTGACATTTTGGAACAGGAATGGGAATCGGAATTAAATTGTTGAGCCACGGGGAAGTTCCGCTTTTGGTGGATGGAGCGGAAGTGCTCAAGAAAGCGGTCCCCGAATTTACGACGGGTCTCACCAATATAGAGGAGGCCGCATCGGGAGCACCAGATACAATAGACGACCCCAGCAGATTCGCAGGTGAAGTGTTGCCTCGCCTGGCAAGACTGTTTGGGGCCCCCGAATGGAGGTGAGGGAGGAGGTGAATGGGCACATATCGCACTTTTAGCCACTTGCAGAGAGAAGTGCCTGGAGGGAGATTAGTGGGGAGGGGCAAATGGATAAAGGAATCACAGTGGGAGCGGTTCCTGCAGTAAATGGGGAGGGGGGAGGAGGTAAAAATGTGCTTACTTTTAAGACATGTTTGTAGAAACAGATTATTCAGGTTTGTAGTCATCTGAATTTAAATTTGAACTGGAGTTTTGCTTTAACAGTTACCAAATAATTAAATGCTTATAGAGTTATGATGACGGAATCTCTTAGTTCAATCCAGTATTCCCTCATAATCTTCTATTTTCCACAATTGTGAAACATTCGTTTCAGTGAATGAGTTATTGATGCCTATTCTACTCAGCCTGCTTTAGTCACCAAAAGTGACTAATTCCCATTTCTCGTCTATGCAGTAAGGAGGTGATAATTCACCACATTTAAACTTTATTATTTTTTAAACCCTATTTATATAGCACCTATTCATTCCTTTGTGATATTTCAATCTCATTTTCGGCAAATATGCAACAATTGTAGGCATAATAGGGTTACTTTAGTAAGCATATTAGCAAATGGTAAGATAAGTAAAATTAGTAATGTGATGAATGATGAGTCTGTTTTTATTTTGTTTTGGGGATATTAAGATCAAAAGATCAAGATCATAAGATTTAAGAGCAGAATTAGGCTATTTGGCCCATTGAATCTGCTCTGCCATTTCATCATGGCTGATCGATTTTTCTCTTAGTCCCACTCACCTGCCTTTCCCCCATATCCCTTCATGCCCTGACTAATCGAGAATCTATCAAACTCTGCCTTAAAGATACTCAATAACTTGGCCTCCAAAGCTGCCTGTGGCAACGAATTCCACAAATTCACCACTCTGGCTAATGAAATTCCTCCACATCTTCAAGGATTCAAAGGTTTATTTTATCAAAGTATGTATGCAAAATTCAACTCTGAGATTGGTCTTCTCCAGATAGCCATAAAATACTAAAAGCCATTGAAGTAGTTGAAAGAAAGACATCAATCCTGCCCCAGATGAAAAAGAAAAAGAAACAAAAACTTGCAAACCCCAACCCCTCCCTCACACAAAAAAGTTAACAGATCACCTACGTGGAGAAAAAAGAACATCAAACCCCAAACTCCCAGCCAGCCAACCGGCAACAAGAACTGAAAGAGACCAAAATGAACTACAGTTAGTTTGAACTAAAGTCCAATCCATAAATCTCAGAATTTTGATAACACCTCCGAGAGCATCAGGACCCAGGGAGGCAACCTGAACCTGAGGCCTCTCCAAGTGCAGCGACACAAACCAGCTTCTTCTGCAAGGGCAGTGACACAAACCAGCAGCCCCTCAGAGGGCAGCGACACAAACCAGCAGCCCCTCAGAGGGCAGCGACACAAACCAGCAGCCCCTCAGTGACACGAACCAGCAGCCCCTCAGAGGGCAGCGACACAAACCAGCAGCCCCTCAGAGGGCAGCGACACAAACCAGCAGCCCCTCAGAGGGCAGCGACACAAACCAGCAGCCCCTCAGTGACACGAACCAGCAGCCCCTCAGAGGGCAGTGACACGAACCAGCAGCCCCTCAGAGGGCAGCGACACAAACCAGCAGCCCCTCAGAGGGCAGCGACACAAACCAGCAGCCCCTCAGAGGGCAGTGACTTGAACCAGCAACCCCTCAGTGACACGAACCAGCAGCCCCTCAGAGGGCAGCGACACAAACCAGCAGCCCCTCAGAGGGCAGCGACTCGAACCAGCAGCCCCTCAAAGGGCAGCGACACCAGCCAGCAGCCCTTCCAAGGGCATCTCCATTCTAAAAGGACCCCCTCTATTCTGAGGCTGTATTCTCTGGTTTTAGACTTCCCGACCATAAGAACCATCTACTCTATATCCACTCTTTCCAGGCCTTTCAACTTTCGATAGGTTTCAATGAGTTCACCCTTCATTCTTCTGAATTCAAGTGAGTAGGGGCCAAGAACCATTAAACGCTCCTCATACGACAAAGCCTTTTAATCCCAGTCATTTTCATAAACCTCCTTTGAACTCTCTCCAATGTCAACAAAAATTAGCTTTGCTTATTGTAGCCTCTTTGAATTTTTAAAGTCAACTTTAGAGATCTTATGATGTGAGGCTACTTTAAAAAATATTGCATGCCTCTGGTACTACAATGTGTGTGATGTGTGCTTACATTTGTGCTTAAGTTTCAAACACACAGTGTTCTAACTTGGAGACAATATTGCTTGTTGTTCAGTCGTTAAGTCGAGTCTGACTCTTTGTGACTTCATGGACTCCTGTACACCAAGCCTTCTTGTTGGAAACTGCCTCTCTAAGATCCCCTAAAGTCATACGCATTGTCTGAGTAATATTGTCTATCCATGGAGCCTCTGTCGTCCTTGCCTTCTTTTGCCTTCTGTTTTACCTAACATGAGCGTCTTCTCCAAGGAATCCTGTCTTCTCATGATGTGGCCAAAATGTTTGAGCTCTTGTCTCATAATCAAGCCTCCTAGTGAGCAGTCTGGCTGTATTTCTTCAAGTATTGACTTGTTGGATCTTCTCGCTGTCCAAGGAACTCTTAACACTTTTTTCCAGCATCCAAGTTCAAAAGCGTTGATTCTTTTGTATTCAGCCTTACTAATAGTTCAGCTCTCACAGCCATATATCACAACTGGAAATGCCATAGCCTTGACTATATGGATGTTTGTAGACACATTATGTCTCTACTTTTCAGTATTTTATCTAAATTTGCCATTGCTGTCTTCCTGAGAAGTAAACGCCGTTTAATTTTGTGGCTGCAGTTACCATCTATAGAAATCTTTGAAGCGAGGAAGACAAAATCCGTCACTGCTTCCACTTCCTTTCCATTTATTTCCACGGAGTTAATGGGGCTGATCGACGTATTCTTGGTTATCTTAATATTGAGCAACAAGCCAGCTTTTGCACTTTCTTCTTTCACTCTGATTAGAAACTTCCTCACTTTCAGCCACTAGAGTAGTATCATCTGCATATCTGAGGTTGTAATTATTTCATCCGGCAATCTTAATTCCATTTCAGTCCTCTAGACCAGCATTGCTCATGATGTGTTCAGCCTATAGCTTAAATAAGTAGGGTGACAATATGCAGCCTTGTCGTACTTCTTTCCCAATCCTGAACCAGTTTGTTGTTCCGTGTTCAGTTCTAACTGTTGCTTCTTGATCTTCATACGAGTTTCTCACAAGGCAGATCAGATATCCAGGTATCCCCATTTCTTTAAGGATTTGCCATAGTTTATTATGGTCCACACTGACAAAGGCTGTAGTGTAGTCAGTAAAACACAGGGAAATACTCTTCTGGTATTCCCTTGATTTCTCCATTATCCAGCATATATTAGCAATTTGTTCTCTGGTACCTCAGCCTCTCTGCGAAACCAGCAGTTAAGTTGATGTTTATGAAATAATACTTTATAATCTTGAACACGGTACTAAGATACCTGTACAAATTTCATTTGTGATACAATTGATGATAAAAATATTTATATATGTATGCGTGTGTGTGTGTATATGTGTTTGCAAATATATATATACATACACATAATAATATATATAATATGCGTGTGTGTAAATATAGATCATTTTGGCCTACCTTAAAAAATGCTCATTTAAAAGTTGCTCAATGGATCCCTTCAATAGCCTTTGACTAGCTGCATAAATGAATTGCATAACTTCAATTAACAGTGTTTGCTAATCTCTTCTCATGATTGTATTGGGCCTCTCAGACTGACTGTGGTCCTCTTGTTTTCTCCGTTCCAATTTTTGTCTTTTGAGAAAACAGTTACTATTTATGTTTTCAATGGCAGATCTGTAAGTAAAAATCCAATTCTCAGATATAAAATAGTCGACTGAGGCCAGGAGACGAAGCAGATTTTTTTTCCAAGTAGAGTTTTCATTCATTTACATGATTCAGTCATTTGTGAGAGGTTAATATTTATTGTCACTCTTTAATTATGTACTGAATTGAGTAGTTTGCTAGACTATTTCAGAAATTGTCAACGTTGTTAGGCGAATTTAATACATCCGAGAGGAAACAGGATCTTATACCTGGACAGTTAGGAAAAAAATCAATGTAATCAGGCAAAATCAAAACACAGTAAGATTAGGAGACCTAACAGAGTACTGTTTATTACTCAGGGAAGTGAATGCACAGAATGATAGAGTGATTACAGCACGGTGGAGGTCCGTTATCCCAGTCTGTCTGATGGCTCGCTACCAAAACAGCTCACTCACTGTCCCTTTCACTGTTTCTATAAATTGTCTTGCTGACAATCAGTACTTGTGCTGCTTATCACCTGATCTGACTTAATCAATTCCATAAACTCTTTTGTTTTGCGCGTCATTCCTCCTATCAGTTCTGCTTTCAAAACTGACAACCCTCCTCCCTTCCCCCAGTTTTGAGTAAGGGTCCCTCACCCAAAATGCTAAGTGATTTCTCTTTCCACAGATGTTACCCTTCACCGGCTGAACTCTTCCAACATTTCTGTTTTTGTTTCTATTCAGAAGTATTGTACAAGAAAATAAAGTTTACTGTTTTAAGAAAGTTATTAGCATGGTGAATTGGGAAGTATTCATGGAGGTAGTGAACGTGGAGTGGTTCTGTACTAGGGGGAATTTTCAAATATGAACTCATCAAATAGCGAATAACTTTGAAGTGTGCATCTGTGATTAGTTGAAGACAAGCAATACAGTGTTGCAATAAAAGAAATGGTTAATTAGCAGGATATGTTATGTGACATCCCCAAAAGTCAGGTAATTTACGTTATGCACAGATAATTTATCTACAGTTTATCCATATGGGAGAGAAAGTTTAAGGAGCTCAATGATCCATACATGTTTCTATGTAATTGTTAACGCTAACACATCAGTAAACTTAATTTTTAAAAAGGTATCAGTTCTAAAATACTGTACATAGGGCAAAATAGCATATTTTGTATATAAAGTTAATAGAGTTGGTATAGATTTCCAATATTTCTAAAACTCTTGTGGTTTACTATAGGTGTTTGTCATGGCTGTGGATTTGTCTCTACCACAAGAGACATCCTGTATAGTCATCTAGTTACCAATCATATGGTATGTCAGCCCGGTTCAAAGAGTGAAGCACACTCTCCAGGGCCAGGAGTACCTGCACTACCTTTAACAGGTAAGTAAGAATCATCCTAAATCTGCATCTCTTAGTGTTGGTGGAAAATGGGAAAAGTTTGCATTAGAATAGATCTATCTGATATAATATTTATATAAAATAGACTTTCAAAAGAATCATGTTTTCATATTCTAAGGAAAACCATTTGTAAATACTGAGATCGGTTTTAAAAGACATCACACTTGCATGTAGTGCCAGCTGTGTAGAATTGATGGTTTTGAGATATTCTGTATAATAACCAAACTGAAATAATGCTATATTTTTTGATTTTTATTTGTAATTTCTTCATTGCAGTTGGGAATGTCCCAAGCCCTTTCCTGAATTTTAAATGTAACCAGTGTGAGTACACTGGGGATTCCGAATCAAGCTTACAGCAACACAGCTCATTGCATGCAGCTCAGGATACATTTCAATGTAATCAAAGTCATGAAAAGCTAAAAAATTCAGCTGACCTAGTCAAACACATGGATATTCACCAAGGCAATGAGCTACAGCACAATATGGAGGAAACTAGGGGCGAGGAAGATGGAGGTTCTCCTTCTGTGAATAAAGACGTTCCTGAGGAACTCAATGTAATGGTGAAAATCAAAGAAGAACCCCTCAATCTGAAAGCTGATGTTGAAGTTGATAGAACTATGGAAGGTCAGGCAGATCGCACCCCTGATCATTCCTCCAGTGTTTTGTCCCCAAGGAGCACCCTATTAGTAAAAGTGAAGTCAGAGCATTCAAGCCCAACACCAGCCTCTAGCCCGGTCCATTCTGGGACTGGCTCAATTATGTCTGAAGGGACGGTTCTGCTTCCATACATGTTCAGTCATGATACCTCCTCATTTCCACAAGCTTCAGAAATTTTAGCTAAAATGTCTGAGCTGGTCCATAGCAGACTGAAACAAGGGGTTAACAACTATCCAATCCTTTATGCAGGAGCGCCCATTCAAAAAGGAGCCACATGCTATGAATGTGACATTACATTCAATAATATTAACAACTACTTGGCACACAAACGATTGTATTGTTCTAGTAGGCATCAACAGGTAGATAACCCAGCTGCTGATGAGACCGGGAAGGATTCTGCATCAATAAACAAAACTGAACAGACATCTCATTGTCCAACTTTAGTCATGGAAAATCAGCATGCTGCTTCCTCCTCACAGACAGACTCTGAAAGAGACGTACGGATTCCACTTGTGGAGAATAAAGTACCAGAAATCAAATCGGAGGACATTGGAATGAAGGATACTTCCTCTGAAGGAGAAAGTGTGAGTAGAATTAGTGAAGGTAGCCGAAGTCCTAGCAACTCTGTTGAAGACTTTGATCTGGACCCTTCAAAAACTGTTTGTGAAGCTTGTAATATAAGGTTTACACGTCATGAAACCTATGTTGTGCACAAACGTTTGTATTGCGCTTCAAGACATGACCCTCCGTTGCGGAGGCCAAATGGTGGGAAAGTGGCAGTCCTTCAGCAAACTGTACGTACACGCAGACGTAGAAAGCTGTATGAGATTCATGGCTCAGGCCACCAGCCGCTTCCACCTCCCTCTCCAAGTGAAGTGCCTATTCATAGTCCCTCAGCTGGCATTCTTCAAAATGCTGGGGCTTCTAACAATGTAGAAGCTTTGAAAATAAAACAGGAAACACTCTCGATTTCTTCAAGGTCAAATGAATCCCTTTCCCTGTCAACAAGTTATATGTTAACTACTCAGTCCAGTGCAACTTCATCACCAGGTTCAAGTTCTGATGTTGATGGACCAATTGATCTTAGCAAAAAGCCTCGTATTAAGGAAGAACCAGTAATTCCCACTACCCCTTTGCTTCCAGCTTTGCGTTTTTCAACAGACTATCATGAATGTACGTCCTGTAAAATTAGTTTTAACAGTGTGGAAAATTATCTTACTCACAAGAAGTATTACTGTTCTGCTACTGCCCTTCAGCATAATAAGGCGGATCTTCTTGCCAGGGTGAAAATGCAGAGTCCTGCATCAGTGAAAGCTAAGAAAAATAGGATGGAAATTGCAGATCCTCATGTACAAGCAGAGGAATTGAAGAAAAAAGAAACAAGCACTAAATGTATTCCAGAAAGTCCAAACTTAGTTAATGCCTCCATTACTCCAAGCAACTCACCAGGAATGTACCATTGCAGTCCAGATACTCTGCAAGCTGGGCCTCAGTTATCGTCTCATTTTAAGACCTTCTCAACACCTAAGCGTACTCATTCAGTCATCTGTCCTTATTGCCCACTCAATGGACCAATTGAAGGAGACCTTATTGAGCATTTTAAAAATGCACATGATTTGCTGTTGACCAAGCAACTTTCACCTGGGTATACAGTAGAAGGTGCAATGGAGGACATAGTATCACAAGGTAAACTCATGACAAACAGTATTTCTGAAAGCAGTCCTCAAAACTCAAGAGTTCCTGCTCTATCTCCAAAGTTGAGTGCTCAAATACAGAAGAATATCCCAAATGCCAAAGATCAAAGAGAATCTGTCTCGTCCCAATCTTCAGTTGAATCTCCTCTGCAGAATATCTCACCTAAACCTTCCGTAATGCCATCCCCTAATGTTGCTCTTAAAATCTCACCAGTGCCTGATAGCCCCAGGGATCTAGGCTTCAAATCCCTCAGTCCACACAATAACGTTGACAAATCTGTTCAAACAGCTATGTCAGTCCCAAGCCCTGTGCAGAATGGAAACAGCAGATACTGTCGCTTGTGTAACATCAAGTTCAGTAGTCTTTCAACTTTTATAGCCCACAAGAAGTATTACTGTTCTTCTCATACTGCAGAACATGTTAAATGAGTTTTTACAGCTATGAACTATATCCTAAATGTTTGCTGTGGTGTTTGACACAAATTATCTCACACCTCAATACCTTCGTGCAGTTTAGAAACAATCATGAAAACACATTGGTTTCTCACGTTCAAAGGTTAACCAAACTCCAATTTTAATAACGGTGGAATTGACCCAGGGTGGAAGGATTTTTTTTGCTTCAAAGCTGTCTTTAAATTGGATTAATTTGAAACTTCATGCTTAAATGATAAATTTCATTCACCAAAACAAAATAGTTTTTCCGTTTATGTGCTTGGTTTAACACGTCTCTCATGTTAAAAAGTGTGTTTACTAGTGGCATAACTTAATTTTATTAGTAAACTTTTGGAAACCAATTTTGCTATATCAGTTCTCTTTTTCAAAATACCCATTTGCGGCCTTTGGGCAAGTCAATAAAATAAAACAAATATCAGAAATTCATCACTTCTGACAACCTGGCATCCACTTTTTGTCTTCCATTTAGGAGAATGGCCTGCAGATCTTGAAACTAGGAAGAAAATCCTAAGATTAGTTAGTTGAGATATCCCGCTAATTTTTTTTCATTGAAAACATTTATATTAAATCCTCAGTACATGTGGTTAAACCTCTTTCTACTAGAGGATTTATTAACAGAGTGTCTCTATTTCCTATTTTTATTTCAGCCTTGATGAAGTCCTAATAATCATTAAAAACAGCTAACTGACCATAAATTTCAAACTACTTTAGTTATCAAATGTAGTTTAATTTTCAGATGGGCATGGTTGTCACAGAATGGGCAGAACTTACAAATTCAGTATTTATATGTCAAAATATTGGCAGTGATGCCAAAAAAGTATGCTCACATTTTCATGCAATACTTATCACATGAAACTGATGGCTGAATACTACTGAGATATTAACAAGTAATTAGGGGGGTAGAATAATTTAAAGCTAGTTCGTGTAGACTTAATAATCTTGTTAATTGTTTAGTGCATGCTAATCCTTTTGACTTCTGTTCCAGTGCATTTAGTTCAAACATAGAAATGTCTTTAATTTTTATTTATTAGTGTTGTATTTATTATGAGGGTTTATGTGCAAACCCAGCACTAATTTTTTTTTTAAAGTGCTGACAGAAATGCATCTTCTTTTAATTTTGAGATTATTTTACTAAAAACAGGGCTCTGATCAATCGGTAATTTGAATTGTTTGATTGTACAAGATTTCAAAGTTCAATGCATCCCCCTGCGGTTAATTCCCTTTCCCCTTTTTGCATTTTATTTGTAGATGTAGCTTATTGCTATAATGCACATTAAATGTGCTTAATGGATCAAATGGTATCTTGGTGTTTAAATGTGAATGATTCCTAATCTTTATCAATGTGGTGTTTGTCAGGAATAACATTCACCATTACTATATTTAATAATACTCATCTAAAAGGTGTAATGTTAGAAGAGAGGAGCAAGTCACAATGTTCAAGGGCATTCATGTTAGTTAAAAATGATTTAACATTTTTAAATTTGGGAGGGAGAAAAGCAATGTGGAAGGAGGGAGAGAATGTTATCAATCTGCCTCTGCCATTTCTATTTGAATAAGTATCATAGAAGATGGAGCACGATTAAACTATCCAATCTAAACAGATTGCCAGCAATAGCTTTTAACCTTAATTTCTATTTTTAATTGCTTCCCCTTTTCTTCAACCAATTTCTGCCCATGAATGTTGTGGCTTGTTTGGACCTTAAGAACCACATTTATTCCTGTTCTGAATGAAAGTAATAGGCAATACTGGTACTTGAACCAAAGGGTGCAGTGTTGTCATGCAAATATCTGATCCACACACTGGCAGATATACGTTCTCTCTTGAGGGTCAAAACATGTTACTGACCAAATATTACATTTGTAGACTGTTACCTGCAATGCCTTGCTAGTCTTTTTGAAGGTTTATTGTGGTATATTTTTAAATATCATTTTGACTTTATTCATCAAGAACATTGTTACATCACTAAATTTAATAAAACTCAATGGGCGACTATACAGTTTGTAGATTACAAATATTTTATTAAAAATAAAAGCAATGACATTTAAATGAAGTTGAATCAAACAAAAGGTATATAGTCTCTGAAACTCTTGTTGTTTGCATGATTGTTCCTATGTAATTGGAAAAGCTAGGCTTTGGTTGCATGTGTGTCTTTCTACAACTTTATGAAATACAAGATTTTTTACTTTTCCAGAAGGTGCTGTTAATTTATTTATATTGTAGAGCAGTGTTTACTATGATCTGTGGAATAAATCTTGGCATAAGCCTCTCTCTACAAAGCAGTGCTAATGGATGTTCAGTTTAATAAATCCATTTTTACACTTTTTGCACTGTATTGTATAAATTCTGCTGAATGATGTAGTTTAGAAGCTATTTACAGAATATTTATGTTTCAATTCACCAATTTTATACCTCTCTGAATTTGCCTACTATAGTGACCAATAACTTTCAACTTTGAGTTGAAAGTGGCCTTCGATGATTTAACCATGTCTGAAAATGATCGTGCTATTAAAGTGAATGTCATTCTTAATTTCCAATTGGGAATTGACCCACTACACACTAGTTTGAGCTATGCATGCTAATAAATTGTCCCATGGGACATCTTGAAGCACTACTCTGCCTCCCTTGTCTGTGTGTGTCCTTTGGTTTCTTGTGTTTTTCTCTGAATCGGTGTACTTCTCAGAGCAAAAATCTAATTACTTAGAAGCAGATCATTGCAACTACATCACATCAATAAATCTGGACATTTTCATGTATGCAGCCTCTGTAGTAAGCCCTGTCTGGTGATGGATCGCATGGATAAGTTTGCTTGTGCCACCATACTTTGAAAAAGAGTGAAGTGACAATATAATAATGCTTTGAAATGATTCATATTGATTACAGCTACTGGAAACTATGCACAGACTTAGTTTCATATGTAGTTATTAAAGAACATTATGTAGACAAAGAATAGCACAAGTATTTTTCTGTGGAGAACAATAGGTTTAAATTTTGGTTTAAAACAAAGTTCTGAATGGAAAACAGTTTTGCTATTGGATCCATGTTTCAAAAATGATTTTCAGAAGACGACATTAAATCATGTTTAAAAATGTCAACATGTGAGCGTTAAAATTTACAATTATGGCAAAAGTGGAGAACACATTAAAATTTCTCAGTGACATAATGGGTTTGCACTGACCTGCAGTTTAAATGTAGAATTCCACTTTTCAAAAAATGTGTCTTAATTAAAATTATTCTATAGCTTAATACTCAGTGGTTGCCTGTAAGGAGATGAATCTCAAGGTTGTGTAATGTATACATGCTTTGATAATAAATGTACTTTGAACTTTGAACATTTTCCGACTAATTTCACAGCTATTTTCCCAGCTAATGTCAAAGTTAATCCTATATACCATAGGTTAATTATTTTTTTAGGACGGCAGTTCAAAAGTTAGTGTTGTATTTTGTTTTCATAAGTATTCTTCAATAACATTTTCCTTTGTTGAAAGTTGGTTGGAATTCCCTCCCTCCTGGTGCATAAATTTCCTGTTTATGATAATGATGTGTAAGTATATTATGAAATGGAATTATTCTTCAGTGTCTTTGTAACTCCTATATTAATTCTTTTAAAAATAGCATTCATTGTGATCGGTGTTAGAGTCGTTGAGCACAATAACAGGCTCTTTAGTCCACTGAGTTTGCACTGACAATCAAGCTACACCGATATTACATTAAATCCTATTTAATTTGCCTCGCATTCCCCTCAACCTCTCCAGGTTCTACCATGAGCAATTCACACAGTGAATTGACCTACCAACAATGCACATCTCTGAGATGTAGGAGGAGACTGGAACAGCGGGAGAAAATCCATGTGGTCACAGGGAAATTCCACATAGCGAGCAGTTGAGGTCAGGATCGTGCATGGGTCCCTGCACCATGTCTTTCCCTCAAGTGGCAGATGTATAGCAAGCATTTAACACCATACATTGTTTGAGGTCATTTGTTGGATAAGCCAAACAGTCCTGGATGTTCTTTCCATGCATTATAAGATTTAAGATTTTATGGGTGTCAGTAACTTTGTGGTTACAGTACTGATATTCAAGCAACTTTGCATTTACTTAGGGGATCATGATGAACAGATTTTGGGCAAGACTCACACACAATGCAGAAAGAGACCAGGACGTAGCTCAGTACTCAGGTCTTCATCCAGTCATAAAATGGTGGACAATGCTTAAATAGCTAATGTGGGGGGGGGGGGGTAGCAGGAGGATGATCCAAGAACCTCCCAGTGTCAGCAATGACAGGCCTAGCGTGTGAAAACAAAAGACAGCTAAAGCATATGGCCATTTTGATTGTTGAGTGAATGATCAAGTTCCAGTTTATTGGCATTCAACCAGATATATGTATACCACCAAATGAAACAAATTTCCCTTGGACCATGGTGCATGTCACAATACATATAACTCAGACACAACACAAAGTAATATTACCACAAATAATAAAATGTATTCCAGGAAATTGACACTTAGCGTAAGATGCATTTAGACACAACTCAAAAAGTAAACCGTATAATGCTACTGGCACTTCATAAGTGATGAGACCTGGGTGCTGGCAGGGAGTTCAGTAGTCTCATGGCCGGGGGAAAGAAGGTGTTTCCCATCCTACCCGTCCTTACCCTAATGCTTCAGTACCTCCTGCCTGCTGGTAGGGATTGTGGAATGGGTGGGAGGGATCCTAAGGGCCCTACTTTCCATCTGTAAATATCAGTAATTACAAATATCCAGCATGACTTTCTTTGTTAGTTCGCTGAACATGGTTCCAGCTGTTGAAGATCAATTATTCAAGCCTCAGATGTTACTGTAGGAGTCCTGGACCCAACCATCAATGGCCTATCAATAAAGTACATCTATCTATCAACCTATCTTCCTTCTGCCATTGCTTCAGAACTGGGGTTATTCACAGATACTCCCAAATGATGCATTTCCATTAACAACTCCTCAGGAACAGAATTGTCCTCACACACTAAAATCTGGGTATCTTTCAAGCCCAGATTGACGATGTCAAGTAAAATTCACACTACAAAATTGCTAGACAATGAGCACCATCAACAAGAGCTTTGAGTTGAGCATCTCCCCAAGACTTACCTCCACTTCCATTGAATAGTGTAGCTCTATTAGCCAAAACAAAACTTCTCAAAAAGTTGTCTGTTTAGTTGGTACCTCCTCTGCCATACTAAATACTCATTGACACAGTAACTGTTTTAGATGCCAGCTATGAAATGCATTGCAGTTAACTTGCCTGTTGCAGCACTCTACCCCGAAGAAGGAAATAGTGGCACAGTGGTTGGTGCTACTGCTTCACAGTCCCATCTCAGGACCAATGCTGCCTTTGAGCAATGTGTGTGCACAATCCCTCTGTGACTGTTTACACCCCCACCCCCCCCCCAGCAATGTATTCTGGTTTTCACACACGTCTCAAAAACACGTGAGCAGATCAATCAGTTGCTTTAAATCATCCCTAGCATTGGTGAGTGACAGTAGAATCAGCAACTTGATGGGCATTGGCAGAGAATTGATTGCACGGGGGTAAAAGGAAGGATTAGGACTCCAGAGCTTCATCTGGGGCCAGCATAAGCTCAAAGGGCTGAATGGCCTCCATCTGGGCTGAAATTTTATATCACCACTTGCAGATCTCTCTGCACTGTGTATATCACCATTTATTCGATATTGCTGAGTCTCAGTGCCTGGAGCTCCCTACCCAACTGCACCTTCACCAGAAGACCTCTGGCAGTTCCAACTTGCTATTGTGTTTTCAGAAGCTATTAGAGCTGTGTAATAAGCTCAGGTCATGTCAGTGGTACCAGGTCTCCAAAAATGAGTCCAGGTTCTAAATGTGAGGAAGAAAAGAGGACAGAAAGATTGTAATCATGTGCGTTTACCACTCAGTGATAGCTTGGTTTTTAGTGTTTGCTGCATAATAACAGTACAGAAGGAGATATTAGTAGCTTTGTATATTAGAACATACTTTGTACTGTACATGTACATGGTTGAGATTAGGTCTTTAGGATTCCAGAAGCAATGCAAAATAAATAGGGGGATCAGATTATTGTATAAAGGCTGTGGAAATATAACTCTTTACATCTGAGTAGTTCTAATGCAGAGGTTCCCAACCTTTTTAATACCATGTAGCCTTACCATTAACTGAGGGATCTGTGCCCCAGGTTGGGATCGCTGCATCGGATGTTTTCTGCACAGCGAGTTCTCCTCACATTTATAAATAGTACAGATTTCTGTAGGACACCCCTAAAATGTACATGATTTCCCTTCCTGCTAGTCGTAATCGGATTTCCTCTCTCTCACTTACCCCAACAATCACCTATTTTCCTCTCCCTATGACCCACCTCCAAATCCTTGGGCTACATTAAGAGGTTTACTCCATATCTAATCATGATTGCATACCCAAACGTATCGTGCACTGCCTCTATCCCAGCTCTGTCTGACTGTAGATCTCTCCGGTGCACCCTCCTATCCATCCTCAGCCTGCCCTGCAATGGCATCTTCAGTCCGGCCCGTTGAAAGTCAGCAGCCTTGAGGTGCTACGGCTACTTGGGGAGCATTGCATGCTGGCTGGATCAAAGCTCATGAAAGCTAGGAGAGGGGAGATAGCTTTGAAGGACAACCTCAAGCAGCCCTGGGCCTGGTTGGAATCATGCTATCGTGACCCGGGGAGGCTGCAGTATATTGATACGAGACCACTCCAGTGAGAGGACATCACATTCACGGCAACACTTCCATTATGATTGTCAAACAGTATTGTTTATTGTGCAAATATTAACCGGAGTGCAACAGTAACGTTTCTGAGCAAAAGGTGTGCTTTGGTTTGGCTGAACTTTTAAATGAATCACCTCCCCTAACCACACTTGACCTCCTCCACTTCAACTACTTCCCTTTCAATTTTCATTCTCCTATCACAGCTGTACTCCAAAAAAAACTGCCTCCTGGAAGCAGTTGGATTGTGGAAATGCCTTAAAATCCTTCAACCATTGTCAAACTCCATCAGTAGAATTGGGTGCTTCCTGGAGCCTTTTAATGATGTTTATAATCTCAGTAGCTAATACAACAGAATTGATGATCCTCTAGTTAGGACCACTGCAGCATCTTTTCTGGTGCAGATTGCACGTGCTCAGGCCTGGATTTCCATACAACAGTCAAATTGTGAAATTGGCATTGTGTTGACTGCATGTAATTGAACATCTGATTGTAATGAACACTGTGTGCATACGATGCCGTTTGGTAATTAAAAGGGGACTTGAAGCATTTAAAAATACACTGCAGAATATTTAAGCAACAGATTTATAGGTGTTATTAATTTGTTTCTCATTCGAGCAAGAAGATTTTTGGCTAACTGATTTTCTTGGCAGCAAGAAAGGATTAAATCATTCTGCAACAGAATCCCACCCAATCTAATGCAGCAGACCTTGCCAATTGTTCTCTCAGGTCAAATTAAATCCGGCTTTACTCTGTGTTTCTTAAAGAATAATTCTCTATCAATGAAGTGTTTTGTCTTCACCAAGATTTGGTTATCACCTTCAGAAAAACATCTTACAGTTCTGTTTTTGTTATAGAATAGGAAGATGCACATAGGAACAGACAATTAAAAATTTAACTTGAAGAGCCTTTATCTTAACATCATTCAGCGAGACTGAGCTAAAGCCCTTTAAAAATGAAACCAAAACTTGTCAAAGAACAATAGCAACAAAAGTTGCAGAAACTTTCATTGGACACGTCCCAGGAACAGATTGATGTCCAAGGTACAATAGCATCATCTCAACCTACTTTCACATTTAGTTAACATAGGGGATGGTGCTTTTAGATATATTTAAGTCAATGAGACAGAATGATGAGTGACTGTGCTAATAAATTTAAAAAGGAATAACAAAATCAAAGTTGTAAAATAAAGCAATCACTAGGAGGATAAAAGTTCATGTAGTAACTGCTGATTATACTGCAGATGAATTAGAATACAAGAGGTATCTTGCTCCATTTCTATAGGACCCGGATGAGACTGCATCTGAAATGTTACGTACAGGTCTGGTTTCTCTATGCAAAATGGAGGAGGTGCAGCCAAGGTTCACTAGATTGATTCCAGGGGTAGTGAATTTGTCCAATGCAAAGTTTTGAAGTAGAGCCAGCCTGTTGTCTCTTGCATCTCGAAGAGTGACAGGTGTTCACATTAAAACATGAAATAAAATCTTGAAGGTTTTAGTAGAGAAGATGTGGAGTTGAAGCTTCCCTCAGCTGTGGTAACAAGAACCAAGGATTACAGTCTCAAAATAAGACATTAACAATTCAGGACCAAGAGGAGAAGAAATTTCATCACTCAATAGATTTTAAGTGTTTGGAATCTTGCAAATAAGAGGGCTATGGCAGCTCGGTCTAGGTATTTGAGACAGATTATTAGATTTTTAGTGCTTGAGATAGCCATTCAGGAATATATATCTTACTTTAAAGGAGCAACTTGTGGGAAATGGGTCATAAAATTAGTTGTAAATGATGTTCCTATTCTTGGGTGTGTTGAATGATCATCCTGTAACAGAGAGAAAAATGATCCCAGGAGGATTGCTGGGTAGTGAAGGAGTTTACCCATTAGTTCTGTACTTGGTAGATCTCGGATGACCCACTACAGCCTGAAGTAGAAATGGTAAAAACCTGCTTCCATAACCAAAGTCACAGAAGTTAAATTTAAAATTCATTTAAGCAGCAACAAATGCAGAGGCTGTAAGAGGGGCAACACTTGGGTTTGGTTAAAAGGAGCAAATAAGACAGCAAGAGGAAAGGGAATCAGAGTCAGATTTTTATTATCACTGACAGGCTGCGTGAAGTTTGTTGTTTTGTGGCAGCAGTACAGTGCAAAGACAAAGTTTCTATAAATTACAAAACATAAACAAATATGGTAATAAAAGGAATAGTGAAGTATTACTCATGGGCTCATACTCCATTAGGAAATCTGATGGCAGAGGGGAATCTCTGAATTGTTGACTGTGGATCTGTAGGCTCTTGTACCTCTTCCCTGATGGTAGTAACAAGAAGAGGGCACACCCTGGATAGTGAGGGTGCTTAGTAATAGATGCCACCTTCTTGAAGTATCACCTCTTAAAGGTGTCCTTGATGGCAGGGAGGGTTGTGCCCGTGAGGGAGATGGCAGGGTCTACAACCCTCTGGAGTCACTTTCGGTCCTGCACACCCTGCACTGCGATCCAGTCTGAATCTCTGCATAGTACATATATAGGAATTTGCTAGTCGTCAGTGTTGTACCAAATCTCCTCAGATTCCTAGTGAACTAGAGACACTGGCGTGCCTTCCTCAATGGACTGGGCCCAGGAAAGATCCTCCGGGAAGTTGATGCCCAGGAACTCGAAGCTGCTCACCCTTTCCACCACTGATCCCTCTGTGTGTTGTCTCAACTTTCCCTTCCTGAAGTCCATAATCAATCCCTTGGTCTCACTGGTGATGAGTGTGAGGTGGTTGCTTGACATCGCTCAGCCAATCGTCTGCCTGTACACCTCCTGGTCGCCATCTGAGGTTCAACCAACAACAGCGATGCTGTTGGCAAATTTACAGATGGCATCTGAGCCGTCCTATGCCACAGAGTCAGGAGTGTAGAGAGAGTAGAGAGCACACTTCCTTGAGTGTTCCTGCGTTGTCTGTCAGTGACGGGTTAATTCACGAGGGTGTGGGAACCCTACATTGTTCAATAAGGATCAAAGTGACATGAAACAGGCTGGTTGATAGTTCCCGTAAGGCGGAGAGAGGCATGGATAAAGAGGTTATTGGTGCTGAGTGCTGGTTTTGTTATTAAGCTGGAAGTGTCTGTTCTTTCTTCCCAGTTAAATGTAAAGTTCCACTTTAATCCAGGCAGAGAACCAAGTCTTCATAAATTCTGGTTCAGCCTGGGGAATTTGTGAGATGGGTCTGGAGTGGAATGAGAGTAGAAGGGGGAGAAATAACTGGAAGAACTGTCTGTTCCAGTCGGCTTGCCCATCATTAGATCCTGGGTAATGGCACAGGGAGTAAAAGAGCCAAAAGAAACACTGGGAGATTGAGAGAGCTGGATACATTTTAAAATTAACTGTGGGCCAATGGATGCTGCTGGATGTTTTTTTTAATGAAGAAAGGGATGATTGTTGTTGAGAGCCTCAGGAGATGACAATGCAGGCGGGCATAGATAATGACTGATGATGTGCTGAGGTAAGATCTGGAACATATGAGGTCAGGACTATGCAATTAAATGATGGCGGAGAACTGCAGGGCCATCTGAGGGAAGATTTGTATAAACACAGAGGATAAACAGAGCCAAAGACACAAAATTCGTCATATATCACCTTAGCTTGAAAAGTTACAAAGGCAAGTGAAGAAGGTACCCTGATTGGACCAATACATCAGGGAGCTTTGAAAAACAAGGATGCAGACTCTGAAAATGTTACATTCAATGAGCTAAATACAAAGGGAGATTAATGGGGAATGGATGAAAGATATAAGTGTATGAAAGTTATGATTTTTTTTATTTTGAAAGGAAGATTAATGCTGCTCTAGAACAGAAAATCACTGATGATCTCAGCCAACATGGGGTTCTAGAAATGGTCAATAAAGAAATGGAAAAGGATTTAGATTTACTTTTCACATGTACATACATTGAAACATACTGTGAAATATGTTGTTTATCCTGCTATCCTCTATTGCCTCTTCTCTGTCATCTATTTTGAAAGCATGATTTCAATATTATCTCACCCTAGTTCATGCATCTTCTCACTTTCTCATTCCTCCTTGCATTGTCACCTCCAGGTCTGCCTGTCCTCTTGCTCATCCACACAGCATCGTTTTCCTTGCATCTATCTCTCTTTCTCTTTGTCATTTCTTTTGACCTTTCGTTAAAGTTACAACTTCCAACCGCAAACATCTCCACTTGTGACCCTGCCAAAGCCGAACTTGCTGCTTGCTCCTGAGAAGCCGTTAATGTTTTTTCTGCTTGAAGGGCATCAGTCATTACGACGGCTGTGCAAGCCAGATGGAATTAGGCAGGTGTGAGTTTTGATAAAAGTTTATCCAGAGTTTCCACTCCTTTAAAATGATCCTTGCTTCGGTTTGAAAGAATAAGTTATAATCAAACCAAATCTGGCAGACAATGAGGAAACCTATTGGCGCACTCCTCTTCCTTATAGACAAGGAGATTAGGTTGTACAAGAGAAGAGTGGCCACAATTATGTTATGTTTTGAAACTCAAAAACATAAAAACTAATTGAAAGGAGAACACGGGGCCCAGAATGCGAGTTTAACTTTGTTTTTACTTTAAGCAAGACACGTACGTTTGACATGGCCTTGTCACGACATATGTGATTTATGTATTTTTACTTATAACCCATAATGAACTATTCAAACAATATTGCCTGGGAGACTAGCCATTTATTAAGCCTGATTTCCAGTGGGCTCTGAGTGAACGGCAAATAGCCAAATCAACAATAATACATTTGTGAAAATGAGTTAGGAAGTACTGCAATATATTATGAAGAAGAATATCAGCTTTTCTAAAACACATTGACTCTAGAGGACAAGAAATATGTGGAAGTATTATTTATATTCATGACTAATACAGCAGAGCTATATGATTCACTCCCTGTTAATAGTTTCGTAAAATCAGTGGAGATCCCTCTTGGAAAAAAGAGCAGAATTAAGTTAATGTGAAGAAGCTGTGCAAGTAATCTTGATACTATTTTAATATAATAAAGAAAATAATTAGAAGATAAATATTAAAAATTCATAAACAACAGGAATTCTGCAGATGCTGGAAATTCAAGCAACACACATCAAAGTTGCTGGTGAACGCAGCAGGCCAAGCAGCATCTATAGGAAGAGGCGCAGTTGACGTTTCAGGCCGAGACCCTTCGTCAGGACTAACTGAAGGAAGAGTGAGTAAGAGATTTGAAAGCTGGAGGGGGAGGGGGAGATGTAAAATGAAAATTAAAAATTCATATCATTTTTCTAAATATGCTAACACAGGATTTACGATGCATGTTTACTACAATATACATGAGCTTATAAATGTGCAATTTAAACTCAGATATTAATCAATAAATGATGTTCCTTTGCTACAGAAAATAGTTCCCTTAGACGCACTGCTTGCTTCTATCTCCTACCGAAGATCTGCAAACCGGATTGTCTGGTGGGCCTCGTGGGCCTCTTGTCCCTGCCTGCTCCTGCCCCACTAAACTCGGGTCTCATATCTCGATTCCATTCTGTCCCCCTTGGTTCAGTCCCTACGTCTGTGACACTTCTCATGTCCTTGATCTCCTCAGTAACTTTCAATTCCCTGGCCCTGACTACCTCACTTTCACCACGGACATTTAGTCTCCATGCACTTCTATCCCCCATCATGAAGGCCTCAAAGTTCTCCACTTCTTTCTTGACAAAAGAACCAACCACCCTCCTCCGTCACCTCCATTCAGGGCCCCAGGCACTCCTTCCAGGCGAGGCAGCACATCACCTGCGAATCTGCTGGGGACGTCTACTGTGTCCACTGTTCCCAACGCAGCCTCCTCTACACTGATGAGAACCATTGTAAGTTGGGGGATTGCTTCATCGAGCACCACTGCACCGTCTGCCCCAAGCGGACTTTGTGGTGGCCAACTATTTTAATTCCCATTCCTGTTACAACGTGTCAATCCATGGCCTCCTATTGTGCCAAGATGAGGCCACCCTCAGGATGGAGAAAGAACACCTTATATTCCGTCCAACCAGATGGCATGAATATCGATTTCTCCTTCCGGTAAACTAATGTCCCATCCCCCACCTCTTCCTCTATTCCCCACTCGGATCTTTTACCTCTTCTCACCTGCCTATCACTTCGCCTCTTCCTTCCCTTTCCCCTATGGTCCACTCTCCTCTCCAACCAGATTCCTCCTTCACCACTGCTTGACCTTTCCCATCAACCTTACTTCACCTATCACCTTCCAGCTAACCTCCTGCCCCTCCCCCCACCTTTTTTATTCCAACGCCTTCCCCTTTCCCTCTCAATCCTGAAGAAGAATCTTGGCCTGAAACATCGACTATCAATTCGTTTCCATAGATGCTGCCTGAGCTGTTGAATCCCTCCAGCGTTTTGTGTGTGTTGCGGTGGGCAGTGGTGTTTTAAATTACCAGCTGTTGAAGGGGAGTGGTGACGTCATTAATATTATGGGATAGATATGTGGACTCATGTTTATAAAACCTCAATGAACTTCTAATTTAATATGAAAGAACCTATGCCCCCACTTATCGTTCCACCCTAGCCGTGTATGTCTGTTTAAAAGAAATATTAATCTTGAAGCTATTCCAAGCCCAGACTCCATGTAACCCCAGATTAAGTCACTCCACCATCAGCACTGAGGAAAGACAGGACAGACTAGGTTGTTTTCTTTGGAACAGGGGAACATGAATTGAGACCTAATTGTGCTGTTTAAAATTATGAAGGACCTAAAAAGCATAATAGGAAGGATCCAAAGATTCAAGGAGTGCTGAGGGATGTTTTCACGGACCAGAGGTGAGGACTTGAAAAATATTACCTGAGTGGAGGGAAGAGCAGACATCCCACCCTGCAAAAACTCATTTCAGGGAGGTAGCACCCCCGCCCCCCACAACCCCATATCCCCCCGACCCTGGTTGACCTCCAAGAGTGTATGTAATACTTTGTTTAGTGATTTTGTCTAATCTGTAAACCAAGTTGGGTATATGCAGAAAATGTGACTTTAAAATATGTAATTATATTATCCTGTTTATTCTATTATAGCTTTAAGCAAGTCTGCAGGGAGTTTGGCCTCATCACGTAGGACATCAATAGAGTAGCTCCTTAGCAACTAGCCAGCTAGTTTAAATAACGTTAGCTATGCTAATGAATGAACGAATGACACCTGTTAAACTCACCTCAACATGTCTTTTACATTTTAACCCACCAAGGGCAATAGAAAAGTCACTGTCGCAAACAGTGCAGCGAGCAACACTGTCGTTATTTTTGAGGTCGACCGTAAAGCCCACCACAGAGAAAACTGATAGGTCTACTTAGCACGAAGAGAGATCAATCAGGATGCTCGCTCTCCCTCTCAAAAAAATCGATTTCTGGGATATTGTATATAACTTCCAGGCATCAGGGAGCCGCTATCAATATGCAGGAGACTCCCGGAACTTCCAGGAGAGGTGGGACGTCCGGAAGGGGAAGAAAACAACGTCTGAATGTACATTTGAAGAGCCGTGGCCTGCAGGGCTAGAGACTGAATGGTTAGAATGGAGAACTGTTCTTTAACTAACTCATGGGCTCAGTAGTATATTACCTCATCAGACATTTGCTGTGACACTGTCACTGATTTCATTTGACCTGGCCCTGCCCTCTGGAACTCCTTCTGATTTTGTTTCCTACCCTCCTTCATGGCGTTCCTTAAAGCCAGTGTACGTTTTTGTACACCTGTCTTATATCTCATTATCTGGGTTTCATTTTGATAACATTCTGTGAAGTATCTTTCGACAATGTTAAAGCCTCCACGTAAATGCAAATACTGGTTGCAAAACCACAAAGGATGGAAGCTTCTCTACCGTCGTGTGTACTTACTGTTCCATGGCTGCACGTTGAACACTGCCCCTGCGAGAGCTAGTGGTGAACTGGTGTAGCTACACGTTAGCCGTTAATAATGTAAAGTTAATAACCATGGGAAATTGCGTGCACCTCTGACACAGTGTATTCCAGTGAGAAATCTCTGCCTGTGGTGCAACATTGCCCTCTGGTGGTACAATACTGTATGACATGAGGAGCACATCATTATCACAACGGTGGAGTGGTGTCAGAGGAAGATGTGAGACCATCTGTGACTCACCTCCTTCACCTTATGACAAATATACCGCTACCAAATATTTCTCCTCCAAATTCACCTTGGTTATGACTGATATAAGTAAAATGGAACAATTGCAATTAGGTTATCTGAGCTGCCAAGAACAGCTCTAAAACTGACTTCATTGTAAAGCTATAAAAATAAATTCAATCCTGTAGTAGAAACAAAGACCATACGAACAAAATTTTCAAATATAACATGGAAAAGAGCAATACAGAAATAAAAAGCACCGATCTATTCATCTGAACATGGCTCAAGAAGCTGGGATTTGGAACAAAATATATCGTTAGCTCACTTGGCACTCGGGATACATTCCCAGGAGTGAGTGAACTGGTGGGGTTACTATAATAGTAGAAATGTAAAGAGATATGTTACTGACATCCCCTTGGCTTGGTACAGCAACCGCTCTGCCTGGGAGCACAGGGAACTGCAGAGAAAACAGCCTCCCCTCCATGGATTCTGTCTAGACTTACTGCTTCTTTGGTAAAGCATCCAACATAACCAAAGAGTCAAAGACCCCACCCAACTTAGACATTCCTCTTCTTCCCCAGCCCGCTGGGCACAAGATACAAAAGCCTGAAAGCACATACCACCAGGCTTATGGACAGCTTCTATTCCGCCGTTAGAAAATTACTGAATATTCCCCTGGTTTGATGAGATAGACCTCATTACGACCTTGCACCTTACTATCTGCCCACCCTGCACTTTCTCTGTAACTGTAACACTTTATTCTGTACTCGGATTGCCCTTGTGCTACCTCAATGCATGCAGACACAAAGATCTTCACTGTGCCTCGATACGTGTAACAAAAACAAACCGGTTTAATGATTTTGCCAATGCTGTTCTGTCAAGCGCCTGTGCTAAACCTCTGCCTCCACCCCCCCATTCACCCTGGTGGTGTTGTGGAGGGGCTACCGTTGGCAAGCCCGTCTGGGCAGCAGTAAAGTGGGGTCTCAGGGCTGCACCCTGTCTGGCAGGGTCCATTGTGAAGTACTGGTAGTGCTGGACCCTCAGATCCTGAATTCTCCCTGTTGGATGAGGGAAATAGCTCTCCACTGAACCTCATACACTGAGACAGGGAGAGCTAGACAGCTGCTCCCATCACATCCAGCAGTGGCGAGGGAGACAGCCAGTGGGATCTAAGCAGGCTGTCAACACAGAGAGCAGCAAACCCCAATAAGTAGCAATCCTAAGCCGTATGAGTGGCCACACCGCTGGACTGGTCCTCGGCGATGAGTGGCCACACCGCTGGACTGGTCCTCAGAAGGAGCTTCTCCACCACAATCCATGAGGCAATTCGTTGAACCAGCTGGGACCAGGGATTGGCACTCGGTTCTCTGAACAGCAGCACATAACCTGGGCACAAAAATCAGCAATCAGTAGACTTTGTCATTCAGAGGAACTGCTATTTATAAAGGCATGAAAGATATAAGTGGGAATGATGTCAAAATACTTAATTGAATTAAGTTAAATGATTTAGGAAACATTGCTCACCAATTGTTGAGTTTCCTGAATCTCAACTATATTTGTTTAGACCATAAGACTATAAGATATAGGAGCAGAATTAGGCTATGCCATTTGGTCCATCAAGTCTGTTCTGCCATTTCATCATGGCAGATCCATTTCCTCTCTCAGCTCAAACCTCCTGCCTTATCCCTGTATCTCTTCATGCCCTGACTAATCAAGAATCTACCAACCCCTGCCTTAAATATACCTAAAGACTTGGCTTCCATAGCTACCTGTGGCAACAAATTCCGCATATTCACCACTCTCTGGCTAAAGAAATTCCTCCTCATTTCCATTCTAAAAGGACTCCCCTCTATTCTAAGGCTGTGTCCCTGGATCTTAGACTCCTCCACCATAGGAAACACCCTCTCTACATTCACTCTATCAAGGCCTTTCACTTTTCAATAGGTTTCAATGAGGTCACCCCTCATTCTTCTGAATTCCAGTGAATACTAGCCCAAAGCCATGAAATACTCTTCATAATTCGAGCCTTTCAATCCTGGAATCAATTTTGTGAACCTCCTTTGAACCCTCTCCAATAAGAGCACACCCTTTCTTAGATAAAATGCCCAAAACTACACACAATACTCCAAGTAAAGCCTCACCAGTGCTTTATAAAGTCTCAACATTGCATCGTTGCTTTTATATTCTAGTCCTCTTGAAATGATTGCTAACATTGCATTTGCCTTCCTCACCAACAACACAATCTGAAAGTTAACCTTTAGGGAATCTGAACGAGGACTCCCAAGTCCCTTTGCACCTCCCTTATTCTGCTAGGCAGAGCGAAGTTAAGATGACACTAAACGGTGACTCTTTTGCTTGCATCTTCAGAAGCAGCTCTATTTCCATCTTTAATATCTTTATTTTTCCCTTTCAGAGCTCTTTTGAAGACCCTGACCTGGAGTTACTCGCTGACTACGGTTCTTTGCAGTAATGGGACCTGCTCCCCGGGTTTCGGGACTGGCCACTGTTTGGCTCACGAAGGGTTCAGCCTGAGAGTCCGACTCGGATTTGGAAGCCTAAGATCTCGGGGCTCTGGAGATGGGCAGATCGAGGGCCAGAGTCACAGCAGGAGACCCAGGTGTCATTGGGGGAGTCGAAAAATCTACTGCTGTGTGCCCAAAGACCTGTGACCTTTGAGCTCTTTGGGAACAGAGCTTGGAAAAAGCGACGTAATAGACTTTTAACATCATAAACCAGCGAGGTTCTTGTTATGTCTCCTTGTTATGTCTCACTGGGAAAAACAAAGACACCTCCTTCTCCCTTATTAGGGAGAGAGAGAGAGCCTGTGGTATGTCGAATGCCAGGTGAAACGTGAAGTCTGTGTCTTTGCTGTTGCTTTGCTCACTCTCGAGTGCTTGGTGGCAGGTGCCGATGTTTTTTTTTGCCAGTGGGGGGAGGGGGTATCGTTGCTTGCTGCCGCTTATGTGTGGGAGGGAGGGGAGCTGGGGGGAGACTTTGGGGTTCTTACGTTTAACAATGTCTCTGACATTAAATGTACCTTTGAACCTCAGATTTTTGAATTCCCTCTCCACTTAGAAAATTATCTACTCTTTTATTTCTTCTACCAAATCACATGACCGTACACTTCCCAACACTGTATTCCATCTGCTATGTCTTTACACATTCTCCAAATCCGTCTAAGTCCTTTTGTAGCGTCTCGACTTCCTCAAAACTGTCTGCCCCTCCACACCTTTGTATCATCTGCAGACTTGGCCACAAAGCTATCAATTCCATCATCCAAGTCTTTGACACGTAACATAAAACAAAGCAGTCCTAACACAGATCCCTGTCAGCTACCGGAAGTCAGTCAGAAAAGACTCCCTTTATTCCCACTCTTTGTCTCCTGCCAATCAGCCACTCGCTTATCCATCCAGGTATCTTTCCTGTAAAACCATGGCTCTTAACTTGTTAAGCACCTTGTCAAATGTCTTCTGAAAATTCAAGTACACAATATCTACTGATTCTCCTTTCTCTATCCTGCTTGTTATTTCTTCAAAGAATTCCAACAGATTTGTCAGGCAAGATTTTCTTTGAGGAAACCATGCTGAACGGCCTGTTTATATCACGTCCCTCCAAGTGCCCCCAAACCACATCCTGAACAATCAACTCCAACATCTTCTCAACCACTCAGGTCAAACTACCTGGCCTATAATTTCCTTTGTTCTGCCTCCCTCCCTTCTTGAAGAGCGGAGTGACATTTGCAATTTTCCACTCCTGCGGAATCATGCCAGAATCAATCAATTCTTGAAAGGTTATTACTAATGCTTCCACAGTGTCTTCAGCTACCTCTTTCAGAACCCTGGGGTGTACACCGTCTGGTCCAGTGACATATCTACCTTCAGACCTTTCAGCTTCCCAAGAGGCAACTTCACACACTTCTGCCCCCTGACACTTGTGAACTTCCAGCATACTGTTGGTGTCTTCCACAGTGAAGACTGATAACATGAAGGAAAACAGAATTTTTTTGTACATTGCGGCAAATAATTCTTCAAATGATTAGCACTAGAGCTGCAAGCTGACCTTTTTACTTTCTGTTTTTCTCTAATTCTGAACTTTAATTAACACCCACTAATCATTCTTTTAGATTATTTCAATAGACCGATATTCCAGTATAAGATTAATTCAATTCAGAAATGTTTTTTCATAGAAAGTTGAACAGCAGAGCACAGTTTTATCTTCACTATTTTTATTTCATTAGGTTATCTAACTTTTAAAATAGTGGCTTATTTAAATAATTGCAATGTTCTATTAAAATTAAACTGCACTTACTGCAGTTCTTGTGGAAAAACCTGTTAATAAGAGCAAGATGTCAAACTTCAAACAGCTTGCATTTAATATTTAAGCTATTTTTCCTCTATATAACATTGTCTTTCACATTTTATACAAACGTGCAAATTAGGACCAGGAAAAAGACGACTTGGCCACCTGAGTCAGGGGCCAACCAAAGTGTTTTTGTCTCTTTTACATGCCATATTTATGATCGCAAGACAGCACTGGACATTAAAAATTTCAAGTCCTGCAGGTCTACCCTGTCAGTGAGCTGCTTTTTGGCAGAGGAGCTGGACATGGTGCGGGTCGTGTTACTGCCTGCTACAGGAAGACATTGGAGTCAGTGATTGAAAGCCGAGGACAGTCTAACAGCAAGTGATTGTCTTGGATGTTTCCCTTGTGATCACAAGACCTGTTGGACATTGATAATACTGCAAACCCATTTCCCTGGTTTATTGGAGAGAAAGGCAGTGGGAGCCTTGCATGGCCTTGTTTGTAGCAAGGACTGGGCCTCAAGCCGCAGGCTCGCCTATTGCAGCAGTTCAGGAGAGAAGACGCCAGAGGCGGTGTAGCGTGGCATCCATGCTGGGTTGGGGGCTGGCCACTCCCATTGGTGCTGCTCTCCAGTGTTCACTCGGTGGAGGACATGCTGGATCGTATGCGTGTGTAAGTTCGTCTGCGCACTGCTGAGAACTGCTTGTTCTTGCCGATAACACCCATGCCCCATCAATTTACAGGACATGTTACTCAGGGACTTGAGCTGGATATATATTTTTTGTGTGACCATATTTTTACTTGCTATCTTGTATGTGCTATATGTGCCTTGTTCGGGTGGCAGGGTGGAGATATGTCACACCCAAAGGAGATGTAAGGCGCTCATTCCCTCCACTAGCCTGCGGGTCACTCTTGGGCAATGAGTAGCACCCGCTTAGCCACCAACCCCCCTCCCCCCGATTTGGGTCACGTGATGCCAAGGGAGCAGGCAGTATGAGCAGCTGGTGCATGTCACAAGTCCTGGTTATGCGACCATGGACGCCAGGCAGACGATGTCCGAAGAGTATTGATAATGGCAGGGGTCACCCATCTTGTAAAGGCACCGTCCAGAAGAAGGCAATGGCAAACCACTTCTGTAGAAAAATTTGCCAAGAACAATCATGGCCATGGATAGCGAAAAGAGTTAGAACAACAGCATGAAGGGGATCTTCCCCACAGGCAGATTAAAGACAGATGGAAAACCATGATTGTCGTACATCACGGCACATAATGATGATGATGTTACCTCTCGTACTGTGTATAACTGTTGGTGTTGTGTTTTGCACCTTGGCCCCAGAGGAACACTCTTTCATTTGGCTGTATTCATGGTTATTCATGTCTGGTTGAATGCTCAAAGAATTAGTTAATGTCATTTAGGCCACTAAATGCAGTAAGATGGCTGTCAAGACATTTTGCTGTTACTGATTTAATGAGGAATTACTAAGTTTTGATCCAGTATTGCAAAGAGCAAGTTAATGAAGGTAACGATCCACGCATTCTCTCTACACCCATGACTGTGTGGCTAGGCACGGCTCAAATACCATCTATAAATTTGCTGAGATCTAACTATTGTTGGCAGGATCTCAGATGGAGATGAGAGGGCGTACAGGAGTGAGATATACCAGCTAGTTGAGTCGTGTCGCAGCAACCTTGCACTTAATGTCAGTAAGACCAAAGAGCTGACTGGGGACTTCAGAAAGAATAAGAGGAGGGAACACACATGAAATCTCATTGAGGGATCAGAAGTGAAGAGAGCGAGCAATTTCAAGTTTCTGGGTGTCAATATCTCTGAGGATCTAACCTGGACCCCACATATCAATGCAGCTACAAAGAAGGCACAACAGCAACTATATTTGATTAGAAGTTTGAGGAGATTTGGTATTTCACCAAAGTGAGTGAGTAGGCAGCCATCGATTCCAGGGGATCATGGGTTTGCACCTCTGGTGGACTGTCTCCTCTCCAGGACCCAAGCCTGGGCAGAAAGATTTGAAGAACCGGCTGTTGTTCATGTAGCGGCTCCCCCTCTCCACGTCACTGATGTAGTGCAAGGGAAGGGCAAGTGCCGATACAGCTTGGCACCAGTGTCATCACAGAGGGTGCCAGGGTGAAGTTGTAAATAGCATCAAACTGCCCCAGCTCCAGATTTCTTCCTCGGGGTTTACTCCCGAAAACTTTCCTCTGGGTGGGCCTGGCTGCAAGACAGTGGAGGTTTAAAATCAGAGTTTTCCTTTTCCGAGGCAGACTGCCGTCCAAGGCTGACGAGCCCCACCTGCCCGAAAGACACTCGCAAATTTCTACTGATGTACCATGGAGAGCACTCTGACAGGCTCCATCACCGTCTGGTAGGGGGGGTGGATTGCATAGGATTGAATTAATCTGTAGAAAGTTGTAAACTCAGTCAGCTCCTTCATGCGCACTAGCACCATTGTGTCCAAGACATCTGCAAGGAGTGATGCCTCAAAAAGGCGGCGTCCGTCATCAAAGACCCCCTTCACCCAGGTCGTGCCTTGTTCTCGTTGCAGGAGGTACAGAAAGCTGAAGCCGCACACTCAATGGTTCATGAAAAGCTTCTTCCCCTCTGCCATCCAGTTTCTGAATGTACATTGAACCCATGAACACTACCATACTACTTCCTTACTTTTTTTTTTGCACTTCTTGTTTAATTTAACTATTTTATACAGTGTATATATATATATATATGTGTGTGTATGTGTGTGTGTATATATATATTACTGTAATTCACAGCCTTTTTCTATTAGTACGTGTTGCATTGCTCTGCTGCCTCAAAGACAACAAATTTCATGACTTTTCCGGTGATATAAAACTTAAATCTGCTTCTGTTACTGAAGATTTTGGCCTTTCCACAATGTCCACTAGCATTACCGGTCCCTGATGATGTTCTAGAAGGTTTGGCATCTCTCTGTAATTTACTTCAGAATAGCTGTTTGAATGCAGTTGAAGCCCTGCAGCATGCAAAAGCACAAATTAGCAAGTCACGGTCACAGTCTCTTGGCGATACAGTTTATTGGAGGGACTAGGTGAAAATTCTGCTTGCATGTATAAGTTCTGATGTTGATACTGTGCCTATTATTTGATTCCTTCAACGTGTATGATGAGTTAGGAGAATGACAAGCTTTTGACACTGTTGCTATTGTGAACACAACCAGTTTTGATTTTGGAGAAGAGAATTTTGTACAACTGACAAAAAACACTCGGCTACTGTTACGAATTATGATGAAAGCGTTGCCTCAAAAATATTGCAAGGATACTGTGATTTCAAATCTGTCCTTTCTGTTAAAATTAAGACTGGGTCAATTAAGACATTCACATTGAACTATATGTTTAGATACAAAGAATTTGAAGAACTGAGAATTCTTGTTGACGCTTCAAGCTTCTAGTGCTGAATGCATACATGAATTCAGTTTTCTGAATTCAATCAATTGTACATCCAGAAGCAGACCAGAAATGGAACTTTTGGATGATCCAATGAGGATTAAGATGTATCTGACATCTGGATGCAAAATTAATCTGGACAGTGTTTATAGACAATGAACTTGTGATAAAGACAGATGAGAAAAAATTTATGAAAGGTGAAAGATTTCTGTTGTGCTGTATTTCATTGTACTTTTCAATTAATAAATAAAATCAGAAGTATGTGATTTTCCAATTTTCATTCTGAATATTCATAGTATGCATATTATATTTAAAAAAAATTAGAGTGCCACACATGTAAAACTTTTCAATGCACGGCAATGGTTGGACCTTGCAGCAGTAAAAAATATTAGAGGGAATGTTTCCATGGAGAATAAACAGGGAAGTAAATTGGTCTGCGAAGATTGGGTATTTACAGTATAATCTCCCTTCAGTGAGAGTACCTGTGGGTATTTACATCCGATAGGGCCCAATGTCTTCATCTGAGTTTAGAACTTCGCGATCAGCAAACCCAATACCGTCACAATAGAATCAGAGCAAAATTGATGAAAGTATGGTAGAATTTTAAAAATGGAATTAATGTACAACTACAGTAAATGACTGATGGTTGATGAATACTCTTTGTGCTGAAGGACCACTTCTGTGCTGTGTCACTCTTTGACTCTGTATAACAGAAAGGTCATTGGCATTTCATCAGAGCTACATGATTCTGACTCGTCAATGAGACTTCAGCTGTAGATGAAAGGTCTCTAGTTAGTCCACTCTCTTCTCCTATAAGATTGCTTCTTTCCTAGCCCTTTACCTTTCCCTCCTGCCTGGCTTCACCTATCACTTTCTAGATAGTCCTCCTTCCCCTCCCCTCCCCCCCCCCCAAGTTTTTTATTCTGGTGTCGTTCGTCTTCCCTTCCAGTCCTGAAGAAGGGTCTTGACCCAAAACATCGACTGTTGATTCATTCCCATAGTTACTCCCTGTCCTGCAGAGTGTTGTCAGCCTCAATCCACAGGGGCTGTCCAAGAAGGAGATTTTATATCACTTTCCCTTTTTATATCAGACTTCCAGTAATTTATAGCTTTTCACTCTCCACCACTCATGATCTTGCCAAAGGATAAGAGAATTATAGTTGAGCAGGAGGATCGATCGTGGTTCGGATGGCTCATCCAAATTGTGGTATTGCAGATACATACATGTGCCCATCAATTATCAGTAAAATACAGTCAATGTGAACAGAGTGTCACCCTTTCTGATAGTGTGAATCAACCCGACTGTGAACAGGTCAACGCGACAATTGCCGAATCTCAGCTGCTCCAGGTATGTCCTGATTCTCTCCTGCTGACGAGACCACAGTTATAGATTGTGATCCTGACACTTCACTTGTATTACCAAATGGACAACCCAAACAAACAGCAGCAAATAAAAGAGTTTTGCACAGATATCTCTCCAGAGCAAGTTTTAAAAATGTTGATTGAGCAATCGAAATAATGGAATGAACTTGAGAGCATTTATATGCAATTGTCTAAAATTTAACATGATCTTCAGCAAGGATGACAATAAACACAACATAGTGGTTGCTGGGTATATTGAGATAAATGTTCATTAGCACCTGTGTCTAATAAAGTCCATGCCACAGGATGCCTAAATAAAATCACACTATTACTGTCAACAGCCAGTTGATAAACCGAAGTGAGAATACAGAATGGCTCTGAGGAGGCATTTCACCATTTAAACAATCGGTGAACGTCACGTCTAGAAACCCACGTGAACTAGGGATTATTGTTCCTTTGCCTGCACTGAACTGATAAGCGACATAAATTTCAGGTGAGAGACGACTGTTAAATGAGCAAACGCTGACAACTTGTGGCTGTCCATAGCCATGGCTGCAAATGTTGGAAGAATTTGAATATTGGTTACTTTATTACCTGTTGCAAAATGAACTATTTCTTAGTTTTAAAATATTCTTCTTTCTTGATGCTTGATTACTGGGGAAAGAACAGCAACTTTATTTCAAGGGTTAAGTATCGTACAGGCTTATTTGTACATTAATGCTATTGTGTCATTGTCTGAAGCTCACAGTACTGGGCGATCTCTCGTCTCCAGGGGCAGGAATTCAGTGAAGTACTTAGGGCAACAGCATGGTGGCACTTCACTTAGAGGCAAACACAGAATGCTGGAAACACTCATCAGGTCCAACAGCACCATCAAGAAATGGCCAATCCTCCTGACTACTGAATGTTTTTAGTATTTTCATTTTAGACTTCCAGAGTTTCTTTTTGTTTTCAAGTTCTTCCCTCAGTCTGCCTGTCTGTTTAATTACAGATTCCTCCCAATGCCCACTACTCAGATAGCCCATCATCTGCTTCTCTCTCCCCACCTTCCCAACCATTCCTGACTCTCTCATTGTTTATCTCTGCCTGCTCTTTCAGTTCTCAACTCGGATCTGAGGTTTGACAGTGGTCAGATTCAATTGCTGGCCTGTGCCTTGTGTAAAGTTGTTCACTTCTCTGTTGCTCTTGTAGCTCAATATTCGTTCACTGAGAAATTTAGGCAAGAAAGATTGAGGATATTGACAACCACAAACACCTATGTGCTGGATATGATTCCAGACCAGGGGTCCTCAGACCCCTCGGTTAATGGGAGGAGTCCAAAAAGGTTGGGAACCCCTGTTCGAGACAACAGACAGCTTTCTCCTTGCTTGCTATTGAATTTAGTTTCACCTAAGATCCTGAAGCCACACTCAATCGACCAGGGACTTGATGTCAAGGGCAGTAAGTTCCTTTTGTTTGTGCTTAAACCAAAATTGTGATGAAGTCTTAATAGATCAGAGGAGAAAACTATTTTCCTGCCTTCCAATTTTGAGCATATTGACAGCTTTACCAAGGCACAAGAGGTTCTGCAGATGCAGGAAATTTTGAGCGACACACACAAAATGCTGGAGGAACTCAGCAAGTCAGGCAGCTAAGGAGCAAAATGGCAGCGATGTTCTAGACTGTGGCCTTTCAACAGGACTCCTTTACCGAGCTCACATCCACTTTATGTCTTTATGGATCAATCCATTTCTGCATTCATGGATTTCACAATGATTTATTTCCTCTCACCAATGCTAAATGGACAGGGAACTTAAAGTACGTAGGCTGATTACCTGCCTCAAAGCATGCTGGATCCTATTCCATCATCTTCAACCCATTCCCTGACTGGTCATGTGGCTCATCAGCAGTGCCCTGATTCGTTCATGCAAATCCAGGTCTATTCATATTGGCTGGGCCTGAAGAGTATTCCAAAATGGACTGAGCAAAAGTCAAATCATCAGCTTTATAAAGATCTGAAGACAATTTGGGCTTGGGAAAGGTGTTGATATGTTCCCCTGCACACCCAAATCCGGGTGTCTCCTGTGCACTCAAACTCAGGGAGGTACTGCGCTACCCAAATTCAGGGCTTCCCCCGTTGCACCCAAATTCAGGGAGGCCCTGTGCTCCCAGACAGAGGGAGGTGTGGCCCTGTGCTCCCTGACACAAGAAGGTCCTATGCACCCAAACTCAGGGAGGCCCTGTGCACCCAAACTTAGTTGGCTGCCCATTTGTATTATTTTGGCCTGAACCTGCATCTATATCCATAACCAAGTCTAGAAGCAGGTGTCTTGCCCTGGTGTAAATATGCAATGCCATCGTTCTGAAGCGTACCAGATAGTCACCAGATGGTACAATACAGTGCCAGTTGCCAAACTGATCACCTGATATCCTGGGGTGTAGGAGAAAGGGGACAGTCTCTTGCCAGAAGCAACTGAAATTTCACAGTGTTCTTCAGGTAGGGCTGGTACCGAAGAATTGGCTTGAAAATACTTTGATAACCTCCCTCCTGGTTTTACTGTTGTTACAGACGGACATGCATTTAAACGTGATGAATTCCCAGATAAAGCCAGTGCTAAGAGCTGTCATGGTTATCGAGGGTATACAGGAAGGAAATGCCTCCAGCTTCTTAGGGCAGTGCTTGTCACTGAGAGGAAACGTGCAAACAGCCAACTTTTAAAAAATTAGTTGTTTCTCTATTTTCTTCTGCATGTGCTCTTGGAGTGCTACCCTTAGGATTTACCTCTGAACATAATGGCCCATTTTTAAGATGTGTTTTCAAGTATGGTCCGATTCCTGGAACCTGACTGGCAGTTTTTTCTTAATTAATTCCCTATCATTTCAGACAATGCCCACAAGAGACAGTTTGACATCTGTGCTGTTCCCAGAGTCTGCACCACACCTTATCATTGGAACGAGGCACCAATACAATGCAGCAAATGGGAGGTGGGTTTATGCGAGTGTGGACCAGCCCCTGGATTCTGGAGTTTGGTGCTGGCCATTGACATGGGCACTTTAAGTGAAAGACTATGCCTTTCCCTCTTTGCTTCCACCCAACCACTCCATACTTTACAACTACACCCACCCACTCAACGTCCCTCTCCACCCAATCACATCCCATCCCAAAAGCGCAAACCTCACTTAGGTGACACTCAGCCCTCTCACTATTGTCCCTCCCCACCGTTTCAAGCTGCCACCATCTCAACGACTTATCTGTTCTCCTCCACAGGCTTCGCCTTGAATTGGATTTTGCAGCAGTAGCTCTGCCTGGCTGTGTATATCACACATTGAGAATGTCTACCTGGGAACCATAAAGATTTCTGAGCCGCTGCATTTTCCTGGTTCAAAATTCTGAAAAGATAAGAAGAAACACATGGGTAACAGTTAGTTCCTTTTTTTCTGTACAAATCATTTTTATTTGATAAGATAATATATTTCTGAAATTGGACATAAATATTAATGTAGCCCATGCTTTATACAAACTCAGTTGGCTTGGTAATAAGATTATGCTGCCCGTGTGCTTGAATCTAATTGCAGAACTCTTCAGTCACGTGATACTTCCAAAGACGAGAAGGCTGAGATAATGTGATAAAGTGGAAGCACACAAATGACATTTATTACCACTTCCATTCAGCACTCAAGTAAGCTGCACTAGAAAATGAATTAAGTAACAAGTATGTACAGTACATGGAATTAAAAGTGCCCATTATTTTTTTTTTAGCTTAGTAAGAGCTTCAGCATGTGAAGATCAAACACAGGAGTTAATTTCAGCTTTGAATATCTGGAGATGCACAGATGAATGAGATTGAGAAATCGGGAGGTGAATAATTATTTCGATCAAACATAAACAGAAAGTGCCAGGACAGTACTGTTTGTAGAGACGAAGAACGTTTCTGGTCTGCTGACTATTTCCAGCACTTTCCCTTCACATTTTGGATTTCCACAGAAGTTATATCGAAATGAAGAAAACTGAAGCAGGGAGTAGTAGCAAAGTTCCCCATGAGCTAAAATGGGATTTGAAAAGGAAAGGTGTACAGTATATTCATCACAGGTTTGAGAAGATTTGAAACTCAGAATGATGTATTCTTTGTATGTGAAGGGAAAAGATATACCTTGTACAAAAAGCTGAACAACCAATGATTTACATTCATATGTCTTAGTAAGTACCATATTGAACAGAAAATGGATAATCACATCAAGAGAATTACTTAGTTTTATTAAATTAAAAACAGGGTTTCTTAATTAATTAATAATTAATTATTCAGTATCAGCCTTAGTTCAGAGGGACACTATCATTTCTGAGTCAGGTCATGAAAGAGTTTTCAGAGAGCACTTTACTACAAGAGCTATAAAAATTCCAATGATCTGGTTAACAGAAACTCCTCCTGCCTTGACTAAGAACCCATACCCCCTCTGGAAGAAAAGCAACAGAATTCCCTTTGGAGGTCTGACCAACATTGATCCTACAACCAATAAAGTAAAAGTAGATCACAAGGTGTTTGAGTTCTCTGACCAAAATGTGAAATGTGGGAGAGTCTCCAGTGAATACAATTGCCTATTAAAGTGGCTTCTCCTGAGCATGTTGGGAAGCACTTAAAGCAATGTTACTCTCAGAGTAACATCAACCACCTGACACTCTAATTAAGGATGTCACCACCTTAAAATCTCAACTAGTTATAGATGTGCACTCTGCTGCCCTTTAACTTAAAAGAACGTGTTTACAAATGTCCCGGTTCAGCACATGTCCTCCCTGGCTCTGATGTTTTCAGCAGTGTCAATGTGGCCGAGGTGTCTCTGGTGTTGAGCCTAGGTGCTGACTGACCATCACCCTAGGATTCACTCTAATCGGTCTCCGTCTCCCAATCATAACATTGTGTACAACTTACCAGTGTTTGACCATCACACCTTCCTTAGCATCTTCAGTGACTTGATTTAGGTTGTAACCAGTTCTACATTATGAGAGACAAGTACAAGTAATTAATAACCTTCCTGGAGTTTCAGATGATCTCCACCAGCAACTCTCTTCAATCATTTCTCCCAGATCTCACTCAGATGTCCTTTCCTTGCCTCATTCTTATCTTGTCACCTGCTCCTCAAATTTTGTGAAGCTAAACGTGCATTAACCATGTTTTCAATATCTTGGTCTACTTCAGGTTAGTAAACAAACCCAGATATTACCTCCAGCATATATATATGTAACAGACCAAAATAGCTGGCATGGAGATTACTTAAGTTCCACCCTTGAAGAGTTCCAGGAATAACCACACAGATTTTCCACACAACTCACCCCAGTCTATAGACAGGCCACATCTTCAGATGATCAGATCAGATACCAAGTTGACGCCACAGCCAAGAAAGCTTGCACGTTCCTCTACTTCCTCAGCGGGCTAAAGGAATTTGCCATGTCTCCTTTTACCCTCACCAATTTTTATTGATAAACCATAGGAAGCATCTTTTCTGGATGCATCACAGCCAGGTATGGCAGCTGCTCTGCCTATGACCACCAAAACAAAAGCACAGAGAACTGTGGCCACTGCTCAGCTCGTCACAGAAACCAAATTCCCCTCCGTGGACTTTCTCTACAGTTCTCACTGCCTCAGCCCACTTCCTTATCTTCTGTAAACGGGATGTCAACCCAGAAATCAGCCACTTTACTGCAAGAGATAGATGCTGTAAAATTGTACATTCTTTTTTACAACCAATATGAACTAGCTGTTTTTCCCCACTGTATTGCAGCATTGGCTAGAATTCAATAGGATGTCACTCACTGTGCACACTTTTAGGATGTCCTAGGTTTAGGAAAGATACCCAATATTGCTGAGTCATTTATTGCCAAAAGTTATTCATCGGGACATAGCAAACTATCTATTAACCTGTTTTAATAACTCAGTGAGTTTAGTAGTAGGCAGCTGTCAATCCTAGGGGATCATGGGTTTGCGTGTCCGGTGGACTGTGTCCTCTCCAGGGCCCAAGCCTGGGTGGGAAGATTTGAAGAACTGGCTGTTGCCCATGCAGAGGCTCCCCCTCTCCACATCGCAGATCTAGTGCAAGGGAAGGGCGAGCACTGATACAGCTCAGCACCCCTGTCGTCACCGAGGTTGCCAGAGTGAAGTTGTAAACAACATCAAACTGCCTTAAGGACCCTGGCTCAGGATTTCTTCCTTGGGGTTTACTCCTGAAGCCTTTCCTATGGGGGGGTATGGCCGCAAGGCAGCAGAGGTTTAAAATCAGAGTTTTCCTTCTCCTAGGCGGGCTGCTTGTCCAAGGCTGACAGGCCCCACCTACCGGAAGCAACTGGTTTTGAGGTGCCAGTGATCTGCCTTTGCCCCTTCTCTAGTCAGTACTGTGAAACAGTTCTGCTGGGCCTAGTAGCTAAGCCACATGGGAAGGCCAAGAACTGGTTGTCACAGGCTGTTACAGTTGCGTGCCATTTGGAGCACTTTATAGGTAGTGGGAGCTTATCCCCGGCTATGACAACCTCAGGAACCACAGTGAGATTATCTGATTATAACTGACAAGTACAGATGGGAGGGATTAAAGTTTTGAAGCATCGTCCATGCTGAATTCACTGATCATGGTTGGAATAACATTGACCTCACTGGCTCTGGATTACAAAAGGAAAAGTTTCACGTATGTACAAGCCACCTTGGGGAGGCGGAGAAGTATTGTAATAGTGTTTGTAAACAAGCAGCCCTCTAACCTTCCCCACTAAGACCAAAACATGATGGGCTGCCATATGGTAAATTAGTAGGAGGCTGGCCAACAGATGTGGAGCATTAACCTAATTCATTGCCTTCAGGGAGGAGAGGTGAAAATATAAACAGTTGTAAAAACAATCATCAAATCATGCAGTGTAATACCTCTGCAAAAAGAAAAATATGAATAAGTAAATGTAAATAATGACCATTAGAATATGTGTTCATGAAATTACCCAAGTACATATGTTCATGATTAAAGTACAGTTTTTGAATATCCTAATAACCTGGGTTACTGCAAGTCTACCTCAGAAACAGAACCTGGCATAACATACTTCTATTTTCTTCCTACTTCTATTACTTTGATCTTTCATTCTTGTTTAGGCTGAAACAAGAATGACATAGAACCATAGAACCATAGAAACTACAGCACAGAAACAGGCCTTTTGGCCCTTCTTGGCTGTGCCGAACCATTTTCTGCCTCGTCCCACTGACCTGCACACGGACCATATCCCTCCATACACCTCCCATCCATGTATCTGTCCAATTTATTCTTAAATGTTAAAAAATAACCCACATTTACCACCTCATCTGGCAGCTCATTCCACATATCTGAACACAGAATCCTAAGACTTTCTCGTGTTCTCTCATGTCATATTCCTTATTTTTAAGAAATATTTATATTGTTTTTCCTTCATAAATAACGTCTGATTGTCCTTTGAGAAAAATATATTTAAAAAGCAGAACGACTGAATCATAAGTAATTAAGTATCAATGCAATCACTGCTAAAGGATGTATTCATTCTGGTTAGGAAAGATTTATTCAAGATCTCCTGCATCCCTGCCCCTCAATTACAAGTAAAAGTGCTAATTAGATGGACTAATTAGGGGAATATAAAAACTCCCCAGAGAGCAAGGTCTCAATTACACACAGCATGCCACAGTCTAATTTTCCTGTTGGATTCTCCCTTAATTAGCAGAGCACATACTGACAAGGGAATAGAACTGTATGCATTTTTGTGAAGGATCTGCTACTTACAAAAGCCAGCATTGTATCATCTCACAAAAAAATTGTTCTCAAAAATGCACATAAAATATATGCATAAGTCAGAAAATGATTTGGGTTATAGAATTGAAATTACAGACAGTTATCGGTTGTTGCTTGGTTGGTCTCTGAGTCAGAGGTATCTCCCCGGTGATTTGAGCTGAGCTCAAACAGTGCAGCTCTGAGGGAGGTAAACACTGTTGGAGGTGTAATTTCTTTAGATGAGATATAGAAAATTAAGGCACGGGAGGTATTCCCCACCTCCTGGGAGTTATATATCTCTCGATCAGCATTAAATAAATAAACAGGATTAATTAAATGACAAAGGGGTGAGTTGTGTAGGGGGAGAATGGATTGTAAAGAGATTAGTGACTAAAGAAAGCTTAAAAAAAGGGAGGAGAAGAATAATCAAGTAAGACTATCACAACAAAGTAACTGTGAGTGCCGGCAATGTGAATTGCAAGTTTTGGAAAAGTTTTCAATCTGAACGACAGAGGTTACCCCCTCCATACTTGATTTCGGCCAGGTAGAAGAGATGACATTGGGAAAAAAAGTAAAGGCAAATCATTTGTTTGCCTGGAAAGGTCACAATTGCCTAGAAAATGGGAAGAGGAAAGAGAGGTATATATCATGGGTACAAATCATAAACACGAGATTCTGCAGATGGTGGAAATTCAGAGCAACACACACAAAATGCTGGAGGAACTCAGCCAATCAGCCAACGTCTATGGAGAGTCGACCTTTCGGACACGGGGACATTGCAGTAATGATGCACTGAGAGTGGAGGCTGCTGGGCTGGAATCTGAGAACAAGGATAATCCGATAGGAATTCTGGCTGGGAGGAGAGTGTGGTGACAAGTGTCGGGAATGGAAATGGCATAGCTCAGGCCCTAACCTGGGAGTACACAGTTGAATACAAAGGAAGTTGTATTGGGAGCACAGTGTGGAAGGTATTGTCAAAACATCTATACTGCAGAGAGGCGGAAATGGAAAGAATGGAGCTCTAGTGGGTAGTAGAATGGGAGGAGGTCTAATTAATCTACTGTGTATATTAGTGAACCTAAGGTTACTAAGTGTACTAAGGTTGGAGACCACCCTGTACTTTGAAATAAGTGTAGAGAACTTGATGAAAGCAAGGGAAATGTTGAAGAGAAGATTATAAGACATACTGTAGAAGCAGACCTAGGCCATTCAGCCCATTGAGACATACTGTATGAGCAGACAGGCCATTCAGCCCATTGAGACATACTGTATGAGCAGACAGGCTATTCAGCCCATTGAGTCTGCTCCCCATTTGATCATAGCTGATTTGTTTTCGTTCTCAACCCCCATTCTCCTGCCTTAGAGTCATCGAGAAGTACAGGACAGAAACAGACTCTTCAGCCCATCTAGTCCATGCTGAAGCTATTAAAACTGCCTACACCCATCCACCTGCACCAGGACCATAGCCCTCCATACCCCTACCGTCCATGTATCTAACCAAACCTCTTAAACGTTGACATTGAGCTTGCTTGCACTAATTGGGCTGGCAGCTCATTCCATACTCTCATGACTCTGAGTGAAGAAGTTTCCACTCATGTTTCCCTTAAACATTTCTCCATTCACGCTTAACCCATGACCTCTGGTTGTAGTCCTACCAACCTCAATGGAAAAAGCCTGCTTGCATTTACCCTCTCGAAACCCTTCCTAATTTTTGTGTACCTCAATCTCTCCTCAATCGTCCATGTTCCAATGTATACAGTCCTAAGCTGTTCCATCTTTCCTTATAACTCAGGACCTCCAGACCCAGAAATATCCTTGTAAATTTTCTTTGTGCTGGTTCAACCTTGTTTACATCTTTCCTGTTGGTAGGTGACCAAAACTGCACATAAAGTGTAAAGGAGAGGCGCAAGTGGATATCGGACTGCTGGAAAACAATGCTTGAGAGGAGTAATGGAGGACAATGAAATAGCAGATGAACTGAATAAGTATCTTGCATCAGCCATCATGGTGGAAGACAGTAGCAGTATGGTGGAAGTTCCAGGTGTCAGGGGACATGAAGTGTGTGAAGTGACCACAACTAGAGAGAAGGTTCTTGGGAAACTGGAAGGTCTGAAGGTAAATAAGTCACCTGGACCAGTTGATGTACACCCCAGAGCTTTGAAAGAGATGGCTGAAGAGATCATGGAGGCATTAGTAATGATCCTTCAAAAATCACTAGATTCTGGAAGACTGGAAAATTACAAATGTCATTCCACTCTTCAAGAAGGGAGAGAGGCAGGAGAAAGGAAACTATAGGGCAGTTAGTCTGACCTCGGTGCTTGGGAAGATGTTGGAGTTGATTGTTAAGGATAAGGTCTCAGTGTACTAAGAGGCACATGATAAAATAGGCCATAGTTAGCATGGTTTCCTCAAGGGGAAAATCTTGCCTGGCAAATCTGTTAGAATTCTTTGAAGAAATAACAAGCAGGATAGACAAAGGAGAATTGGTTGTTGTGTACTTGGATTTTCAGAAGGCCTTTGACAAGGTGCCACACATAAGGCTACTTAACAAGCTATGAGCCCATGGTATTACAGGAAAAATTCTAGAATGGATAAAGGAGTTGCTGTTCAGCTGGAAGCAAAGAGTAGAAATAAAGGGAGCCTTTTCTGGCTGTCTATAGGTGGTGTTCCACAGGGGCCTGTGTTGGGACGATTCTTTTTACAGTATACTGTATGTCAATAATTTGGATGATGGCTTTGTTGCAAAGTTTGCAGATGATATGAAGATAGATGAAGAGTCAGGTAGTTCTGAGGAAGCAGGAAGACTACAGAAGGACTTAGACACATTAGGAGAATGGGCAAAAAATGGTCAATGGAATACAGTGTCAGGAAGTGTATGGTCATACACTTTGGTAGAAGAAATGAAAGGGTTAACTATTTTCTAAATGGAGAGAAAATACAAAAATCTGATGGTGAACAGAGATTTTGCAGACCTTGCAACACACACAAAATGCTGGAGGAACTCAGCATCTATGGAAAAAAGTACAGTCGACGTTTTGGGCCAGAACTCTTCAGCAGGACTGGAGAAAAGAGGCTGAGGAGTATATTTGAAAGGTGGGGAATGGGAGAGAGAAACGACAGGTGACAGGTGAAACTTGGAGGAGGAGTGACTGAGAGAAGGGGATGGCATTTTTACAAGTAGCAAGGTGGGACAAGATATAGTCCAGGTGACTGTGAGAGTCCATTGGTTTATATAGACATTGGTAGATATGCTGTCTCCGGAGACAGAGACAGTGGGATCGAGAAAGGGAAGGGAAGTGTCAGACATGGACCAGGTGAATTTGGGGGCCAGGTGGAAGTTGGAGACAAAGTGGATGAAATCGACAAGTTCAACAGGAAGAAGCACCAATGCAGTTGTTGATGTAGCGTAGGAAAAGTGCAGGACAGTTAGCAATGTAGGCTTGCAACATAGGCTGTTCCACGCAGCCAACAAACAAGCAGGCATGGCTGGGACCCAAAGCTAGGTCATTGGAGACCTTGTGCCGGATTCCCTAATGGTTAATTTGCAGGCTGAGACTGTGGTGAGGAAGGCAAATGCAATGCTAGCATTCATTTCAAGAGGTCTAGAATACTGTATAAAAGCAAGGATGTAATGTTGAGACCTTATAAAGCATTGGTGAAGCCTCACTTGGAGTATTGTGAGCAGTTTTGGGCCGCTTATCTTTGAGAGGATGTGCTGAAACTGGAGACGTTTCAAAGGAGGGTCACGGAAATGATTCCAGTATTGAATGGCTTGTCATAAGAAGCATTTGATGGCTCTGGGCCTGTATTCACAAGAATTTGGAATAATGAGGGTGACTTCATTGAAACCTATTGAATGGTGAAAGGCCTTGATAGAGTGGATGCGGAGAGAATGTTTCCTATGGTGGGAGAGTCTAAGACCAGAGGACACAGCCTTGAATGGAGATGAGGAGGAACTTCTTTAGCCAGAGAGTGGTGAATCTGTGGAATTCTTTGCCACAGGCAGCTGTGGAAGCCAAGTAGTTATGTAGATTTAATACAGAGGTTGATATAGTCTTGATAATGCAGAGGTTGATAGATAACTTTTCCACAACTGATGTCAGACTCACCGGTCTATAATTTCCTGGTTTATGTTTAAAGACTTTTTTAAACAGTGGAACAACATTGGCTATCCCCCAGTCCTCTGGTACCTCTCCTGTGCTAAGGATGATTTAAATATCTCTGCTCGGACCCTGGTAATTTCTGCACTTGCATCCCATACGGTCCGAGGGAACACCTTGTCAGGCCCTTGGGATCTATCCACCCTGATTTGCTTTAGAGTAGCAAACATCTCCTCATCTGTAATCAGTACAGGGTCCATGAAGTTGATGCCGCTTTGCCTCACCTCTATAGACCCTGTGTCCATCTCCTGAGTAAATACAGATGCAATAAATTTATTTAAGATCTACCTCATCCGTTCTGGTTCCACACAATTCTGGTCTTCTAGAGGACCAATTTTGTCTCTTGCAATTCTTTTGCTCTTAACATGCCTGCAGAATCGCTTAGGATTTCATGCTTTCTTTTAGCCATCCTGATTTCTTTCTTAAGTGTTCTCTTGCATTTCTTATACTCCGTAAGTACCTAATTTGTTCCTACTTGCTATACTTGCTATGCACTTCCTATTTTTTCTTAACCAGGGTCTCAATATCTCTTGAAAACCAAGGTTCCCTACGCTTGTTGTGTTTACCTTTTATTCTGCCAGTTTGGGTGCAAACCAATCCTTCTGTACAGGTCCCACTTTTCCTGGAATAGAGCCCCATGATCCAAAAATCTTATACCCTCCCTCCTATACTAACTCCTTAGCCACATGTTAATTGTATAATCTTTTGAGTTCTGGTCTCAGTAGCACGTGGCACCGGTAGCAATCCTGAGATCACAACTCTGGAGGTTCTTCTCTTAACTTAGCATCTAACCCCTTGAACTCCCCATGCAGAAACTTGTCACTTATCCTACCCATGTCATTGGTACCTCCATGGGCCACGACCCCTGGCTGTTCACCCTCCCACTTGAGAATGCTGAGGACTTGATCCAAAATGTTCCAGATCCTGGCACCTGGGAGGCAACATGCCATCCAGAAATCTCTTTCTCACCCACAGAACCTCCTTTCTGTTTCCCTACCTGATGAATCCCTTATCAGAACAGTGCACCTCTTCTCCCCACTTCATATCTGAGTCACAGAGCCAGGCCCAGTGCCTGAGATCCGACCACTGTGACTTTCCTCTGTTAGGTCATCCCCCTGACAGTATCCAAAGTGATATACCTGCTGTTGAGCAGGATGGCCACAGGGGTACTCTGCACTGGCTCCTTAACACCTTTGCCCTTCCTGACTGTCACTGAGTTTCCTGTGTCCTGTACCTTGGGTGTAACTACCTCTCTATATGTCCTATCTATCACCTCTTTAGCCTCCCAGAGTTCATCCAGTTCCAGATCCAACTCCTTAACGCAGATTGTTAGAAGCTGCAGCTGGATCCACTTTTCCTAATTGTAGTCATCAGGGAGGGACACTGGAGGTCTCCCTGCCTTCTCACATCCCGCAAGATATCCTGCCTGGCATCTCTACTGCCCTAACTGAGTCGGTGTAAAGAAGGGAGGGAAAAGGAAACTTTACCTGGAGCTTTTCTATTTTTGTCCTTCTCTGACTGAAGCTTTGAAGAGTTAAAGCCTCAAGATCACCGTTGTAACTATGTCCACTCCACCAATGATGGCCGCTGCACTTGCCCCTGCCTTCCTTTAACTTGCTCTTGCTAATCAATTCCAGATGCCAATTGGTCACCAGTCAGCCAATATTCTACCCATGTTAGTATTTTTCCTGTAATACCATGGGCTCTTATCTTGTTTAGCAGCCTTGTGTGTGGCACCTTGTCAAAGACCTTCTAAAAATCCAAGTAAGCAACATCCATTTCTTTGTCTACCCTGCCTTTTATTTCCTCAAAGAAATCCAACAGATTTGTCAGGGAGGACTTACCCTTAGTGAAACCATGCTGACTTTGGCCTATGTTATCGTGAGTCTTTAACTACCCTGAAACCTCATCATGAATAATAGACTTTTAACATCTTGCCAACCACTGAAGTCAGGCTAACTGGCCTAAAATTTCCTGTCTTTTGCCTCCCTCCCTTCTTGGAGAGTGGAGTGACAGTTGCAACTTTCCTTGGAACCGTGAACCAGATGAGATGAATCATGAGATGAAGCAGTTAAAAGTGAGTTCAGGGTGAAAAATGGCAGCAAAGGATTAAAATTTCCTGGTTCAGAGGGAGAGTAGGAAGTAGCATCTTTCCAATCAAAAGCTTCAACACTGCCTCCTAGACTGGGGGACTTTTGTGTGGGAGTCTTGAAACTTGTCAGCACTTCACTGAATAATGCCGACAGCAGTTCTGAACAATAAATTTCACTGCTCACCTGGCCCACACATTCACACTGTGTATACTTGCAGCCAGGAGATTCCATTTAAAATACCATTGTAATGTTCTCACTACTTGTATCCAGAAATGTTAATTATGAAGTACTAGAGGTAGGTGTAAAGGTCACATGAAACTAATCCAAAGAGTCTAGATAATTAGTATCCTATCATTCTGGCAGTGACACCATCAAACACAGAACAGACATCCTAATATAAGCACTGCAATTCACCGTTGACTCGATATCATGGACATTTTGACATTTAAATAGGATTATTATTATTTAAGTTCCAAAATCAAAATAAATGTTCATGAAAATGGAACCAAATACTGTAATAGGATTGAAATCTATTCAAAGGCAGTTGGCTCACGGATGGCCTGGAAAGGAGCCTTCCTTCGTGGGTGAGTGCATGGGATGTGAACTGGGCATCCTCCAACAACGACACTGCTATGCACGGTTCCGGGAGAAGAGGCGCAGGTACGTCCACTCTGCATAAAATTAATTTGTGCATTAGATTTATCATCCTATAGAATTAAAGCACACAATGTCAGAGTTTGTACTCAGTAAATTTACCAAGTACCTAAATGTACAAAAAATCCTGTGCCCTTAGCTCAAGGATGATCACAGAAGATCGATTATATCTCAGTTCGAGATTTATCTCTTTCTGTTTTTCCTTAAGAAGTCCCTTTCCATCAGAGGTACTTCTAAATGAAATGAAAATAATTCATTTTGCTGATACAAAATCGGCCCATATCCGTTGTGAAGATTCCTGGGTTTAACTCAGTCATCTTAGGGCAGGTTACACGTCCCATGATTGAGACAAACACTGAACATTAGTGCAATTTGATCTGCAATTGCTTCATACATTTACAGTGTGTGTTTGAACATTGCCGATTGATAATTCTTCATCATCGGCTGTATCATTGACACAGTCTGCTCATTCTCTCATTTATTGTCAATCCAAAAATAGTTGCAGGGAACTTTACTGGGGAATCAAGGTTCTGCTGGAGGTGATAGAAGATATCAGAATGCAATTTTAAAAAACAGTTTATAAAACCAATCTGAGGGCTTAATGCTGCTGATTAGAACAAAAGACTGGTGAGGAGCTTAGAGGGTTCAATTTATGAAGGGTTTTCTTATTTATGTTGTGAAATAGAAATTACAGGTATCTATATCCACACAGAAAGCAAAGATGGTTTCAATTTAAAAACTGAAAGTAAAGGCACCAATGCAGATTTCAAAAAAGTTGGGAATACTGAGGAAAAAAAACATGTAAATCCAAGGAAGTGATATTAAATGCAGAATCCACACACCCGGACCATCTCTGTGCTTAGCCAAAGGCTTTTAGTACTAATCACTGAAGCACAACTGTGCTGTTTGATTTCTTACTCTCTCATCTCTTTTGCGGTATTGTTAATTGCCACTGTAACACCAAAGGTACCTACAGAAATGTTAAGCAGTACGGAACTTGAAATAATTGTGCAATAATTATTTCTTTGTTACGGTTAAGACTCTGCCTATTTTATAGTGAGCAATAATTAATCATCCTTTTGGCCTGATATTACAGAGGTTTTTCAGACATAATACAAAACTTTTTCACTCATTGCTTGCTAGATAGAAATTGAGATTAATATTTGGAAAGTACCAGAATATTGACTCTTAACTCAGCTAAGGATGAGCTTGCATTTATTTTAGAACTTCTCTCAATGTCTAGACGTGCCAAATATTTTGGAGCTAATGGAGTATATTTTAAATGTAATGTAGAAAACCTGACAGCCAAATTGTACACAGAAAAGTTCCAGATAGAGATATTAATCCCTATTGTTCAGGATTTTAGTGGATGAAGAAAACAATGATGGAATTGTAAATGGTCCACATACTCTACACTGATTAGTTTTACGGAAATATTTATTTTCTGCGGTGGACGTAATGAGTTTCACTGAGTTAATATTGTTTTTCTTGGATCTACATCATCATTAGTACCTCCTTGCAAACTGAAGATACAGATGACTGCAGCTGCTGGAATCCCACACAAAACTCTGGAGAAACTCAGCAGGGCAGGCATCAATTATAGAGGGAAATGAACAGTCAACGTTGCAGGTCCAGATGAGGAGCCTTGACCCCAATTCCTTCCATACATGCTGCCTGAGCTATGAATTCCTCCAGTGTGTTCCATTTCTTTTAGAGGTATCCACCTTTTATTTTCCTAAACTGGTAGTTAACAAGTATATTAAAGTTATCTGCTAACAATCAGTTCCTTTAACATTCTCCCTGCTAGGGAAAAGCAGCAGTCTGCCACCTCCCTACCCATGCCTTCCCACCCTCTTCACAGCTGCCCCATTAACATTAATAGCACAATAGTGTATGGAACAAGAGACAAGCAGATCTGGTCACAGTTCAATCATGTCCATGGAAGATACAGACTTAATATACTGTTTCACTGTTGTCTGTTTACTGAGCTTCAGTCAGTTCATAGTCATCACTGAGAAATAGCAGAGATCTAACCGCTATAAAAATGTTTTAACCCATTATATTGAATTGAATTGACTTTATTACTTACATCCTTCATATACATGAGGAGTAAAAATCTTTACGTTATGACTCCGTCTAAATGTGCAATGTGCAATTATAGTAATTTATAATTAATATTATGTACAACAGGACAGTCAATATAACATAGAAATACAGTTGTGTCAGCATGAATTAATCAGTCCGATGGCCTGGTGGAAGAAGCTGTCCTGGAGCCTGTTGGTCCTGGCTTTTATGCTGAAGTACCGTTTCCTGGATGGAAGCAGCTGGAACAGTTTGTGGTTGGGGAGACTTGGGTCCCCAATGATCCTTCAGTCCCTTTTTTACACACCTGTCACTGTGAGTGTCCTAAATAGTGGGAAGTTCAAATCTACAGATGCACTGGGCTGTCGGCACCACCCTCTGCAGAGTCCTGTGATTGAGGGAAGTACGTTTCCCAACCCAGGCAGTGATACAGCCAGTCAGGATGCTCTCAATTGTGCCTCTATAGAAAGTACTTAGAATTTGGGGGGGCTGTATCAAACTTGTTCATCCGTCTAAGGTGAAAGAGATACTCTCGTGCCTTTTTCACCACACAGTCGGTATGTACAGACCACGTGAGATTCTCGGTGATGGTTATGCTGAGGAACTTTAAGCTCTTCACCCTCTCAACCCCAGATCCATTGATGTCTATAGGGGTTAGCCTGTCTCCATTCCTCCTGTAGTCCACAACCAGCTCCTTTGTTTTTGCAAAAAGTAATAATATAAGCCTATTTTTGTATCAAAAATCCTCCTACACTGTTATTTCACCACTGTAGTTTAACAATAAAAATTATATTACTGTCATTGCATTAAATGATGTAGAAGTCAAAGAATCAAACCAATATGTTAGTTCTTTTGTTTTGGCTCAGAGAATGAAATAAAAATACATCTTGTTTAATTATTTAGTAGTGTGCATTGCCAAACCCTATGGGGGAATAGCATGAAGTGAGGCACTAAGATATTGTGTTCTCTGAAGAGCTGTTAAAGTTGAGGTCTCGGTCTGAGAACTGACCCATAGCATCATCAAGGATGGGATATGGAGGCAGAGTGGTTAAGTTACTAAACCAACAACTAGGACTGTGATGAAATAGCAGAACAGATTTCATGTGCCAGATGGCCTAATTCTACTCCCTGTGTCTTACTGTCTTATAGTTCTGAACCATTGATCCGGAGGTATAGTTTAATACACATGACAGAAGCTGGGAAATGTAAATGCCAATAATTAAATAAATCTGGAATCTTAAGGAAAAGTATCCTCTGCAATAGTATCCAGAGAGTTACCAGAGGGTCCTTTAAAGCTCTAACTGGTCCACTAACATCCACCAGGGAAGAAAGTCTGGAGCAAAAATGCTAACTGCTGGAAGAACTCAGCAGGTCAAGCAGCATCTGAAGAGGCAAAAGGAATGAACATGAAGAGAATAGATAGCCAATGTAACGAGGTAAGGAGGAGAGGTGAGATGGGGGCTGGTAGGTAATGGGTTGAACAAGGTAAGGAGGGGAGTGATGGAACCAGGTGTGGAAGGATTTGGTGTTGGGAGATGGTGGCTTGTGTGTGATTAATGATAATAATTATAAGTAGTAATTATTATTAGAGGTAAAAGAGGAAAAGAAATAAAGATGCTGATGGAGCCAAGTGAGGAAGGGGAGGATGGAGGTAGACACAAAGACTAGAAGGTGGAAAGTGGAGAAAGAGGCTGCAGATGCTAGATTTTGATAAGTAAGGAACCTGATGTTGAACCAGACAGTGGGGAATGATGGGCAGATGAAATATGTGGGGAGGGGGCAGGAAAACCAGAAGGAATAGAGTGTGGGTGATAGACAGATGGAACGAGGTGAAGTGTGGAACATGGCTGAGATATGGGTCTGGGGGCTTGGGGAGGAGAAGGGAATTGAGCGAAAGGAGCACTAGGTGTATGGTTTACCAAGAATATGGAATATTTAATGTTCTTACCATAGGGTTAGAACATAGGACATAGAAACCTTACAGCACAATACAGGCCCTTCGGCCCACAATGCTGTGCCAAACATGTACTTACTTTAGAAATTACCTAGGGTTACCCAGAGCCTCTATTTTTCTAAGCTCCATGTACCTGTCCAGGAGTCTCTTAAGAGATCCTATCGTATCCACCTCCACCACCATCGTTGGCAGCCCATTCCATGCACTCACCACTCTCTGTGTAAAAAACTTACCCCGACATCTCCTCTGTACCCACTTCCAAGCACCTTAAAACTGTGCCCTCTTATGTTAGCCATTTCAGCCCTGGGAAAAAGACTCTGACTATCCGCACGATCAACGCTTCTCATCATCTTGTACAGCTCTATCAGGTCAGCTCTCATCCACCAATTCTCCAAGGAGTAAAGGCCAAGTTCACTCAACCTACTCTCATAGGACATGCTCCCCAATCCAGGCAACATCCTTGTAAATCTCCTCTGCACTCTTTCTATAGTTTCCACATCCTTCTTGTAGTGAGGTGACCAGAACTGAGCACAGTACTTCAAGTGGGGATTGACCAGGGTCCTATAAAGCTGTAACATTATCTTTTGGTTCTTAAACTCAATCCCACGGTTGATGAAGGCTAATGCACCATATGCCTTCTTAACTACACTGGCAACCTGCACAGCAGCTTTGAGTGTCCTATGGACTGGGACTCCAAAATCCCTCTGATCCTTTACACTGCCAAGAGTCTTACCATTAATGCTATATTCTGCCATCATAATTGTCCTACCAAAATGAACCATGTCACACTTATCTGGGTTGAACTCCATCTGCCACTTCTCAGCCCAGTTTTGCATCCTATCGATGTCCTGCTGTAACCTCTGACAGCCCTCCACACTATCCACAATATCCCCAACCCTTGTGTCATCAGCAAATTTACTAACCCATCCCTCCACTTCCTCATCCAGGTAATTTATAAAAATCATGAAGAGAAGGGGTCCCAGAACAGATCTCTGAGGCACACCACTGGTCACTCACCTCCCTGCAGAATATGATCCATCTACAATCATGCTTTGCCTTCTGTGGACAAGCCAGGTCTGGATCCACAAAGCATTTATCCCCTTAGATCCCATTCTTCCTTACTTTCTCAATAAGCCTTGCATGGTGTACCTTATCAAGTGCCTTGCTGAAATCCATATACACTACATCTACTGCTCTACCTTCATTAATGTGTTTAGTCACATCCTCAAAAAATTCAATCAGGCTCATAAGGCACGACTTGACTTTCACAAAGCCATGCTGACTATTCCTAATCATATTATGCCTCTTCAAATGTTCATAAATCCTGCCTCTCAGGATCTTTTCCATCAACTTACTGTACCAAATACTGAAGTAAGACTCAGTGCTCTATAATTTTCTGGGCTATCTCTACTCCCTTTCTTGAATAAGGGAACAACATCTACAACTCTCTAATCCTCCAGAACCTCTCCCATCCCCATTGATGATGCAAAGATCATTGCCAGAGGCTCAGTAATCTCCTCCCTCACCTCCCACAGTAGTGTGGGGTACCTTTCGTCTAGACCCGGTGGCATATCCAATATGATGCTTTCTTCCGGGGCAGCTGTGGCCTGTACAAAAAGGACAGGTTGCACTTGAATCTGAGGGGGACCAATATCCTGGTGGAGAGGTTTGCAAAGGTTAATGGGGAGAGTTTAAACTAGGATTGCTGGTGGGTGGGAACCAACGGAGGAAAGGGAGGTTGGCTCACAGATAGAGAAACCTTGGAGATGGTGTGAAAGGGAGGAAAGGCAGGTTATAGAGAAGGGACACACTCAGGCCGATGGTTTGAGATACGTCTATTTTAATGTGAGGAGTATTATGAATAAAGCAGATGAGCTTAGAGGTGGATCAGCATTTGGAGCTATGACATTGTGGCCATTACAGAGACTTGGATGGCTCAGGGGCAGGAATGGCTACTTCAAGTGCCAGGCTTTAGATGTTTCAGAAAGGACAGGGAGGGAGGCAAAAGAGGTGGGTGCGTGGCACTGTTGATCAGAGATAGTGTCACGGCTGCAGAAAAGGAGGAAGTCATGGAGGGGTTGTCTACTGAGTCTCTGTGGATGGAAGTTAGGAATAGGAAGGGGTCAATAACTCTACTGGGTGTTTTTTATAGACCACCCAATAATAACAGGGACATCGAGGAGCAGATAGGGAGACAGATTCTGGAAAGGAGTAATTGTTGTTGCAGGGTTGTTGTGGTGGGAGATTTTAATTTCCCAAATATTGATTGGCATTTCCCTAGAGTGAGAGGTTTAGATGGGTGGAGTTTGTTATGAGTGTTCAGGAAGGTTTCTTGACACAATATGTAAATAAGCCTACAAGAGGAGAGGCTGTACTTGATCTGGTATTGGGAAATGAACCTGTTCAGGTGTCAGGTCTCTCAGTGAGAGAGCACTTTGGAGATAGTGATCACAATTCTATCTCCTTTACCATAGCATTGGAGAGGGATGGGAACAGACAAGTTAGGAAACATTTAATTGGAGTAAGGGGAAATATGAGGCTATCGGGCAGGAACTTGAAAGCATAAATTGGAAACAGATGTTCTCAGGGAAATGTACAGAAAAAATGTGGCAAATGTTCAGGGGATATTTGCGTAGGGTTCTGCATAGGTACGTTCCAATGGGACAGGGAAAGGATGGTATGGTACAGGAACACTGGTGTATAAAGGCTGTTGTAAATCTAGTCAAGAAGAAAAGAAGAGCTTACGGAAGGTTCAAAAAACTAGATAATGATAGAGATCTAGAAGGTTATAAGGCTAGCAAGAAGGAGCTTAAGAATGAACTTAGGAGAGCCAGAAGGGGCCATGTGAAGGCCTTGGCAGACAGGATTCAGGAGAACCCCAAGGCATTCTACAAGTAGGAAGGGTGATTGATAAGTTCGTGGCCTAAGGTAAATGGAATCAATTTTAGAAAACCTAGCACATTTATTTTTCAACATAGTCCCCTCCTACATTTACACACTTAGTCCAGCGGTCGTGGAGCATACAGATCCCTTCTTTGTGGAAGTCAGCGTCTTGGACCTCCAGAAAGTGGTCCACAGCAGGGGTGATTGATACGTTCATGGCCTAAGGTAGAAGGAAATGAGTTATACAGCTCTCGATGCATGCACGTGCAGTTCAACTCTTTGAGTGACTATGCAGAATGTTTGAAGTTAATAACTCATCTCCTTCTACCTTAGGCCACGAACTTATTAATTACCCCTGCTGTCAGCCACTTCTGGAGGTACAAGACGCCGAATTCTACAAAGAAGGGATCCATATGCACTATGACCGCTGGACTAAATGTGTACATGTAGGAGGGGACTATGTTGAAAAATAAATGTGCTAGGTTTTCTAAAATTGGCTCCTTCTACCTTAGGCCACAAACTTATCAATCACCCCTCGTATGTGAAGAGCAAGACGATAAGACATGAGAGAATAGGACCAATCACGTGTGACAGTGGAAAAGTGTGTATGGAACCAGAGGAGATAGCTGAGGTACTTAATGAATACTTTGCTTCAGTATTCGCTACAGAAAAGAATCTTGGCGATTGTAGGGATGACTTGCAGCTGCCTGAAAAGTTTGAGCATGTAGATATTAAGGAAGAGGACGTGCTGGAGATTTTGGAAAGCCTCAAGTTGGATAAGTCACCAGGACCAGATGAGATGTACCCCAAGCTACTGTGGGAAGCGAGGGAGGAGATTGCTGAGCCTCTGGCGATGATCTTTACATCATCAATGAGAACGGGAGAGGTTCCGGAGGATTGGAGGGTTGCGGATGTTGTTCCCTTATTCAAGAAAGGGGACATTGCCTTGTGGATCCAGAACTGGCTTGCCCACATAAGGCAAAGAGTGGTTGTAGATGGGTCATATTCTGCATGGAGGTTGGTGACCAGTGGTGTGCCTCAGGGATCTGTTTGGGGCCCCTATTCTTCGTGATTTTTGTAAATGACCTGAATGAGGAAGTGGAGGGATGGGTTAGTAAATTTGCTGATGACACAAAGGTTGGGGATGTTGTGGATAGTGTGGAGGGCTGTTAGAGGTTACAGCGGGACATTGATAGGATGCAAAACTGGGCTGAGAAGTGGCAGATGGAGTTCAACCCAGATAAATGTGAGGTGGTTCATTTTGGTAGGCCAAATATGATGGCAAAATATAGCATTAAAGGTAAGACTCTTGGCAGTGTGGAGGATTGGAGGGATCTTGGGGTCCAAGTCCATCGGTCACTCAAAGCTGCTACGCAGGTTGACTCTGAGGTTAAGAAGGCATATGGTGCATATGCCTTCATCAATCATGGGATTGAGTTTAAGAGCTGAGAGGTAATGTTGCAGCTCTATATGACCCTGGTCAGACCCCACTTGCAGTACTGTGCTCAATTCTGGTTGCCTCACTACAGAAAGAATGTGGAAACCATAGAAAGGGTGCAGAGGAGATTTACAAGTATGTTGCCTGGATTGGGAAGCATGCCTTATGAGAATAGGTTGAGTGAACTCGGCCTTTTCTCCATGGAGCAACAGAGAATGAGAGGTGACCTGATAGAGGTGTACAAGATAATGAGAGGCATTGATTGTGTGCATAGTCAGAGGCTTTTTCCCAGGGCTGAAATGGCTAGCACGAGAGGGCACAGTTTTAAGGTGCTTGAAAGTAGACACAGAGGAGATGTCAGGGGTAAGTTTTTTTTACGCAGAGAGTGGTGAGTGCGTGGAATGGGCTGCCGGTGGCAGCGGTGGAGGCAGAAATGATAGGGCCTTTTCATAGACTCTTGGATGGGTACATGAGCTTAGAAAAATAGAGGGCTATGGGTAAGCATAGGTAGTTCTAAGGTAAGGACATGTTTGGCACATTTTTGTGGGCCAAAGGGCCTGTATTGTGCTGTAGGTTTTCTATGCTTCTATGTTTCTAAAAGCTCCAGCACATCCTCTTTCTTAATGTCTATATGCTCAAGCTTTTCAGTCCACTGTAAGTCATCCCTACAGTCACCAAGGTCCTTTTCTGTAGTGAATACTGAAGCAAAGTATTCATTAAGTACCTCTGCTATCTCCTCTGGTTGCATACACACTTTTCCACTGTCACATTTGATTGGTCCTATTCTTTCACATCTTATCCTCTTGCCCTTCACATACTTGTAGAATGCCTTGGAGTTTTCCTTAATCCTGCTCACCAAGGTCTTCTCATGACCCCTTCTGGCTGTCCTAATTTCATTCTTAAGCTCCTTCCTGCTAGCCTTATAATTTTCTAGATCAGGGAAGGAATTTCCTAGATCAGGGAATTGTTACTCTCTGTAACAATTCTGACCATGACCAAGCACGTGGCCAAGTGCTTAAGGCATTCGACTAGCGATCTGAAGGTTGTGAGTTCGAGGCAGCGTGTTCTGTCTTTGAGCAAGGCACTTAATCACACAGTGCTCTGCAACGACACTGGTGTCAAGCTGTATGGGTCCTAATGGAAAGTCCCTTGGACAACATCAGTGTCATGGAGAGGGGAGACTTACAGCATGGGCAACTGCTGGTCTTCCATACAACCTTGCCCAGGCCTGCGCCCTGGAGAGTGAAGTCTTTCCAGGAGCAAACCCATGGTCTCACAAGATTAACGGATGCCTATGTATATAGGTTGATTAAGCATTCTTGTTCATTTAAATAATTAATTATGGGCTATATTTCAAATACAAACGTATACATGACTTGCACACATCATCACGCTACCAGGTGATATGTGCACGCCTCACTTAAAGTAAACATCAAGTTAGACCCACAATCCTGAACTCCTGTGTCTTCCTTTGAATTAGTTTAAAGTTTTGAAGTTGCAAAACATAACATTGGCAATGAGGTATTTTTAAAATAAACCCGAGATGACTATCAACCTGTTGAAGTGCAGCAAAATATTTGAACTAAAAATAATGCAAGGAATGGTCTAATTGTTTAAAAAAAAACAGCCCAGCACATGCAGAGACAGATATCTTCCTCCAGCAACAGCGAGCAAGAGGTTGGTAGATGGTGCTGAACACCTGCTCGTCCTCTGCACTCACCTCGATGATTTCAATCTTTCTCAGTGCTTTAATCAGCAAGATTGGTGAGAAAAGGAGTCAATCATGGGTTTGCACCCCGTCTCCAGCCTTCTTGGCCTGAAGGCCACATCCCTTTGCTTGAAGCCTCATTAAACACCCTCAGAGACAACAGAGCGCCACATCCCTCAATCGGCCTGAAAACACGCCACCAAAATGTAGACCTCATGCTCCAACAGGAGCAGAACCACATTTGAAAGAAAAAGAAGACGTAAAAGAAATGAAAGTAGTTTCATGAACATAATGGAGGATGTCGCCCTTGGTCGCGTTGTTTGCTGGTGCCATCTTCTTCCAGAATTTATAATGGGGCTCACCAATGTAGAGGAGGCCGCATAGGGAGCACCAGAAAATTATGCAGCTAACACTTACTTGGAGAAAGTGAAAGGCAACGATAAAACATTCAGAAGATAAAGCACTGGCCTGACTCATTGCACTGAGCAGCTGCTTGTTGTGGTTTCTTTGCCATTCTGTGTGAGAGGAGGAGTTTCTGTAAGCGGTGCGCTGGCTGCATTGAGAAAGATTAAAAAGAAGCTAAGTCAATGGTACAGCAGTGGATCAAAGTGTACGTGTGATTAACCAAGTGAAACATGACAGAGGGGTAAGAAAGGCAATATGGACAGCACAGTGTGAAGTCTATTTAGTTTGTTAAAATGATTACACTTCTGGATACATCAAGATGTATGTACATCAAATTGAGTTTGACATCTCCTATTCTATCTCTAGTCTAAAAAGAAATATATTAAAAGTTATGACTGTTGGCAATGATTGCTTTTATACTTGACTGATTGTGCTGTTAATGATTTCTCTTGTCCTGAATGGGAAGAGATAAACACAGTTCACACGATACTTGATTTCATAAAAGGCAGCATAATTTTCCACACATTTCCTATATACTTCACTTTCACTTCAAGCAGGTTTGACTTGTCATCTAGGTTCCAAAATTAATTGATTCTGTCTTCAAAAAATGTTTTCAGTAGAGACTGGCTGAATTATTCAGTGGAACACTATGTTTCTATGCAAATAATCCCAATGTTAACCTAGCAGTGCAAGAGTTTCAATGTCCCAGTGCAACTGGTTAAAGTTCAGAGAAGCTGCAACTGAAAAAGTGGAAGGAAATCTGGGTATGATCAGATACAGAATATTCAGAATAGATATGAAGTTTTGACTGAAACGTAAAAGATGAAAGGAGTGAAATTGAGCTTTGCAGCCTGAGTAACATCGACAATTGTAAACTGGCAGCTTTGTCCATTTTCAGTTCTTTTCCTATTCACTTCAATGAATAATTGGTGTGCTCTTTCTAAACAGTGAGTTTTTTTTCCATACCTGTAAGAGGGGTCAATGAGGTCAACTGTGTGTAGTATTGAAGGCAACTTAATCTAACTTGTCTTATGGAAAAATGACAGCTGATTGTTTTACATTAACACGCAAAAAACTCACTGCCAGAAGATCTCTACAAGTCAAGCAGCATCAGTGAAGGTGCTGATAGGTGTTGCTATTTCAGGTTAAGAACTTGAATCAGAGCAGAGAAGAGGAAAATGTACATAGAAGTACAGGGAGACAGGGGCTGACAGGGGCAGATGGAACTGGGTCGGGGAGGCAGAGAGGGATGGAAGAAGTAACCGTAAGGAGAGAAAACCTGAGAGGATTGGTTGGAGTAGAGAAACTTCAATGTTCGTGTCCTTGATGTGTAGGCTGCCCATGTGGTATGTGAGGTATGGTTTAGTTTACATTTGGCTTCACTGAAAGCAGCAAAGAAGACCAAAGGAGACAGTTTGATGCAGGAAGGGGAAGGGGAATTGTAATGCCATGCAACTAGAAGCTCAGGTTAGCCACTGTGGGCAGAGTGCAAGTGCTTTGCAGTCCCCTGATCTTGTCAATGTAGAGGAGACCACATCACAAGCATCAAATACAATAGACCAGGTTGAAGGAGGTGCCTGTGGATTGTTGCCTGACCTTGAAGTGATGTCTAGGTCCCTGGATGGTGATGGAGGAGAAGGTACAATTGCAACATAAAGAGGTGTTTGGATAGATACATGGTGGGGAAGGGCTTGGAAACACAACAGTTTGATCTGATAAGAAACAGGATATGAATGGATGGTTTTGAGAGTAGAGGCAGCAACAAACCTGAAGGCCAACCATAGCAGAAGTGGATGACCCCATGTTGGAAGTGTGGAGATGACATCAGGATCAAGAGGAACTCCTGGCTGGAGTAAGCCCCTATTCCCCAGTATTACCTTTTCAATTCTTTGACTGTTCAGGCAGGGTCAGGGAAACTGAGAGAGTGTGCACAGAGATATTTAATTATGTATGTCTTACATGTTTGTGTTAAATGAACTAATAAAAGTAATTGTCAGTTAATATTCTTTGAGATTCTGTTTGTGTCTAATCAATTATTGTTATTGACGATGAATACCTGCAACAACCCAATGATATCAGTGACTGTTGTCAGGCTAAGCATTGTCTTCCTTCTGTGCTACTAAATCTTGAAAAGCCTTCAGAATGGCTTCCTCAAGGATATGAGATGGCTGATTAATTCATACAGATGTTCCATTGAACTTTTTTTTGTGCTTGGAGTCCATACTTCAAGAGAGTTGAAAAACCTGTTATGTTTGTTCTTAATAAAGACAAACAGTGTGGGTAAAAATGCTAGCATATTTTATTCACAGGACACTTCAGTACATTTACTCTCTGTGTTTGGTCCTCATGCCAACTTCTGACACCATGTTTGCTCTTGATAAAAGACAAACTTGCTATGGGTAAAGCAACACATGTTTATTTACAGTTAACACACAAAAAAAATGCTGGTGAACGCAGCAGGCCAGGCAGCATCTATAGGAAGAGGTACAGTCGAAGTTTCAGGCCGGGACCCTTCGTCAGGACTAACTGAAAGAAGAGATAGTAAGAGATTTGAAAGTGGGAGGGGGAGGGGGAAATCTGAAATGATAGGAGAAGACAGGAGGGGAGGGGTGGATCTAAGAGCTGGAAAGTTGATTGGCAAAAGGGATACCAGACTGGAGAAGGGAGAGGATCATGGGATGGGAAGCCTGGGGAGAGAGAGAAGGGGGAAGGGGAGCCCGGAGGGTTGAGAGCAGGCAAGGAGTTATATGTGAGAGGGACAGAGGGAGAAAAAAGAGAGAGAGAAATAAAAGGGGGAAAAAAATAAAAAATATATATTAAATAAATAAATAAGGGATGGGGTGTGAAGGGGAGGAGGGGCATTAACGGAAGTTAGAGAAGTCAATGTTCATGCCATCAGGTTGGCGGCTACCCAGATGGAATATAAGGTGTGGTTCCTCCAACCTGAGTGTGGCTTCATCTTGACAGTAGAGGAGGCTGTGGATAGACATATCAGAACGGGAATGGGACGTGGAATTAAAATGTGTGGCCACTGGGAGATCTTGCTTTCTCTGGCGGACAGAGCATAGGTGTTCAGTGAAATGGTGTCCCAGCCTGCGTTGGGTCTCGCCAATATATAGAAGGCCGCACCGGGAGCACCGGACACAGTATATCACCCCAGCCGACTCACAGGTGAAGTGTCGCCTCACCTGGAAGGACTGTCTGGGGCCCTGAATGGTGGTGAGGGAGGAAGTGTAAGGGCATGTGTAGCACTTGTTCCGCTTACAAGGATAAGTGCTGGGAGGGAGATCAGTGGGAAAGGATGGGGTGGACGAATGGACAAGGGAGTCGTGTAGGGAGCAATCCCTGTGGAAAGCAGAAAGGGGGGGGAGGGAAAGATGTGCTTGGTGTTGGGATCCCGTTGGAGGTGGCGGAAGTTACGGAGAATAATATGTTGGACCCGGAGGCTGGTGGGGTGGTAGGTGAGGACCAGGGGAACCCTATTCCTAGTGGGGTGGCGGGAGGATGGGGTGAGAGCAGGTGTGCGTGAAATGGGAGAGATGCATTTGAGAACAGAGTTGATGGTGGAGGAAGGGACGCCCCTTTCTTTAAAAAAGGAAGACATCTCCTTTGTCCTGGAATGAAAAGCCTCATCCTGAGAGCAGATGCGGCAGAGACGGAGGAATTGCGAGAAGGGGATGGCATTTTTGCAAGAGACAGGGTGAGAAGACGAATAGTCCAGGTAGCTGTGAGAGTCAGTAGGCTTATAGTAGACATCAGTGGATAAGCTGTCTCCAGAGATAGTGACAGAAAGATCAAGAAAGGGGAGAGAGGTGTCGGAAATGGACCAGGTAAACTTGAGGGCAGGGTGAAAGTTGGATGCAAAGTTAATGAAGTCAACGAGCTCAGCATGCGTGCAGGAAGCAGCGCCCATGCAGTCGTTGATGTAGCGAAGGAAAAGAGGGGGACAGAGACCAGTATAAGCTTGGAACATGGATTGTTCCACAAAGCCAATGAAAAGACAGGCATAGCTGGGACCCATACGGGTGCCCATGGCTACACCTTTAGTTTGGAGGAAGTGAGAGGAGCCAAAGTAGAAATTGTTAAGAGTAGGGACTAATTCCGCTAGACGGAGGAGAGTGGTGGTAGAGGGGAACCGGTTAGGTCTGGAATCCAAAAAGATGTGGAGAGCTTTGAGACCTTCCTGGTGGGGGATGGAGGTATATAAGGACTGAACATCCATGGTGAAAATAAAGCGGTGGGGGCCAGGGAACTTAAAATCATTGAAAAGATTCAGAGCATGAGAAGTGTCATGAACATAAGTAGGAAGGGATTGAACAAGGGGGGATAAAACAGTATTGAGGTATGCAGAATTGAGTTCGGTGGGGCAGGAGCAAGCTGAGACAATGGGTCTACCAGGACAGGCAGGTTTGTGGATCTTGGTAGGAGGTAGAAATGGGAAGTGCGGGGTGTGGGAACTATAAGGTTGGTAGCAGTGGATGGGAGATGGTGTGGGAGACAATGGCCTGGTGCTCCTTAGTGGGGTCACGATCGAGGGGTAAATAAGAGGAGGTATCCGCGAGTTGACACTGTGCCTCAGCATGGTAGAGGTCAGTACACCTTATATGCCATCCAGGTAGCCTCCAACCTGATGAATATTGGCTTCTCTAACTTCTGTTAATGCCCCTCCTCCCCTTCACACCCCATCCCTTATTTATTTATTTAATATATTCTCCTCCCCCCCCCCTTTTTCTCTCTCTTTTTTTTCTCCCTCTGTCCCTCTCACTATAACTCCTTGCCTGCTCTCCACCCTCCGGGCTCCCCTCCCCCCTTCTCTCTCTCCCCAGGCTTCCTGTCCCATGATCCTCTCCCTTCTCCAGTCTGGTATCCCTTTTGCCAATCAACTTTCCAGCTCATAGATCCACCCCTCCCCTCCTGTCTTCTATCATTTTAGATCTCCCCTCCTCCTCCTTCTTTCAAATCTCTTACTATCTCTTCCTTCAGTTAGTCCTGACCAAGGGTCCCGGCCCGAAACATCGACTGTACCTCTTCCTATAGATGCTGCCTGGCCTGCTGCATTTCACCAGCATTTTTTGTGTGTGTTGCTTGAATTTCCAGCAGCTTCAGGTTTCCTTGTGTCTTTATTTACAGTTATTAGCTTCCAGCTCGACAGAAGCGCATGTGACTACCAGCTCACCAATGCCACTTCAGGTTCCAGGTGAACCACCCGTTTTGCTCACTGGGAACTGAAGTCCTTTATTATGTACACACATAATAACACATCTCTACTCTTTAAAGAAAAAACAAACACAGTACTGTATCCTCATATACCTGTAAGAAACAATAATGCATTGCAACAAAGATACTTACATTAACTTCAAATTTAAATGAGCAAATACAGTCCTTTATTCCCTCACCAACTCTCAGTCAGTCTCTGAGGTGATTTGATTAGCTTTTTTGGTTTGCTGTTTGTCTTGACAGATGTATTGCTTTCACTACCTGTGTTGGTATTAGTGCTTTTTTGTAAACTCTGACCAACAAATTTATTTTCTCATCTGCTAGGCCCCTTTTGTGTACTAACAGATGACATGTCACGATTATGTGTTTGAGTGTGTGGTCGTAGATGCTCATGGTTCCTTCTCAGAGGTGTTCCTCGTTCTTTCTGGATCTGGTAGGAATGTGGAGCTACTTCCTTTTGCACATATCCTTACATGGACCATGTGCCAGAATCATGATCTCAGACTCACACTTAATCTCCAGGTTTTAGGACCGGCAGGATTTTCGCAGTCTTGTTGTGATACTGTTTCTGTTTTTCTTTCCCCTTCTCTTTAGCCAATTTGACCTTGTGTCAAGAGGTTTTCCTGCACTGGAGGGTTAGTGTGTATGCATCAACCCATCAGCATTTGGGCTAGCGAAAGGCCTCTGCAGTGGCGCACTTCTGTAAATCATCAGACTTTTGTGGAAATCCTCTCATCCATCTTGCACCTTCTTTATGAGGCCCTTCACAACCTTGACCAAACTCTCTGCAAAGCCATTAGATTTTGGGTGATGTGAGCATGAAGTTACATATTGAAACCACCAATCATTGGCAAAGGACTCAAAGTCACAGCTCAATAACTGTGGACCATTATCAGAAACTGTTTCATGTGGCCCAAAAAGGATGACCACTTTGCTGGATGTTGATTACAGTGTTGCAACCTCAGGGTAATTGAAAAATAGTCTGTTACAATAATATGACTCCTCCCATTACAATCAAACAAATCCACTCCAACTTTGAACAATGGCCTGTCTGGTATGGGTCTAGTGTAAGCAGTTCTGCTTATTGCTTTGGTTTACATATTTTACATGAAGCAGCGGTCTGACTGATGTCATGGTTCATTCTTGGCCAGCACATCACTTCATAAGCTCTTTGTTTACATTTTCCCTCACCAAGATGCCCTTCTGGAGTATGCCCTTGTGTAGTAACACTGGAATCACAGATCTGTTCTCTCTGAAGACCATACCTTCCACTACTGACGGTTCAGCTCTGCATGCCCAATAATCCGAATAAACACTGGACTCTCATTCTTAGTTGCTGGCCATCCTTTCTGTACTGTCTGAGTGCTTTCATTGCTTCATCTGTCCCAGCTGTTTTCCTAATCTTCTCGGTCCTATCAGGAGATACTGAAATGGAGGTGACAATCATGTCAACATAGGCCTGTATATCAGCATCAATCTCTTTGTCACTCTTCTCTTTCTTGTTGACTGCTCGAGACAACACATCAGCAGCAAACATATATTTTCCCATTGTGTAGATCATCTTCACATCATATTTCTGCAGCCTTATCAACACGTGCTGTATCCTCACGAGAGTGCCAGCCAGTGGTTTAAACAGAATTGAGACCAATAGTTTGTGGTCTGTCTCCACTTCAAAAGCTTGTCCATAGATGTACTGGTAGAACCTTTCACATGCATACGTGCTGGCGAGAAGCTCGCTCTCTATTTGTTCATAGTTGGCTTCCGCACTTGCTAAGGCTCTTGATGCATAGGCCACAGGTTGTCATGTGTCATCGTGCTGCTGCAGTAGTACTGCTCCGAGGCCGTACAGAGGCACATCAGCCAAGATCCTAGTACACCTTTCTGGATCATAAAACTTCAGCATGGGCTCTTCAACAAACAACAGGAATTCTGCAAATGCTGGAAATTCAAGCAACATACATCAAAGTTGCTGGTGAACGCAGCAGGTCAGGCAGCATCTATAGGAAGAGGCGCAGTCGACGTTTCAGGCCGAGACCCTTCGTCAGGACTAACTGAAGGAAGAGTGAGTAAGGGATTTGAAAGCTTTCAAATCCCTTACTCACTCTTCCTTCAGTTAGTCCTGACGAAGGGTCTCGGCCTGAAACGTCGACTGCGCCTCTTCCTATAGATGCTGCCTGACCTGCTGCGTTCACCAGCAACTTTGATGTATGTTGCATGGGCTCTTCAGTCAGGATTCTTTACAGCCTCTGGAAACACTCTTCTTGCTTGTGAAACCAAGGTCTTTTAAGAGACTCTTAGATAGGTACATGGAGCTTAGAAAACTAGAGGGCTATGTGGTAGGGAAATTCAAGGCAATTTCTAGAGTAGGTCACATGGTCGGCACAACATTGTTCTATGTTCTAAACCAAATCCACTCATCTCGCTGCTCATGCAATAACTAGGTGGTGCTGACACAGTAGAGTGATGAACTTAGCCTCCGCTTTGTTTTGGAGTCCCACCATGTTCTCAATGCTGATGTCCTTCTTGAGTCAGGTTTCAAACCCTCTTCCGATATAACATCTCCTATGAATGTCAGTGTCTTAACACCAAGCTCACATTTCTCTTTATTTAATTTCAAATTGATGTTCCATGTCTCATCAAGCACTTGTCTCAGTCGTGCATCATGTTCATCCTTGGTGAATGCCCAGCGACGATGTCATCCACCATGGTCTCGACACTGGGTATGCCCGCAACGATCATGTGGATGGCTTTATGATAGACTTCTGGTGCAGACAGGATCCCATACAGTAACCAAAGAAATTGATATCTTCCCTCCTCTATGTTAAAAGTACATAGTTTCGACCTTGCCTCATCAAGCTTCATCTGCGAAAATCCAAACACACATCGAGTTTGCTAAACCATTTGGCACCTGCAAACCAGGACGTGGTCTCTTCCCATGTTGGCAATTTAAAATGCTCTCTTTTGATGGTTTTATTGAGATCTCTTGGGTCTAGACATATCTGCAATGCTCCATTTCGCTTTTGCACAATCACTACTGAGCTCACCCAGTCTGTTGGCTCTTCAATTTTCTGTTTAATATTTATCCATTCCACGCTTGCTAGTTCTTGTTTGAATTTGTCTTTAACTATTGAGTCTCTCAAATCTCCAAACTCACAGGAATTACTCAGCATGTGAAGCACAGCTAAGTTTTGGCCAAATCTAACACCTTGTTTCTGGTCACAGGAGAAGAACTTACATCCTTCAAACTTGATGTTTTTATTTGGGACACAACACTTGCAAATTTTGTCATCAGAGTATCCAATGACCAGGCTGTCTCATCAATTTGAAAGCTGCTGTAGATGTCCAAAGCATCTTTGTCAATTACATGTAGAAAGATAAACCCTTTCAATTTTTCCTCTGCCCCGCCAGCTCTACTCACCTGTAAATACATATTGAATCGCTATTTGAAGCTTTTTCCAGTTATCAGTTAGATTGCCAGTAAACTGCGTGAGTGCAGGACTGAGGTTATCAATTATGGGTCTTTTCAAGCTCTCTCTCCTGCATCTCCTTTGGTGAATCCAGTGAACTTCTGGACAGAATGTACTCTGTTGCCTCCTTGCTGCAGCTTGTCTTTCCCCCGTCAGAACCAGCGTCTCTTTCTCGGTAGAGCACGATATTCATTTACGCTCCGTGTTCAGACCTCACTCCCACTTCTGACACCATGTTATGTTTTCTCTTAACAAACAGCATGGGTAAAAATGCTAGCACACACTTATTTACAGTTAGTGTCCTCCAGCTCGACACGATCGACCAATTTCACTTCTGGTTCCAGGTGGAAGTAGCTACATTGCCTCCTGGGAAATGAAGTTCTTTATTATGTACAAATATAACAACACAGCACCTGGAGTGGAGAATCATGAATCACTATCTACTTTTAAACTAGACCAAACTTCTCTTTGAATTTACTAGAAATCTTTTGCACGTCATAGAACACAGAACCATACAGTACAGCATAAGTCCTATGGCCAATGATGTTATGCCAACTTTTAAACCTAATCCAAAATCAATCTAACCCTTCCCTCCCACATAGCTCTCTATTTTTCTTTCATGCATGAGTTTGTCTAAGAGTCTCTTAAATATCCTGAACGTATCTGCCTCCATCATCACCCCAGCAATGCATTCCATGCACTTACACATCTTTGTGTAAAAACCTACCTCTGGATAAGAGAATATGTCTTATGAAGAAAGGTTGAGCAAGCTAGGGCTTTTCTCTCTGGAGCAAAGGAGGATGGGAGGTAACTTGATACAGATGTGTAAGATGATAAGAGGGATAGATGGAGTGGATAGCCAGCACCTTTCTTCAAGGTGGACAATGGCTACTACAAAAGGGCATATTTTAGAATGATTGGTGGAAAGTATTGGGAGAATGCCAAACAGCATCCTGGTAAATCTTCGCCACACTTTCTCTAAAGCTTTGCCAAAGCAAAACCAAAGAATTGCAGGAAGGGCATCTAACACTGTTTGGTATAAAAGAGCTAAACGACAAACATATCTCGAGAAAACACAAAGTTGACACTTCTAATAATAACTATCATCATATTTAAACTGTATACAAACTACAGGTACTAATTAAGTAATTGGTCCTGAGAAAACCTTTGCATTTCTATGTGTTAATGAAAGCTCCTTATTCTAGTCTATGACACATAAATTGTTATGGTGCGTAAGATTTCTGCAACTATTAAAAGCAAAAAATCAGCAGGCTTGAGACAAAGCTTTCAATTAAAATACACTAAATACAGATATTTTGAAAGTGTAACCTTTCTCAGCTATCTTGATAAACAGTGTAGAGCGAGGAGAAGATGGCGGCACGATGCAGGTTGCAGCGGCCACTCCGGTGGTGATGTCCGTTATTTGTCAAGTAGGGTGCTGTGCACAATCCTGATTTGATGGACATGGATGTGAGAGCATGGAGGAACATCTGGTGAAACTTCTGAAATGCCTGCTTCGCTGCTGCTACTGTGTGGTCCAGAATCTCCAGAGGAGAAGGCCCTGAGTTCTCATCTTTGCTTGTTGCTTGGCGGCCGGGAGGGGTCAAAGCGCTCGGCAGAGGATGGTGCTCAGAGAGGCTGTCAGAGGGCTGGTCGGAGGTTCTAAGTTTTCAGACAGACTCAGAGTCCGCTGCGGTCGGGTGCTTCCAATGGTGCTGCATCGGCAAGTTGGCGGCACTTGGAGGTTCATGGCAGGGAGAGTTTCTCCCTTCTACCGTCTGTGTGAGACGATGAGGCTATCAGGACTTTGAGACTTTTTTTACCGTGCCCATGGTCTGCTCTTTATCAAATTGCAGTATTGCTTTGCACTGTTGTAACTATATGTTATAATTACGCGGTTTTGTCAGTTTTAGTCTTGGTTTGTCCTGTGTTTCTTGTGATATCATTCTGGAGGAACATTGTATCATTTTTAATGCATGCATTTCTAAATGACAATAAACGAGGACTGAGTGTCCTCATAATCTAATCTAGTCTAGATTAAATCTGCAGTTGTATAAGTATACAGTTGTTCTGATATTCAGGAACGACATAGCTGAAATGTATTGAAAGTATTCTGCATTAGACTCTTTTATTTATAGACATACAACAAGGAAATGGGCTCTTCAGCTTGGATGGACTATCTCGACCAAGATTCCCATCTAAGCTTACCTCATTTGCCTGCATTTGGCCCCATTCCTCTGAACTTTCCTATCCATGTTCTTGTACCATTATCTATACAGTCACAGTTTAAGACACAAGTATCAGGCATTTTAAATAAAACATAACTTTTTTGCAAAAGAAAAGCACTTTGTGTTGAAATAATTTATCTGCCAGTCCTGTATAAATACTCATATCTTTGAAGAAATTAATGCAAACAGAACTATTCCAGCCAATATTGATTTCAATAAATTCACTGTGCAAGCAATCATTAGTGAACAAATGCCTTACCCTTACAGAGCAAAGCATCTCACTAACTTGTAGAGATGGCACATCTTTCTCTCGATTCTTTCTGCCATCATTCTGTAAGAAAATGAATCACAAGGCAAAAGGTAAAATTGATAGCCTATTTATAAAGGTCACTGAAAATGATCAGATTTGAGGAAAGAGTGAGAAAATTTCCATTTATACTCAACAGTATTAAATTCACACTTGAGACAAATTAAGCTGCTGTCACAAATGAACATTGGAGTGAAAAGGAATCAGATGAATCCTTGACCTTTTTAGAACTGAGAAGTCACCTGGGTTTAACACCAGTTTGGTTGAACCAGTGAATGAAGCCTTTGCATTGCTCACCAATCTGTCTCAGATCCTTCAGATTGAGTAGAGATTTGGTTCCCTTACCAATCTTCAAGTGAGCACTCTGAAGCCTAACAAATAAATGGATCCTTTCTTGTCAAATCTTCAAACAAAAATCTCAATGAAAAAGAATGTTCTTGTTCCAAATCAGGATTGTCGCTTTTATTTATTTATTTGTTTGCTTGTTTGTTATTCATTTACAGGTTATGGGCATCATCAGCTAAGCCAGCATTTATTGCCCATCCCTACTTGCCCTTGAGAAGGTGGTGATGAGCTGACTTCTTGAACCGCTGCAGTCCCTGAGGTGTAGATACACCCACAGTGCCATTAGCGAGGAAATTCCATGATTCTGACCCAGCAACAGTGAAGGAACAGCGATATGTTTCCAAGTCAGGATGGTGAGTGACTTGGAGGGGGATTTCCAAGTGGTGGTGTTCCCAGGTATCAGCTGTTCTCATCCTTCTAGATGGTAGTGGCCGTAGGTCTGGAAGGTGCTGCCTTAGGAACTTTGGTGTGTTGTTGCAGTGCAGCTGGTAGATAGGACACATTGCTGCAACTGTTTCTCAATGGTGGAGGGATTGGATGCTTGTGGAAGGGGCACCAATCAAGTGGGCTGTCTCCTACTGGATGGTGTCCAGCTTCTTGAGTGTTGATGGAGCTGCACTCATCCGGGCGAGTGGTGAGTATTCCATTACACTCCTGACCTGAGCCTTGTAGCTGGCGGGCAGGCTTTGGGGAGTCAGGAGGTGAGTTACACGCTGCAGGATTCCTAGTCTTTGAGCTGCTCTGGTAGCCACGGTGTTTATATGACTAGACCAGTTCAGTTTCCTGTCTATGGTAACTCCCAGGATGTTGATGGTAGGAGATTCAATGATGGTGAATGTCAAGGGACGATGGTTAGAGCCTCTCTTGTCAGAAATGGTTATGGCCTGGCACTTGCATGGCTCAAATGTTACTTGCCACTTGTCAGCTCAAGTCTGGATGTTGTCCAGGTCCTTCTGCATTCGGGTATGAACTGCTTCACTATCTGAGGAGTCATGGATGGTGCAGAACATTGTGCCGTCATCTGCGAACATCTCCAGTTCTGACCTTATGACGGAAGGAAGGGCATTGATGAAGCAGCTGAAGATGGTTGGCCCTAGGATATTTCCCTGAGGAACTCCTGCAGAGATGCCCTGAGGATGAGATAGTTGACCTCCAACCGCCACAAACATCTTCCTTTATGTCAGGTATGATTCCAACCAGCGGCAGGTTTTCCCCCTAAATCCCATTAATTCCATTTTAGCCAGGGCACCTTGATGCCATACTTGGTCAAATACTGGCTCTCACCTCCGGTATTTAGCTCTCCTGAGGTCAGGAACTGAGTGGCCTTGATGGAACTCAAACTGGGCATCCATAGGCAGGTTATTGCCAAGCAGGTGCTGCATGATAGCACTGTTGATGATCCCTTCCTTTACTTTGCTGATTATTCAGTGTAGCTGATCGGCAGTAATTGGCTAGGTTGGACTTGTGCTGTTTCTTGGCAATTTTCCACATTGCCGGACACGACTCAGTAATGATGGTGATCCAATGACGTTAGTGCCTTTGCCTTTCTCACTGGTCAGCCTCGAAAGAGGTGTGTTAAAGAAACATTTGAGAGCTGCACAGAGCAACTCAAGAACATACAAATTACAGCACTGGGTCAGACCACCATACCCCTTCCTATCACAAACTCTTCTATTCCTTTTTCACTTCCTCTCTTAGTAGTGCTCACATTAAACGCTACTTTTCATTGTATATTTATGTAACGCCCTGGCTGAGAGCTTTACTACTATGCTGTAGGTATTTCGTTGTAGCAGCTCTGGAAAAGAAGCCTTTTCTCTTTTCAGCCTGTTTGCGTTTGAGATGAGATAACGGGCTTTGTTGTTCAACCAATCAGAATGGTGGAATTGGGCGAAGATCCTGGGTGGAGAGGTTTCCGTGAGGGACACTGGTCTTTTTGGTGGGAGCAGGGAGAAGACAAGGGAAACTGGCTGAGGATGCCATCCCTGCTGTACAAGGTGCTTTGTGCAGATAAATGGCTTCAAAGAGGAAGGGCCAATACTCCCGTGAGAGAGCCCGTTTGTTTGAGGTGGATTTCGAGCGACATTTGGAAGGTGGTGTGTGTTTTCATGCAGATCAAGGGTCCAGCGCGTCAGTTAATGAAAACTGTAAGATGAGCTCCAACTTACAATCCTGTTTGGTTATGACTTCTGCTTTTTTTTCTCTCTTTTCTTTAATAACTGCTTGGTTAAGGTAACATCCATGAATATATTTTCTTTATAATTATATGCAATGTACAATCTTTTTTTTCTTGCCGTCGGGCAATTGCAGCGGCTGTAAATCACACAGCATTCACACAAACCGGGGTTTGGATGAATGAGACATCCCAACCTCACGGGCTTGGCGGAACCAAAGTCATATACTCAATACATCAAACTCAATATATAAGTTAGCTGATGACACAACAATTGTAGGCCGTATTTCGGGTAATGATGAGTTTGAGTACAGAGAGGAAATTAAGAACCTGGTGGCATGGTGCGAAGACAATAACCTATCCCTTAACGTCAGCATTGCGAAGGAATTAGTTGTTGACTTCAGAAGGAGTAGCGGACCGCACGACCCAATTTACATCGTTGGTGCGCAAGTGGAACAGGTCAAAAACTTTAAGTTCCTCGGGGTCAATATCACAAATGACCTGACTTGGTCCAACCAAGCAGAGTCCACTGCCAAGAAGGCCCACCAGCGCCTTTACTTCCTGAGAAAACTAAAGAAATTTGGCCTGCCCCCTAAAACCCTCACTAATTTTTATAGATGCACCGTAGAAATCATTCTTCTAGGTTGCACCACAACCTGATATAGAAGTTGTCCTGTCCAAGACCGGAAGAAGCTGCAGAAGATCGTGAACATGGTGCAGCACATCACACAAACCAATCTTCTGTCCTTGGACTCACTTTACACTGCACGCTGTCGGAGCAGTGCTACCAGGATAATCAAGGATGTGACCCACCCAGCCAACACACTTTTTGTCCCTCTTCCCTCCGGGAGAAGGCCCAGGAGCTTGACGACTCGTACGGCCAGATTTGGGAACAGCTTCTTTCCAACTGTTATAAGACTGCTAAACGGATCCTGACCTGGATCCCGGCCGTACTCTCCAAATATCCGGACCTGCATCTCGGTTTTTTTGCACTTCTTTACTTTCCATTTTTTTCTACTTATGATTTATAATTTAAATTTTTAATATTTACTAATTTTTACTATTTTTAATATTTAATATTTGTAATCCAGGGAGCGGGAAGCGCAGAATCAAATATCACTGTGATGATTGCACATTCTAGTATCAATTGTTTGGCGACAATAAAGTATAAAGTATAAAGTAAAGTATACACCCTACATAGTAGAGTGTGAGAAGGGTGGGTTTCTCGCTGCGGAGTCCAGCGAGGGGTTAATGGGCTGCGTTTCCAAACACGCCCAGGAAAAGGGGGTTTCATCTAAGGTTAAATAGCTGCTTATAATGAAAAAATATGTTTTGGTCGTTTTAAAGCTTCAGAATGAAGTTAACATTTATCATGCAACACACACAAAATGCTGGTGGATTGCAGCAGGCCAGACAGCATCCATAGAAAGAAGCACAGCTGGCGTATTGGGCGCCCGAAACTTCGACTGTGCTTCTTCCTATGGATGCTGTCTGGCCTGCTGCGTTCCATCAGCATTCTGTGTGTGTTGCTTGAAGATTTCCTCGTGTTAACATTTATCATCTTTCTCGAAAGTGCAGGGCATGGGGACTTCGCAGATAAGGAGAGAGAATGGATAAGTAAAGCTACAAACAAGGTGTTAATGGCCTCAGAAAAGGATGCATCACAACATGAGAATAATACCAGGAAGTTTATTCCAAGCAACAGGCATGCAGCAGTGGACTGGGAAGATGTTGGTTTCTGTAAAGGCATCAACATATCAGAAGCCTTCCCAAGGCCCCTCGGATATTAGCACGGAGAATCCTCTCTCCTAGGCTGCTCGACATTGACAGTTTGATATCCACCTCAAAATAGAGCTCTCTTTGCAAAAGCCAAAACGAATTAATGGAAATACTCAGCAGGCCAGGCTGTATTCTGTGGGAGAACTTTAATTTTAATTATTTTAAATCAAGGGCTCCCAAACTGGGGTCCACGGACCCCTTGTTTAATGGTTTGCAGGTAGGTCTATGGCATAAAAACAGGTTGGGAACCCATTTTAATTAAACAGTTTTGTTTGTGAAGTTTTTTTTCAGGATATACAGTATATCTCAATATTACTACTTTATCCAAAGCTTTGGAGTCAATAGTCACAAAGCTTTGATTTACTTTACTTTACTTTATTGTCGCGAAACAATTGATACTAGAGCGTACAATCATCACAGTGATATTTGATTCTGCGCTTCGCGCTCCCTGGATTACAAATCGATAGTAAAAATTAAAAATTTAAATTATAAATCATAAATAGAAAATAGAAAAGGGAAAGTAAGGTAGTGCAAAAAAAACCGAGAGGCAGATGCAGATATTTGGAGGGTACGGCCCAGATCCGGGTCAGAATCCGTTCAGTAGTCCTATCACAGTTGGAAAGAAGCTGATCCCAAATCTGGCCGTATGAGTCTTCAAGCTCCTGAGCCTTCTCCCGGAGGGAAGAGGGATGAAAAGTGTGTTGGCTGGGTGGGTCACATCCTTGATTATCCTGGCAGCACTGCTCCGACAGCGTGCGGTGTAAAGTGAGTCCAAGGACAGAAGATTGGTTTGTGTGATGTGCTGCGCTGTGTTCATGATCTTCTGCAGCTTCTTCCGGTCTTCGACAGGACAACTTCCATACCAGGTTGTAATGCACCCTAGAAGAATGCTTTCTACAGTGCATCTATAAAAATTAGTGAGGGTTTTAGGGGACAGGACAAATTTCTTTAGTTTTCTCAGGAAGTAAAGGCGCTGGTGGGCCTTCTTGGCAGTGGACTCTGCTTGGTTGGACCAGGTCAGGTCATTTGTGATATTGACCCTGAGGAACTTAAAGCTTTTGACCTAAAGTCATAAATGTCTATTTCTTCTATTTCAGAGAATTTGTGATTAAGCTACCCTGCATTCCAAATATTTTGGCCTAAAAATCTAGGTGTGTACCATATGTTAGGCCTCAATCACAAGTGTTTTTGACATATTGTACAAGAGAGCGTTCTTGTCTGAGGAAAGCAACAATGCATTAAACATTGAATAACACATAAAAATAAATGCCTAGCACATCCACAAATGCCTCTTCATACCAAACATTGTGGCAAAAATTGAAAAGGAAAGCTTCCACACTAGTGAAGGTATCAGGAAACACTCACTAAGTAAGTAAATTCGTAAGTAAGTGAGTGATTCGTTGACAGATTAAGCAACAATTCACTTGCACTTCTTCCAGTTAACCATAATGCATTCAGTGTTCACAATCTGGTCTCCTCCATAAATGAAAAAAATACAAACTGGAAACAGATTGGGTGACCGCACAGCAAAACACCCCCTGCAGTAAGCGAGGGCCATCCTGAGCCTCCACACTTGACACTTTAATTCTCTGCCACCCTCCCACTCTGACCTCTCTGTCTTCAGATATCTGTGTTGCTCCAACAAAGCCCAATGTGAGCTTGAAGAACAGCACCTCATGTTCAGATTAGACATGTTCCAACTCTTGAGACTTAACGCTGAGTTCAATATTTTATGCACAGACATTTCTGTACAGATTGTGAAGTACCTGTTACCCATACACCTTTGATCCGCACCATGTCAGAGACATTGCTTCCTCTCTCTCTGCCTTCTCCTATCTACTGCTTTTCCATTTCAGATGAAGGGTCCCTGACATGAATCTCTTCTCCACACTGACGCTGCCTCCCCAGTTGTATGTTTCTAATTTTCTCTGGTTTTCTTTACAAGTTAGGTACTGGCCTCTAGTTTGTGTGCTGTAGAACAACAGATTCATCTCTATTCTCCACTGAAGAACAGATTCATCTCTACTCTCTACTGATCTGAGATGAAAACTCAATGTCAAACTATATAGAAGCTCAGTACTCAATTGCTGTTAGATAACTGTCTACTTAATAGATAACTTAATAGAGTTTCACAGTGCTTGGGGAAAGGCACTGGTATCATTGAAATCTCAACAAGTACCACAATAATTCTCTTCTGCAGTCAATTTGAATCACTGTGAGTCACGATCTATTTGTTTGTTTATTTATTCATTTATTTATTATGATACAGCCCTTCCGGTCCTTCGAGCTACACTGCCCCATTTAACCCCAGTCTAATCACAGGACAACTTACTATGACCAACTAACCTACCAACCAGTACATCTTTGGACTGTGGGAGGAAACCAGAGCACCTGGAGGAAACCCACGTGGTCATGGGGAGAACGTACAAACTCCTTACAGGCAGTGGTGCGTCGCCGGTACCGTAAAGCGTTACCGTGCCGCTAAATGTTTGATGTATCAATAATACCTTCTCTGTGAAAGACAACATATTGGAGCAAGCCAGGGCATAATCAGGGGCCAATCATTTTCAGTTATCCGATTTGGTTGAACTTAATCAGTTGTTGGTGAGGTAGTGGAATGGAATGTAATGAGCCAATTTGATAAACAGGCATCATAGAATCATAGAGACATAGAGCAAACAGACCCTTCAGCCCATCTAGTCCATGCAGTTCTGGTATTCTGCCTCGACCTATCTACCTCTCTCATCCATATACCAATCTAAACCTCCCTTAAATGTTACAATTGAACGTTGATCTATCGTTTCCACTGGCAGCTCATTCCACACATGTGCTACATTCTGAGTGAATGGGTTTCCCCTCAGATTCCCCTTAAATATTTCACCCTTTATCCTAAACTATGAGTTCTAGTCTCACCTAAACTCAGTGGAAAAAGCCTGCCGGCATTCACCCTATTTATACCCTCACAGTTTTGTATACCTATATAAGATTTCCCCTCATTTTCCTACTGTTTGTGAAATGAAGTCCTAACCTATTCAACTCAGCTGGTCAGGCAACATCTATAGAGACAGATAAGAAAGAGCTGGTAATTAATAATTTTTGAAGGCTTTTCTAAAATGCTTCATTTATTTCAATCTTGTTCTGTTATACTTTAATTAACAGGAAAATAATGAATACACAAACAGTACTGTGCAAAAGTCTTGGGCCCATACAGCATATATAGCTAAGGTGCCTAAGACTTTTTCACAGTACTGTAACAATTTTATGTATTGCAACGTACTGCTGCCACAAAAAAAAACAAATTTCATGACATATATGAGTGATGACAAACCTGATTCTGATGTGGATCTCTATTGTGGACTGAGATTGGGAAGAGGCTGAGAGAGGGGAATCTTTTTCTTTAGGCATCCATTAGTCTCATGAGACCATGGATTTGTGCTTTGGAAGGTTTCCAGGGTGCAGGCCTGGGCAAGGTTGTATGGAAGACTGGCAGTTGCCCATGCTGCAAGGCTCCCCTCTCCACACCACCGATGTTGTCCCAAGGAAGGGTATTAGGACCCATACAGCTTGGCACCGGTGTCGTTGCAGAGCAATGTGTGGTTAAGTGCTTTGCTCAAGGACACAACACGCTGCCTCAGCCAAGGCTCGAACTAGTGACCTTAAGATCACTAGACGAACGCCTTAACCACTGCAATGGTTGAGAGGGGAATCATGGTTGGGAAAAGGGGAAGGGAGAGGGGAGGGAGTGGGAAGCACCAGAGAGGCATTCTGTAATGATCAATGAACCAATTGTTTGGAATTAAATGACCTTGCCTGGTGTCTCAGGGCTAGGTGTGTCTGCAGCTGTACCACCCCTACACCTGGCACCCCTGGCACCCCTTCTCTGTCACCTGTCCCCCTGTCCCACACCCCTCCTGTGGTGCTCCACCCTCACTATTCCCAACATCCTTCGCTCCCACCATATTTACAAACTTGCTCTCCACTCCACGTTGACAAATACAGTACTGTGCAAATGTCTTGGGCACTCTAACTGTGTATATGTGCCTAAGACCTTTGCACAGTACTGTAAATAAGCAACAGGAGTTTTCCTTTTCCTTAAAGTCCACAATTAATGTTGCTAATTCTTTGTTAATTAATGGTAATCTCTGCTCAAAATTACCATGGCACACAAGAGAATTTTTTCCAGAAGATTATTGCTGATTTTGGGCACACACTCTCAAAAAGATTTGCTATCACTATACTAGAGTATCCAACAGGCAAAAGCATAGTTGTAGACACAGGAAGTAAATGCACATCTTTGAAATAAAGAGGGATATTAGTTATTGAGATACAGAGTGGAATAGGCTCTTCCAGTCCCCTGAGCCTCACTGCCCAGCAAACTCTGATTTAACCCTAGGCTACTCACAGGACGATTTACAATGACTGATTAACCTGCCAACCGTCATGTCTTTGGACTGTGGGAGGAAACTGGAGCACTCAGAGGAAACCCACGCGGTCACGGGGAGAACATACAAACTCCTTACAGGCAGTAGCAGGAATTGAACTCAGCTCCCTGGTACTGTAAAGCATTGTGCTAACCACTATGCCGCCCCATCAGAAGATTAAGAAAATAAAATGTGCTAAATGCAGCAGCATGGCAGTTAAGAAATGCACATCAAATGTAGATGTGCAGATTCAGGAAGGAATTAAAATGTGATCCATCTCTTCAGCTTTCATGTTAAGCAAAAACTAGGTATGTGACCTCTTGCAACACATATGAAATGCTGGAGGAACTCAGCAGCATCTATGGAAAAGAGTAATCAGTCGACGCTTCAGGACAACACCCTTCCACCACATCTGCTTTCAGGATGAGGCTTTTTATTCCAGATCTACTGAGATATCATCCTTCTTCCTTCACCATCAAAACTGCCCTCACCAGAATCTCTTCCATGTTGCGTGTGTCTACCCTCACACCATCCTCCTGCCGCCACACCAGGGATAGGGGTTCCTCAGTTCCTCTCCTACCACCCTACGAGCCTCCACATCCAGCACATAATTATCCATAACCACCTCCATCTCCATTGGGATCCCACCACCAAGTATGTCTTTTCCTCACACCCACCCTCCCACACTTTCCACTTTCCACAGGGATTTCTCTTTGGGCGACTCCCCTGTCCACTCGTCCCTCCCCACTGATCTCCCTCCTGGTACTTATCCTTGCAAGCCAAACAAGCGCTATGCCTGCCTCTACAACTCCTTCCTCACTAGTATTAAAGCCCGCATCCAGTACTTCCAGGTGAGATGACACTTCACCTGTGAGCCTGTTGGGGTCATCAATTGTACCTGGTGCTCCCAGTGTGGCCTCCTGTATATCAGTGAGACCCGACGTAGACTGGGTGAATGCTTCGCCAAGCACCTACAGTCCGTCTGCCAGAAAAAGTGGGATCTCCCAGTGACCATCCATTTTAATTCCACTTCCCATTCCCATTCCGACATGCCCATCCATGGCCCCCTCTACTGTCGTGATGAGACTATACTCAGGTTGGAGGAACAACACCTTATATTCCGTCTAGGTAGCCTCTGACCTTCTTTAACTCCTGGTAGTTGCCTTCCACGCTTTTTCACCATTCCCCATTCCCACTTCCCTCTCTCACCATATCTCCTTATCATCTCCCTCTGGTGCTTTTCCCCCTTCCCTTTCTTCCATAGTCTTCTACCCTCTCCTATCAGATTCCCCCTTCCTCAGCCCTTTATCGTTTTCACCAGTCAACTTCACGGCTCTTTACTTCACCCCTCCCCCTCTCCCAGTTTGACCTATCACCTACCACCTTGTACTTCTTCCTCTCTTCCCCCCTTCTTCTTGCTCTAACTTCTCTTTCTTTCTAGTCCTGATGGCAGGTCTCAGCCCGAAAAGTCAACTGTGTACTTGTTTCCATAGATTCTGACTGGTCTGCTGCACTCCACCAGCATTTTGTGTGTGCTGCTTTCGAATTCCAGCATCTGCAGATTTTCTTGTGTTTGTGTCGTCTTCCAGTTTAGGAATATTGAAAACTAGGCTGACACTTTGACGTCAGGAAACACATCCTCGTTACAAAAGGGAAGGTATTTGCATAAAGAGTACAAAGATAGATAAATCCTCAGGGCCTAAACAAGGGTATCTCAGGACATTATAGGAAGCCAGGGAATAGATTTCTGGAGCCTTGATGGAGATATTTATGTCATTGTTTGCTGTGAGTGACTGGAGTGTGTTATGCCTTTATTTAAGAAGGGCTTTATGGACAAGCCAGGAAACTGTAGGCCAGTGAGCCTGATGTCAGTGGTAGAAAATTTCCTGGAGAGACAGGATCAACCAGCATTTGGAAAGACAAGGACGGGCTATGGATAGTCAGTGTGATTTTGTGCATGGGAAATAGTGTCTCATGAATTTGAATTTTTTGAAGAGGTGACCAATCAGTTTGAGAAGACCATGGTGGTAAATGTCAGGGACTTTACTGAATCCATTGACAAGGTCCCGCATAGAAAGCGGGACTGGAAGGTTAGATTATATGAGATGCCAACTAGATACTGATTTGGCTTGGTGGTTGGAAAAAGAGGATAGTGACGAAGGACTGGCTGTTTTGCAGATTGAATCCTGTGACCAGTGGTATACCTGGGTCCCCTGTTGTACATCATCAATATTAACTATTTGGATAAGAATCTAGTTGGCGTGATTAGTAAGTCACTAAAACTGCACTGTGTTGATGGGTATCAAAGACTAGGACAGGACATACACAGTAAGTGGCAGGGCCATGAAGAGTTTGTAGACCAGATAGGCCCAAAGATAAAAGCACAAAGTTCCCTGGAGTGGTGACTTCTGGTAAGATGGCCGCATGCACACACACAGCCAGCCTCTCAGGGGCCTACCAAAGATGCTTTTTTTGTTAATGTGTTTTTATACATAGTAACACTACTCTTGCCTCTAATAACAATGAGTACAGCAGGTCTTCTACATCAGTGAAAAGGTCAATGTTTGGAGTTAGACCATAAGACCTTAAGACATAGGAGCAGAATTAGGCCATTTAGCCCATTGAGTCTGCTCCGCCATTCAATCACCTTTTTTTCCCCTTCTCAATCCCACTCCCCGTAACCTTTGATGCCATGGCCAGTCAAGAAACTTTCAATCTCCTCCTTGAATATACCCAACAATCTGGACTCCACATCTGCCTGTGGTAAAAAAAATCCACAAATTCACCACCCCCTGGCTAAAGAAAGTTCTCTGTTTTAAATGTGCTGGAGGTATTGCTGCCTATCCTCACTGTGTCAGGCAGTCAAAGATCCAGTTTTGAAGATCTTGGACCTTGGAGATGAGTCTGCTTGGAATTATAGTACTGGAGTGGAGCCATAGTCAATCAACAGAAATCTAATGTAGGAGTCTTTACTATCCAGATGTTCCAGAGATGAGTGTAAGAACCAGGGAGATGGTGGCTACATCAAACGGTAGGTAAATCGCATTGGATCAAGGTTGTCTGGGAGGCTGGAATTAATCCAGCATCTTGAAGCACTTCGTGTGGTCATTAAGCTATGTTATCTTGGTTTTTTTTAAGTACCAAGAAGATAATAACAGGAAGGAGTCTCAGATTGAAACAGAGGGAGGTTAAAAATGTCTGCAAATATCCCCACCGGCTGATCTACACACGATCTAAGGACCCAGGCGGGTGCTTTCCAGGGGTTCAATCTAGAAGACTGATTTTACTGTACATCCTGTGGGTTCAGGTATATCGGGATGGGTGGTGACGCTCCAAATTCCTTTTGTTTAAAGCGTGTGTAGAATGCATTTTGGCCAATGTTTATTGATCATTGCTATTTTCCCTTGAGAAGCTGATGATGCACTACCTTCTTGAACCACCAGTCCTCCTAGTGAACATTCTCCCATTGTGGCATTGGGTTGGGAGATGCAGGGCTGAGACTTAGTAATGATGAAGGATTAGCAATATATTTCTAATGATTACTTGGAGAGAGGCCCGCAAGAGGTAATGGTTCCATTTGCCCACTGTCCTTGTCCTTCCTGGTCATTGAGGTTCTTGGAATTGTAATTGCAGTAAGAATAACCTGTGAGAGTAACTGCTCAGACTCTGAAGTGGGGTATTGGTCATTATGCCAAAACTATGATGTGGAAATAGTAAGGAAAGGGTTAAAGTAAAAGATTAACTAGAGCAGTGGTGCTGACAGGAAGATATCCTCCTGGACAATGGAGAATCCATTCTTATGGACATAGAGTTAGCTTTATTTTTATCAGTTCCATTCTGTTTCCAGAAATGATGGGCTTACTTTTAGTTCATGAAAGCAATACTTGGTTTATTTCTCTGTAAATATGTGGAGTAGGCATCTAGGGTGTTATAGGAGCCAGTTGGTGATTCAGAGAAGGCGAGTTCAACCACCAGGCCAAGATAGTCATGTCGGACCATTGGGCCAAGGGAGTTGACTCGGGCCGTTGGGCCAAGGATTCGAGTCAGGCCATTGGGCTGCAGGTGAAGTCGGGTTGAGTTCGGAAGAGCTGACCTGGGTGAAGTTCTGGTAATAACTATAGGAAGGATATCACTAAGCTGAAGGTGGCGTGTAGTGAAACTGTGAGTGACTGTCTTGGATGTTTCTTTTGCAATCACAAGATCCTGCTGGACATTGATTGCTGCAGGCCTACTTCCCTTGGTTGGTGGGGAGTCAGGTGGTGAGGCAGCAGTGTCGCCTCAGATGTAGCAAGGACTAGGCCTCAAGCCGTGGGCTTGCATTGTAGTGAGGCTTCCAGGCTCGGTTGGGGGGGGGTAGCGGGGTGGCCTCACCCATCAGTGCCGCCCTCCAGTGTTGTATCAGGGGAATTACACACTGGACTGCCAGGATCCATCGACTTGCGAGACTTGTCATTCAGGGTCTTGGACTAAAAATGTGTTTTCTTACGTGGCTATGTTATTTTTTCCTTTTCTTGCTATTTTGAATGCACGTGTGTGTTTTTGCACCTTGGCTCCAGATGAATGTTGACGCATTCGGTTGTCTCCATGTATGGCTTGAATAACAATTAAACTTGATTTGATTTGACACAAGTAGAAAGCATATGTTATGCTTGATTGGAGCTTGGAACATAGAAATCTACAGCACATTACAGGCCCTTTGGCCCACAAAGTTGTGCTGACCCTGTAACCTACTCTAGAAACTGCCTAGAATTTCCCTACCGCATAGCCCTCTATTTTTCTAAGCTCCATGTACCTATCTAAGAGGCTCTTAAAAAACCCTATTGTATCTGCTTCCACCACCGCTGCCAGCAATGCATTCCACGCAGCCACCACTCTCTGTGTGAAAAACGTACCCATGACATCCCCTCGATACCTGCTTTCGAGCACCTTAAAACTATGCCCCCTCATGTTAGCCATTTCAATCCTAGGGAAAAACCTCTGGCTATCCACATGATCAATGCCCCTCAGCATCTTATACACCTCTATCAGGTCACCTCTCATCTTCCGTCACTCCAAGGAGAAAGGGCCAAGTACACTCAACCTATTCTCATAAGGTACGCCCCCAATCCAGGCAACATCTTTGTAAATCTCCTCTGCGCTCTCGCTATAGTATCCACTTCTTTTCTGTAGTGAAGTGACCAGAACTGAACACAGCACTCCCAAGTGGGGTCTGGCCAAGGTCTTATATAGCTGTAATATTACGTCACAGCTCTTGAACTCAATCCCACGGTTGATGAATGCCAATGCAGAGAGTACAAGAGTTGCAATGTCTTACTATAACGTACAAGACATTGGTGAGAGTGCACTTGAAGTAACGTGTGCAGTTTTGGTAACAGCTTTTGGAAGAATATCACTAAGCTGGAAAAAGTGCAGTAAAGGATTATAAGGATGCAAATAGGATTGGAGGACTTGAGCTCTAAGCAGAGATTGGGCAGGTTGGTTCTTTTTTTCACTGGTTTCTTAGGCTGAGAGGTGACCTTAGACAGGAGTGTAAAATCATGAGGCCCATAGATAAGGTGAATGGTTACAACCTTTTCCCCACTTTAAAACTAGCTTTAAGGTAAGAAGCAAAAATTTCAAAGAGGACCTGAGGGGCAACCTTTTCATGCAGAGAATGGTGGCCTCATGGAAGAAGCTTTCAGTGAAGTGGTAGAGGCAGGTACAAAAGCAACATTTAAAAGTTATTTAAATAGGTCTGTGGATAGGGGAGGTTTAGAGGGATATGGGCCAAGCACAAGCAAGTGGGACTAGCTCAGGTAGGCGTGAACATATTGGGCCAAAGGGCCTGTTTCTGAGCTGTAGAACTCTATGACATACAAATGACTTTGGAAATAATAGATGGATTTAAAATGTGAGCCTGAAGAATCTTTCAGAGAAATAATATTAAGATCCAAAGAAAACCAAAAACAAATATTTAAGTATTAAACACTTATACTGCTAGCAAAGCATGATTCCTTTATATTTTTTTATTGTCCTAATCACGGTATCCATGGTATCCATGATAAATATACTAATTTGGTAGATGCTGGTGCTGTTAGTAATTTAGAGTTCACGTTTATGTTCATCATACGCTTCTATTCCCATTACACATGACATTTAGGTTGTTTGAGCAAAATCAAACAAGTTTTAAGATCTTAACCATCGGTGGTGAGTGGGTGGGAACTACATTGTGTGATTATTGAGAATACATGTTTTTAATGGGTATGAATTTTCATTGCATTAAGATGTCTAACCAGTGGATTTCAATAATTTATTATCAATGTCTTCGAATAGGTAAAGCTACGGCTGTAGGCTTCACAATCCAAAACTTCATAGTATGAAAATGGCTGTTCCTAATAATATAATCACATCTCTTCAAAAACCTTGTCCTTGATATATTCATCATCAGACACACTTCCATTATACTCTTAAAAGGTCATTCATAAAGCTTGAACCAATTCATTTGTATATTTAATATCACTAAAGAAAAAAAGAGATAATACTAACAATATGAGTGAAAGAGAAATATCTAGCTTCCCGACTAAGACAAGGAAAAGCTAAACAGAATTGGTCATGTATAGATAATGGCTACAATCGTGTTCGTATGGAAATTAAGGAGGCTGAGCCTACACTCTCTAGAAATTAAAATAATCTCATTGAATCATACAAAGTTATTAGAGGGCTTGATAGGATAAATATAGGGATAACTGTTTCCTTGGAGACACAAGGGACTGCAGATGCTCTAAGTGTTCCCAATTAATATCCAGCCATTCAGGATTGGGAGAAAACATTTGTTCACCCAACTGGTAGTGAACCTCAGAGCTCAAGAGGTTTTTGGATATTAAGGGAATTAAATTATATGGGTTAATACAGAAATTGTTTCATGAGAATGAAGTTCAGTTATGATTTTATCAAAAGACAAAATACACAAAAAGGGACAAATAGGCTTCTCCTGCTTCTATTCTTAAATTCTTCTGTTCAGGCTTACCAACTCAGTTTCTTTGCTACAGTCTGCACGATGTCCATTGTGGTAAGGACATAGCACCATGTGAATCAGTCTTCAGCACAAGGCCTGTCACCGTGTGATTATGAAATAGCACAAGTAAAATCTGTGGGCTACACACTCTTGGATACAAGGATCATTTGCTGAGTCAAGCTGTTCAGTGCATTTGTCCCTGCCCAGCTGAATGTCAGGATATTTTGTCCTACAAATTGGTGCAATTCTGAGATAGCAAGAATAGAAGGCACTCTGAGCCTTGCGCAAACTTAGTGTCTAATATGTCTCTACACAACCAATCAGTTTGAAGATGTGTGAAACTAACAACACAAGGACTCTGAAGAAATTGTAAGTTAGAATGGTGGGCTCTGTGTCAAATTATATACAGAGAAGGAAATAAAGTGCAGAAATTAAAGTCTGCATTAAAGGAAAGATAAAAAGAGTCATTAAGAGGTAGATGGAAAAATGATTAGCTTTACAAAAAAATTATTCAACAATTAAAACCTAAAGGAATGAGACTTCACAATTCAACCTCTGGAGTAGCTACTGGCAATATTTAATGCTTACTGTGACACTAATGACAATTATACACACAATGACTTGATTTAGAATGATTGGCAAATTTACTTTGGATCTATCATGCTTTGCTCAAGATGTTTGACTGGAGATGGCATTTTTGCAGAACTAGCAAGGGTCTGCTCCATCAAAATCTTCTCAATTTATTTGTTCAATCAATCACCTTCAGTCACATGAATTTGTTATGGTATTTGTTCATAAATAATGGAAATGGTTATTAACCTCGAGTATTTTGACAGCTGCTTCTGAAATATCATATTTGGAATGATGTCACTGAACCAGAACAATCACATTTCTGTTGGTCATTGTGGATATCCAAGCACTTGCCACCTAATTTTAAGTGACATAAGGAAAATATCTCTAATTCTGAACAACATCAATAATGCAATAAGAATCATAGCTTGCAGCCATAAAGCAGCAAAGGCATTATAGACATAAGAAATAACGGGGTAAGCCAGTGCCCTTTGAAACTGCTCCCCTTTCAATAAAATCATGGCCTCAGCTGCATCTTCCTGCCCAGTTCCTGTAACTCTTATCTCCCTATAGCTCAAACCCTGTCTATTTCAGCCTGGCCCTGGACTATATTCAGTGATAATCTCCCCATAATCCATAGAGACCCTAAAACCTCTTAATGATGAGGAGATTTATTGCCGGGGGGATGGCTCTGGTGGGTGTGGTGAGTGGGGGAAAGTGCAACAAGCTCTGGTAGATTGCCCAGAATAGAAATTGTAGCCTGGGCCTTATGACAATTCCCTTTGTTTGGTATGTTATTTAAAACAGAAACCAGAATATTTATTTCTCTCTTGGACCCAACTACAGTGTTAATAGCCACAGAAACTCCTACCCCCAGATGCATAGCTAGTTATGTTTGGTTTCTGTAGTACCTGATATATTACCAAGTACAAATTAAAGCCAATCTGGCATTGATCCAAGTAAGGGGAGCCATGTGGCAATGTGGTGGTTTACCTTTAAGAGCCAATTTGGCAAATGTGTGATCCTGGCACAGAATCTTGCCCACATGAAGCACAAAGCCAGGTGCTTATGAGTCTTCTGGCACAATGCTTTTAGCCATTAATTTTAATATCCAGGACTATGACCTCTTGATTTCCTGAGAAGTATTTCAGCAGATAGTAGTTTCTTCTGAGATTACAATTGTGTAAAATTGTGTAAAGCACAAAAAAATCACAATGTAATGAACTATTTACTCTAGTTACAGAGTAAAAGATATAACTAAAATGTTGCTGAGGTGAAGCTGCACTAACTTTATGACAAAATATAATGCAGTATGTAATATTACAACTCCAGAGTCTTTTTAAAGTAATTATAAATGACTTGAATATGGCTGCCAAATTGTTAAGGGGATGTTTGGTTCTGCTTGGGTTCAAACAATCCAACAATGGATTGAAGATTTGGCTACAGGCGCTAAACCACTTCACTCAGTGTGTGATTTTTGCTCCCTTAGAGAGTTTGACTTCTCTTTTATTAGAAAACATCAGACTGAACCAAGAGGCAGAATTCATGCAGGCATTAGAAGTTAGTGCAATATTTCCACTCACATAAAGTGGTTTTAACAGCATGGAACAGTATAAGAGAAAAATAAACTGCATATGTTAGATTCTCAAGCATAGTGCAAATCCATTATATTACAATACTAATTTCATTGACATTTCGCTATTGTATTTTCCTTCATGAGTTTCTCAAAAGCTATTTTCCTGTTGTAAAAGATAACTCCCTCTGTGTTTTCATTTACAGAATTTAAATGAAGTGCTTCTATTATAAAGACAACAATTCTGGCACCCAGATCATAGAAAGCTTGAATGAGACTGTGTAATTGATTGATTTTGCATCTCTGAATGTACTCTCTAAATGGACCTTCACTGCTTTGACCAAGTCCTCATATTTGGACACAAAGACTATTGTTGTTGGAGGTCAATCAACCCAGCCTTAACACATACGGTAACCATAAGAGTTCCCCACACTTTCAGCTGCTTCATCAAAGAATTTCTTTCTGTAAGATTAGAACTGGAAATTTTTAATAATGCCCAATGTTCAGTTCTATTCACACACCTGAATAAATAAAACAGCCCTTGCCTGCATGCAGCGCAATTTAAGCATTCAGTCATGAGCTGATAAGTTTGAAGTAACGTTAGTATCACGGCAAAATGTCATTCAATAACTATCAACAAGAGAGAATCTAATCACATTTGACATGCAATGACACCATCATCACTCAGTTCCCCCACTATCAACTGGCCCTGAAACTCCATTGACTTTCCACTGTCCACAAGTACAAGTCAGGGTGTGAAGGAATAGTCTCCACTTTCCTGGTTGACTGCAGCAGCAACAGCTCTCAGGAGTCTCAGAACCATCCAGGAAAAAGCAATCCACTTTAACGGCACTCCTTACTATTGATTCCCTCCATCTCAGGCACACAGTGGCTGCAAACTGTACCATCTGCAAAACGCAATGTGCTTACTCATCAGAACTCCTCTAACAACAACTCTCCGCATGCAACAAGGATTAATTTTCAGCTGCTAAATCAATAAATTTCTTTCCAGAACTGGGAATTTTTTATAATGATTGCACAATGTTCAGATCTTTTCACACACCTGAACAAATAGAACAGGCCTTAGCTATACATGCAGAAAGATTTAAGCAACAAGTGCATGGGAACACCACAACCTGCAGTTTCACTCCAAGTCATGCTTATCCTATCATTAGATCGAAATCCTGGAATTCCCAAGCCAGCATTGTAGGAGTACCTTCATCACAATGAATGCAATAGTTCAAGGGGGTGTCTCAAAACAACCATCTGAAGAACAACAATGGATGGACGATAAATGCCGGCTTACCAGCAATGCCCAGCTCCCTGAATAAATGAAAGATGTTAAAATATGATGCCAATGGGAATCCTGTGAAGTGCACTGAGGCATGTGCATAAGGCCTCGTTACTGAAGGAAGGCTAAACTTTGATGTTTATGATGATAAATGACAAAAACATACAATTACTGTGGGTCTTCCTTATTGGGGTCGGGGGGGCTTGTTCTCATTTATTACTTAAATATTTACCAGATTGTAGTACACTTACACAGCCTCCAATAGACAGCTTGGATCTGAAATACTTTCTCCATTTCTTTGCACAGATTCTGTCAGTCTTCTGAGTGTTTACAACATTTACTCTTTCATTTCCAATTTCCAGTATCTGCAGTTTTTTAAAATGTTTTCATTATGTAAATCATTTTGGCTGATCTCAGTTTGCATTTTTTTTATTATTTCAGAACCATGGCATGTCTGCTTTTGGAGGGAATTATTCTCTGTGAAAAGGACTTAATGATTTAATGAGCTTCATGCCGGGTACCAGATGTGGCGCTGACTATTGCTGTTGATAACTGCTAATTCTTAATATCATTAAGGTTTCTATGGGATGAAATTACTTGAAAGGAATAGAGGCTAAAAAATAATTACTTCCCTGATTACTAATTTAAAAAAAGCTCAGGAATAGATTCTGGATTTTGGTTTAAAGTACTAATGGATGACTGTTAGCATTCTTGATGCATCATCTAACAACATGTATATTAAGATGCTGCAGAAATTACTATACAAAAATAATGAGCAATGGAGAATCACTGTTTATAAAAATGGCAACTACAATGTGAGGCTCCGGGTTTAGAACACAAAGGAAGATGAACTGCCAGAATGTATCCAGCAGCAATTCTATAATGGAACTGTCTATTTATTAGAATTGATTTCTTGAATGTCCATTAAAAGTGCCAACACATTGGGCATTAAACAATGTGGAAAGGTCAGGATCCATCTTTAATTGTCTAATTATGCCATCTATATACAAAACTTTTGCATACTTACTAAGATTTACAAATTAAAGCTGTATTGTTTATTCTCCCAGGAGGTGGCTTCAATTGCAACTTGTATCCATACAGCACAATGAAATTGTTGTTTGTAATCTAAAAGAAAATGTATGAAAAATTATACAGGGTAGTTATTAACTTACTTGGTTCCATTATTCAAGAAAGGATCTTGTTCCATTATTCTAGAAGGAAACCAAGGATAAATCCTGGTAACTATAGACCAGTGAGTCTCATGTTAATGGTAGAGAAGTTATTGGAGAGCGTTCTTAGGGACAGGATTTATGTGCATTTGGAAAACCATGGCCTACTCATCTCTGTGCTAAACTGAGGCAACTAACAGGCTCCTGCTCAGCTGCTGCGATGAACTGGTTTTATGGCTGTGGACTCACTTTCGTGAACTTCAGTTCTGAGTGTTATTTGTTTATTTATTATTGTTTGCACAATTTGTTCTTTTTTCATACATTGGACTTTTGATGGTCTTTTTTAATAGGTTCTATTGGGTTTCTTTGTTTTTGTGGCTGCCTGTAGGAAGACAAATTTCAAGGTTGTACATGGTATGCATACTTCGATAGAAGTGTACTTTGACTTTGGAGGTGAGACTTGTGGCTGTGAAACGATCTCAGATTCTGGGGTCTCCTCCTCGGTGGTTGTTGGAAGTGACTCTGGGCCTGCAGGACGTGGTTCTGACAGCTCTGGACACCTTTAAAGTGGATATGTTGGCATCCCAAACAGTGCCTAGCAAGCTGCTCAATCTGACTGGGCCACCTTCAAGCCAATGTTTTCATTTTGACCATGCCTAGATGACCAGCAAGTAGTGCTTTAGCTCTCAGCTTGGATGGTACAATAACTCTAAATTCGCACATAAGACGCAAGTTCATCCCATCGCTGATTTAAAAAAAATAGGGGAGCTGAAGTTTCTGCTGCACATTCCAGCTATTTTGGGTTGCCATGTAGACCTGAGACAGTGTGAGGTCTTTTCTGGGTTCCTTTGGATCATCTCTGCCATAATAGGGAGACTTTCAGTTTACACTAAGGAGATTACATCAAGAGGGGTAAATATTTCAGGTATTTACTTTTCTGGGATTAAAGGGGACAATCTATCAGTATGTCCATGATTAGTTGTCCTCTTGAACTCAATTTTGTAATTGTGTCCTCCAAGAAACAGAGTCCATCGCTGCATTCATACTGCTGCTGTTAGTGGAACACCCTTCTCTGGACTGACAATGATCAGTAATGAGGGTAAACTTTCTCCCATACAGGTACTGGTTGAAAAACCCCAAACCAGACTCAAGGCCTCTCTGTCAAGCTGTATGTAATTTTTTTCTGCAGTGGTAAGGGAATGAGATGCTAAGGTTATGGGAAATTCACTTCCATCACTCATAATTTGACACATGACGGCACCTATACCATGAGGTGAGGCATTATGGGCAGGTTTCACTGGACGTTGTGGATCATAATGTGTGAGTATTGTGTCCGATGTCTCCAGTTCCTTTGTCTTTTGGAAAGCCACCTCACACTGCTTTGTCCATTGCCATTTGTTCCCAATCTGTAGTAATGAGTTCTAGGGGTGGAATACAGTAGCCAGGTTTGGCAGCAACCTGTTACAGTAGTTGATAATCCTAAAAATGACTGCAACTGTGACACGTCATTTGACCTTGGGGTATCCACCATGGTTTATCTTTTCTAAGTTTGTTTGTTTAATGCTTGTGTATCAATGGTGTGACGACAATAAGTGATGCTTGGTTTAAAGAATTCACACTTGTTGCATTGTGCTCTGAGCCCATAATCTTCTGATCTTTTTAACACTGTCTCAAGATGTTGGAGATGTTACTTATCATCCTCACTGGTAACAATGATGTCATCCAGGTAACACTGAGTCCATAGCTTTCCGCCAGAGTGCGGGTGCAGATGCTACTCTATAAATAAATCTAGTATAGTGATAAAGCTCTTTGTGAGTGTTTATGGTGACAAACACTTTGGGCTCTTCTTCTGTCTCCATCTGTAGGTAGGCCTCAACTGAAGTGCTTCTCTCCAGAAAGGTTTGCAAGGATATCCTCTACTCTGTGCAAAGGATATTGATCTAATTTCAGTACTGGATTGGTGGTGACTTCATGGCTACTGGGAGAACTAGTGTTACCCATGTGCTCCAGTCAACCTTGGAAAGAATTCTTTCAGCCTCCATGCATTCTAGTTCACTGGCGGCTTTATCATGGACGGTATAACGAACCAATGGGCTTTGTAAACCTTAGGTGTGGCATTTTCATTTAACACTATTTTACCTTTGATATGTTTGAGTTTTCCATTGTCATCCTTGAACACTGCTGTGGTGTCATCTAGTGCTTGTTCACTTTCAGTTTATTGCATGGCTGTGGCATGCAAATAGTGGATGGATCTCCAATCACATTGTAATTGTCTCAGCTACTTTGTAGTTGAAACAGCCAAGCTTCTTAATTAATTTGTCATTCACTTCAGGTGTAAGCTTGTCTGTTGCTAGTTTTTACATTGTAAGTCTCAAAGCTACCCAGTCCTGAGTCCTTCTCATTATTATTAGATCTTTCATTAACAGCATGCAGATTAGTGCTCTTTTTGAAACTGCTCCTTAACTTTCAATCTTTTTATCTTCCCTGTGCAGTCCATTTAATGTTGTCTGTCTGACATGCTCTTTCTATGGCTCCTACTTTGTTGTATTCTCCGCAAGTTTCACCTTTAAACCTGTATTGGTCTGGTGTGTGTGAGCCCCTGCCAAACCATTAACACATTTTGTTCAGATTGGTTCTGTCTAATCGTTGCAATTTTGTTCGTGCTCACTTTCATTCCTGATTGCAACTCAGCTGCATACCTGGCCACAGTTTCCATTGATAGAGCACTTTTAGGTGCGAGCTGTGCTTCAGTTAGGAGCCATTTTTTAAACCGTTCTTGTAAGGTTCCACAAACTAAACGATCTCTCAGTGCATCATTAAGCCCATCATTGAACTGACAATGCTCAGACAATCTCTTCAATTCAGCCATGCATGCTGAAATGGACTCCCTTTCCTTTTGATTCTGTTTATGAAACCTAAAGTGTTCTACAATCAAGAATGGTTTTGGCTCTAAATGTTCCTGCATTACTTTCATGATATCAGCAAAACTCATTTTGGCTGGTTTGTTTTGGGTAGTTAAACTTCTAAGCAAATTGTGTGCTCTTCCACCAGCTGCACTCAGTAAAACTGGCTCTCGTTTCTCATTGGCTATTCCATATGCTTTAAAATACTGCTCGATTCGTTCAGTATGCATCATCTTTCTGATGTATACTGATATATTCTCATTTCTGCTTTTTAAATTTGATTATTATCATCTGGTACTCACTGTTTATGAATCCCTTGAATTTCATCCATTTTATTTAACTTGACCATCTTTCTCTCCCTCTTCTGAAGAGGCACATGCTGTGCTTTTTTGACTCAACTGTTTCTCTCCTCTTGCGAAGAAATCATGCTGCGCTTTTTTTAAAAACTCAAATGTCTCGCTGCACTTCAACGGGTGGGTAGTCTTCTCAGGTTTATTTTGGTAACCCCGAACCATAAAACTAATTTTTAAAGAAGGCATGGGATCCAAGAGATATGTGTACACTTAGCTTTGTTTTTTACTTTAGTGAGGTACGAACTTATGATGTGGTGGCATCATGACATATGCTATTCTCATATTTTTACATATAATCTGTAATGACACACTTCTCATTGTTACCATCAGGTAGGAGGTACAGAAGCCTTAAGGCACACACTCAGCCATCCAAGAACAGCTTCTTCCCCTCTGCCACCCAATTCCTAAATGAACTTTGAACCCATAAACACAACCTCACTTTTTTATATTATTTCTGTTTTGCACTATTTTTAATCTAAGTATTTAATATACATATGTATATATTTTCCATAATTGATTTATTTTTTTCTTTCTATATTATCATGCATTGCATTGTACTGCTGCTGCTAAGTTAACAAATTTCACAACACATGCTGGTGATAATAAACCTGATTCCGATTCTGAATTATGTAAATAATAAAGAATACTTAAACAATATATTTACATTATTACTCAAATATTACTGAAATATTAAATACACAACACATGGTGAATTGGCTGTTTGGATTCAGAACTAGCTTGCCTATAGAGGACAGAGGGTAGTGATTTTAGCTGGAGGTCTGTCATTAGAGGTGTTCCACAGGGATCTGTGCTGGGACCTCTGCTGTTTGTGATGTATATAAATGACCTGGATGAAAATGTAGGTGGTGGGTTACTAAGTTTGCAGATGATACAAAGATTGGTAGTGTTGTGGATAGTGTAGAAAACTGGCAACAAACAGCAGAATGTAGATCATTTACAGATATGAGTGGAGAAATGGCAATTGGAGTTTAACCCAGCCAAATGCAAAGTGTTGTATCTTAGCAGGTCAAATATAAAGAGACAGTCCACTGTTAAAGGCAAGACCCTTAACAATGTTGATGAGCAGAGGGATTTTGACCCCTGAAAGTGATTACACAGGTTGATAGGGTGGTTAAGAAGGCATATGGCATGCTTACCTTTATTAGTTGAGGCACTGAGTTCAAAAGTCAAGAAGTTATGTTGTAGTTTTATAAAACTCTAGAAGGCTGTATCTGGAGTCGTGCATACAATTCTGTTTGCCCCCATTATAGGAAAGATGTCAAGGCTTTGGTGAGGGCTCTGAAGAGGTTTACCAGGATGCTGCCGGGATTAGAGGGCATGTGCTATGAGAAGAGGTTCAACAAACTTGTTTTCTCTGGAGCAGTGGGATGTGAGGGGACCATGTGCTAGAGGTTTATAAGATTATGAGAGGCATAGATAGAGTAGATAGACAGTAATCTTTATCCCAGTGTTGAAATGTCCAATACTGGAGGGCATGCATTTGAGATGAGAGGAGTATTTTCCAAGGAGGTGTGAGGGGTAATTTTTTTTTACACAGAGGGTGATAGGGTCCTGGAATGTGCTGCCTGGAGTGGTGGTAAAGACAGATACAGTAGTGACTTTTAAAGAGATGCTTAGATAGATGCATGAACATGAGGGAAATAGAAGGAAATGGACATTGTGTCGGCAGAAGGGAATAGTTTAGTTGGCCATTTAACTACTAATTTAATTGGTTCGGCACAATATTGTAGGCAAGTGGCCTGTTCCAGTGCTATATGTTCTATGTTCTAGAATTTAGAGGAGGTGACCAAAGCCAAGGTTTCTGAGGTGTGTGATGAGGAATGTTGTGAAAGCAGATGAGTTTGGGGGCAAAAATTGCAGAGTGCAAAGGAGACTGAAGGAGAGGGATAGTAAAGGAAGTTGGAATCAATAGAGAAAAGTGTACAAGCTGCCATGCAAGGCCAATGGTAGGTAAGCTGATGGAACAATCTGCATACAAAAGGGAGTTGTCAGGGGCGGTAATAGTAAGATTACTAAATATACAACCAAACTCAGGCAGGAGGTGAAGGTGGTATGTGTAAACATTTCAGCAGAGTGAGGGAGAAAAGGAAATCATGGGGAGTCTTAATTTTGGACACAGTCAGTGTGTAATCAGTCAAGTTACTGAGATCCTGCACCATCTGATTCAAGCAGCCTGTGACTCTCATTGACAATATATTACAGTAAGGTCTAACCGATCCATGGCCTGTTATCGGGCAATACAACTGTGGTCAATGGAGAAGCAGATTTGGGGGTTTCACCCACATATTGTACATATGCCAAGAATCCAACTTCAATCAAAGATGTCTCCACAGAGACATGAGACATCAGATTTTGGAATCCAAAGCAATAAGCAAACTGCTGGAGGAACTCAGTTGGTCAGGCAGCATCTGTAAGGTACAGAATGGTTGACATTTTGGGATGAGCCCCTGCATGAGAGCTGATGCCACAATTACGTTTCTCCGACCTGGTGCAAATAATTGACAAGTCTGGTGTTTTTCTGCAGATCCATGATGCTGTTGTCTGGTGCCTGGGCAAAACATTGCATGGAATTCTAGTCTGATTTAATAGGCAATGTCAAGCAGACACCAGCCTGGAAGTTAGGTGATGGTGGAATGTGATGTTTTTTTGGATTATAATCTGATTTGACAAAAAGAGCAAGAGAGCACAAATTTAACCTGCATACCTTTCAGGTTTTACTTTCCTTAAAAAAAAGAAAGGACAAAAAATATTTCAGATAGTATTGAGATTTTTCAGAAATAAAGAGGACTTTTTAGTACAAAAACAAGTCATTCTATCCAACACACACAGACCGCCGGGGGAAGTCAGCAGGCCAGCCAGCATCTATGGAGAAGAGTACAGTCGACATTTTGGACAGAGAACCGTCGGCAGGACTGGAGGGAAAAAGGCTGAGTAGTAGATTTAAAAGGTGGGGTGAGGGGAGAGAGGCACACAAGGTGATAGGTGAAACTTGGAGGGGGAGGGATGAAGTAAATAGCTGGGAAGTTTGGTGAAAGAGATATAGGGCTTCAGAAAGGGGAGTCTGATAGGAGAGGACAGGAGGGCATGGAGGATAGAAAAGGGAGGAGGAGCATTAGATGGAGACGATGGGCATGTAAGGAAATAAGGTGAGAGAGGGAAAGGGGTATGGAGAATGGTGATGGAGAGGGGAGGACTTTACCGGAAGTTGGCAAAATTGATGTTCATGCCATCAGATTGAAGGCTACCCAGATGGAATATTCCCAGCTCTTTACTTCACCCCTCCCTCTCCAGGTTCCACCTATCACCTTGAGTTTCTCTCTCCCCTCCCCCACCTTTTAAATCTTCACCTCATCCTTTTTTCTCCAGGGTCTCGGCCCGAAACATCAACTGTTTACTCTTTTTCTTGATGCTGCCTGGCCTGCTAAGTTCCTCCAGCATTTTGTGCGTGTTACTTGGGTTTCCAGTATCTGCAGATTTTCTCTTGTTTATCATTCTATCCATCAGATCTGTTTGCATTCCATCCAGTTGCCCTCACCTCATCCTATCCTTTCTCCCTGGTGCACCTTCTGGGAATGATGGTTTTAAAATGCCCGCAAATTACTCACAGAATTTACGGCAATGACATTGTAAATTATTAGGGTACCTTTACGTTTTAAGCCAAATTAACAACTCCTTTTGGTGAAACGGTGACATTTCAATGTTGACAATTTTCCATTCCTGATCTGTATTTCTTCCACTTTAAAGTTTCTGAAATTTCTTGGCCTTCAATTCCAACTAATACACCGGGATTGCTTCTTTGGAGAACCTCTGCTCTTGACTCTGCTGCATTATACAGAGTTAGTGAAACGTTGGCTCCTTTCAATAAAGCAATAGGTGTTGAAGTGTTTTAAGCAGATCTCAGCATCTGCCAGACCTAAGGTGCTTTAGGATGTGATGTGCCTGTCCCAAGTGGAGTGGCGACACTATCATTGGTCACAGTTGTTTTTAGTCCACACAGTCACCTTTAAATTTAAATAATCAGAGATCCAGGTGGATTCTGAACCACGAGATAATCTCCTTATTTGATCCCAGATCCTTCTCAATAGATGGTCAAGGGTAAACTCTTTGATCAGAGTTCTGGAAATGTGTGTGTGACACCCTGGGAAAGGTTTCACTGTTAACGTAATGGTCTTTCTGTAGAAGCAGTGTTTGGGTTATGGTTAAAGATAATGGGTGCTTTGGAATGCGAGCCGTCCACTGAAGGGACTGCGTTTTCATGTTCTGTGCCTGACACCGGTGTGAGCTGGGTCTTTTGTTCTGCAGAAGATGAAGGGAGAAGACGCTGTAGGACTCGACCCGGAGTGGGGCCATGATTCGATGAAGCCCCGGGAGATCGAAGGAGGATCGGCGAAGGGGAAACTGTGAGTTCCAACTTGTGCACCTTAGACTGTTTCATTAAAATGGGCCTTTTTCTTTTTTTTTTGCTTTTACTTTACTAACCCTTTAGTCAATTTAAGAATTACAAAGCTAAATCGTTTAATTGTATGTAGTGTACTGACTGTTATTTCATGGTACTGATTTGTAACGGGAACAAATCGCGCGGCATCCACACAAATGGGGGGATTCGGGGGGTGGGGGGCTTGCACTTCAATATCCCACGTTTGGTGGGGCCAGATATTGTCTTCCCTGGACTTACTCAGCCGACGGAACCAGGATGTTTCATGTGTAATTGGAAACCCCAGTGGACAGTCAGACTTGGCATAAACAGTGCCCTAGATATACAGTAACTCTGCCTGTTCTACTAGATTCCCAATATTATGAAAGAGAGTCCTGTCAGAACAGCTGAGATATATTAAGACCACAGTAAAATAGGTCCTATCATAAGAACAAACATAAACTATTGATACACCTTAAAGGCTATTGATCAAAATGTTGTCGCGTTTGGATGGAAGTCACAACCCACATAGTATAAAGAGGACCTCACCTGTGTATCAAAATGGGAGAGGGCCATGGGGCTGGCCGGAGCAGAGTGCCAGGTCCTGGTCAGCCACCTCATTCTATTCCCTCTGAATGGAGGCAGAGCTGGCAAATGAACATCAACCCCAGCTTTATTACGCATCAGTAAAACTGACATTAGTGATCCCTATAATTTAATTAAGCAGCATTCACAAGGAGAAGTTCAACTTTCCACTGCACAGCTGTAATAATAATTGTTTGATCATGTCTTGAGCTCTACCGTATTTGGAAATTAGACAGTGCAGCTCCAATCTATGGAGAGCTGGCATTCACACCAGTGAAGTACAGGCGCATTTGACTCTGTGAGGCCCGACAGCTGCTGTATTTGTCACTGTTGAGCATTTGAATCTGTAAAGGATAGATTAATATTTGGTCTTGAGAGAAGTACCTGTTGACATTTGCTCCAAGCACACACATCGCTATCTTTCAGACCTAATAATCATTGATATCCAGAACAGCATCTCACACTGCATCGCTAAACAACTGAACTCATAGGACAATGCAAGAGAAACCGGACTACTTCATCCCAGAACATGTATCGACGGGATGAGAAAATCAACCAGACGCTGTTATCACCATTATTTTGTGATAAACTCCATTATCACTTTCCAGCAAAAATCTATGGACTGTATGATTTGTGCTGACATTTCACAGGTGGCATTTTAGGATATTTCTTTTTAATCCATGACAACACAGAAGAGACAAAAAGAATCACAAATGCTTTCAGTCAAGCAGGGGTCACCTTCTGTGAAATAAAATAGCATTTGCCTAATCATAGGGTTTCAAAACGAACAAAAAACATTTCTAAAATTTGTGCCACATCAAATATCTAAAAGAGAACTAAACATGTTAACAAACTAATACATAAACAATACAATCCGGGTCTATTCCTCACTATTATTTCAACAAACCACTCTCAGCAGAAAATATTTTATACACTTAAAAATATCAGTACAGATGATTTGCAATCAATGTAGGGGTTGAAAGTGATACTCTATGGCTGATTGGTATAAATATTAGTAAGATTTGGCATTATATTTTAGCAACATTTCCCTCGACTTTATTTTTTCATACACGTATTAAATACCTCTTAGTTGTAACCAAGGCTAGGTTGGTTACAACTTAATCCTGCAGCCAAGATAATCCAGCTCTTTGAATACATTTTTAATGGCTGCAGGAGTTTTCTGTTCCCATATAGATTACTAGCTCACTGGAACATAATGCATAATGTAAACTCAGTCAAAGTTCAAAGCAAACTACATTATTAGAGTACCTATATGTCACTACGAACAAACCTGAGATTTGTTTCCCTGCGGGCATTCTCAGCAAATTGATAGAATAGTAACTATTACAGGATCAATGAAAGATCAACTAGAGTGCAGAAGACAACGAACTGTGCAAAAACAATATAAATAAGTATCAATAATTAATGAGAACATAAAATAACAAGATAAAGAGTCCTTAAAGTGAGATCATTGGTTGTGGGTACATCTCAATGGATTGGCAAAAGTGACTGTAGTTACCCCCTTTTGTTCAAGAGCCTCATGGTTGAGAGGTGGTAACTGTTCTTCAATCTGGTGGTGTGAGTCCTGGGGCACTTATACCTTGTACCTGATGGCAGCAGTGAGAAAAGAGCATAGCCTGGGTGGTGAGGATCTCTGATGATGGATGCTGCTTTCCTACAATGGCGTTTCATGTAGATGCACTCAATGGTTGGGAAGGCTTTACCTGTGATGTAGGATTTTCCATTCAAAGGTATTGGTGTTCCCATTCCAGGCCGTGATGCAGCCAGTCAATACACTCTCCACTACACATCTATAGAAACTTGTCAAAGTTTTTGATATCATGCAGAATCTCCACCCACTCTTTAAGAAAGTAAAGGCACTGCCATGCTTTCTTTGCAATTGCATTTACACGCTGGGTCTAGGACAGGCCCTCTGAAATAGTAACACCCAGGAGTTTAGAGTTGCTGACCCTCTCCACCTCTGATCCTCCAATGAGGACTGGCTCTGGTACTTCCGTTTCCCTCTCCTGGAATCTACAATCAGTTCCTTGGTCTTGCTGACACTGAGTGAGAGGTTGATGTTATGACACCACCTAGTCAAGTTTTCAAACTCCCTCCTGTATGCTGGATACAGACCACAACAGTGGTGTCATCAGCAAGCTTATACATGGTTTTGGAGCTGTACGTAGCCACACAGTCATAGGTGTAAAGTGAGTAGAGCAGGGGCTAAGCACACATCCCTGTGATGCTCCTGTGCTGATGGAGATTGTGGAGGAGGTGTTTTTGCCAATCTGAACTGACTGGGATCTACAAGAAACTCTTGCAACTCTTGCAGCATTCTTGGTCTCCAGACTTGAATGCTTATGATCTGGCCCTCAGCAAATTTCAGACCTTATGATTCCCCCAGGGCTTCTGATTGGAGAAGACTCTGAATAATTTAGTGGGGACACACTCATCTACAGCTCAGGTATTCGTTCAGATCGCTAGATGAGTGTTTGAACACGGCCCAGTCCACTGACTCAAAGCAATTGTGTAATTGTTCCTCTGTCTCCCATGACCACCTCTCAGTTGTGCAAATCTCTGGAGACCTGCTGCTTGGGCTCTGCCTACATGCAGATAGGAGGAGGACAGCCAGGCGATCCAATGTACCAAAATGTGGTCTGGGCAAGGAATGGTAGGCATTCCTTATCTTAGTATGGCAGTGGTCCGCTGTGTTGGGACCTCTGGTGCTACATGTTATATGCTGGTGATAATTGGGAAGGGTTTTCTACAAACAAAGTAAGATATAAAGACACAAGCCTCAGAGGCTTATTACTTTTAATACTTCATTTATAATATTTTCTGGGATTTTGCAACTACCTATAATTTGATACTGGAATTTAAACTAATTAAAATAATTACTGTAAATAGCATTGACAACCATGAAACAAAAGTGATACAGTAATAAGCTTTCAAAATAAAAGGAATATATGAATTGCAGTAATCCAATCATAAACAAAAGAAAATACTGGAAATCCAAGCAACACACACAAAATGCTGGAGGAACTCAGCAGGCCAGGCAGCATCTATGGAAAAGAGTACAGTCAACGTTTTGGGCTGAAAATATCATTTGCAGTCATGTACAACATTATTGCACGCTGAGCAAGGGTGATAAATTGAGTCATTTCGGAGGACCACATGCAGGAAACAGTCCACACAAATGGGTCAGCACAGTAGCATGGTGGTTAGCATAATGCTTTACAGTACCAGTATTCAAATCCGGCCGCTGTATGAAAGGAGTTTGGATGTTCTCCTCACAATTGCATAGGTTTCCTCCGGTTTCCTCCCTCATTCCAAAGATGCATGAGTTGGGATTAGTAAATTGTGGACATGTTATGTTGGCAACAGAAGCATTGTGCCACTTGATCCCCAGCAAATCTTGGACCATGTCAGTCGTTGTCGCCAACAAGCTCGTTTCACTGAATGTTTTGATATACATGTGAGAAATAAAGCTAATCATTATCTTTAATCATGATTAATATGCTGGTAGTGTATAAGAAAAGAAACATGCTAAAGTTTATCAGCAGTCTGGTGTCTGTCCAGATCACTTTCAAATGGCAATATTCGATTTTTAAAATTGTGAATAATTGTGACTGGTAATTTATATGTGCTTGGCAACATAATTCACTTGAAGTAATTAGGTCATATCAATTCACAGTGAAGAATTCTCTACTGTAAATATCAACCCAAGTCTTCCTGCTCCAGGACCTAAGTCAAGAGTGCCTGATGAGCCACAAAACAAACAGCCCTCGTGTGAAAAATTTCTATCCAGTCACTGATTAGATGGTTTGACTGGCAAACCGGGCTACTGAATGTGAAGTTCAGCTTTGAAGCCTTCACAGCCACTCTGTCCGGTTCTCAAAGTGGCAGCTGGGGAGACTCGTCTTTGTGTGAACGATTGTGTTTTACTAGTGATACACATGAAAGCAGATCACAGCAGTGCTCTTTGCCTCTGAACAAGATTTCAGGTTTGAGCCTAGAGAACTGAGCACAGAAGCCTGAGCTGACACCTTCTCCAACGTTAGATGAAATGCTCTCCTAAGTGGAACAAAAACATCCCATGGCATGATCTTGAGAAAGACCAAGAGGGTCATTACCTTCAGAGAGTTTGTTATGCAATCAAAAAGCAGATTTCCTGCTCATTAAAACACTGGTGTTTGTTGGTGAAATTGCTGGCATTTTCACTGGTTATCAGACAGTTCTGGACATTCGTAACCCACCCAATTACTTGTGTTTATCCAGTTTTAGCCTTGTGCATCTTTCTTCCTCCTATACTCACCATCCAATATTGCCCCCACCCCCACACAGCACACACTGCACACCCTCTGCAATTCCTTGGTAAACTCCAGCTTAACTCCAACAATTTTCTCAAAGTGAATCACTTTGTTCTAACTTTTAGTCATTATCTTATTTCCATTACTTTCTTCCTCTATGGTGCACCTTGGAATGTTTTCCTGTATAAAAGTACAATGTGTAAATGTTGGGCACTTCACTGACAACGTGTGACTTCTTGTGATTGTCTTGAAAATAGCAGGTTATTAAAAATAAATGACCCATGTAATGTACATGATCTTTTTCATTTAGAGCAATGAATCCCCTTAGCATTAGTTATAAACTGATAACTTACCTATACGCATTGATCTGTTGTCGATGCTTGTGCATTGTTCTCTCTGTCTTGCTGCACCGTGAATACGTGTTAACGTCACCTCCCATGCACACCTTTATTTAATTGATATGTCACAACAAATCGGTGACAAGCACTAACCTGAATCTCAGCAAATATCACCAACTGCACCAACAGTTATGGGATGACAGACTTCAGAGGAAGGGAGAGAAATTGGAGCTGAACTTAAGGACAGATAAGCCATGATCTTATTGAATGGCGAGGCAGGCTCGATGGGCCGGATGGCCTACTCCTGCTCCTATTTCTTATGTTCTTATGCTCTTATGTTAGACAGTACAGATGAGGCGGTCATGGATCCTAACAAAGGGATGCATGAGTAACGGCATAGTACACAGTGAGAGATGCACAACAAGCAAAGCTAAAGTAAACATAACGTGACGATAGCCTTAGGAAAGTTGGAGAATTTGATAGTGCTAATGAAGACTGGGAATCATATGTCGGTAGGGTTGAACTGTATTGATATGCTAATTCAGAAAGTTAGAAGGCATGGGATCCAGGGAAATTTTGCCAGGTGGATTCAGAATTGGCTTGCCTGCAGAAGGCAGAGGGTGGTGGTGGAGGGAGTACATTCAGATTGGAGGATTGTGACTAGTGGTGTCCCACAAGGATCTGTTCTGGGACCTCTACTTTTCGTGATTTTTATTAATGACCTGGATATGGGGGTAGAAGGGTGGGTTGGCAAGTTTGCAGACGACACAAAGGTTGGTGCTGTTGTAGATAGTGTAGAGGATTGTCAAAGATTGCAGAGAGACATTGATAGGATGCAGAAGTGGGCTGAGAAGTGGCAGATGGAGTTCAACCCGGAGAAGTGTGAGGTGGTACACTTTGGAAGGACAAACTCCAAGACAGAGTACAAAGTAAATGGCAGGATACTTGGTAGTGTGGAGGAGCAGAGGGATCTCGGGGTACATGTCCACAGATCCCTGGAAGTTGCCTCACAGGTGGATAGGGTAGTTAAGAAAGCTTATGGGATGTTAGCTTTCATAGGTCGAGGGATAGAGTTTAAGAGTCGCAATGTAATGATGCAGCTCTATAGAACTCTGGTTAGGCCACACTTGGAGTACTGTGTCCAGTTCTGGTTGCCTCACTATAGGAAGGATGTGGAAGCATTGGAAAGGGTACAGAGGAGATCTACCAGGATGCTGCCTGGTTTAGAAAGTATGCATTATGATCAGAGATTAAGGGAGTTAGGGCTTTACTCTTTGGAGAGAAGGAGGATGAGAGGAGACATGATAGAGGTGTACAAGATAATAAGAGGAATAGATAGAGTGGATAGCCAGCGCCTCTTCCCCAGGGCACCACTGCTCAATACAAGAGGACATGGCTTTAAGGTAAGGGGTGGGAAGTTCAAGGGGGATATTAGAGGAAGGTTTTTTACTCAGAGAGTGGTTGGTGCGTGGAATGCACTGCCTGAGTCAGTGGTGGAGGCAGATACACTAGTGAAGTTTAAGAGACTACTAGACAGGTATATGGAGGAATTTAAGGTGGGGGCTTATATGGGAGGCAGGGTTTGAGGGTCGGCACAACATTGTGGGCTGAAGGGCCTGTACTGTGCTGTACTATTCTATGTTCTAACGAAGTGGATGAGGTAAAGAATGTCTCCACACTTCTTGGCTTAATGGGTGCTAGAATATAGTCTCTTACACAACATAGTAACTCCTGAAAAGCCAGCAAGCAAGATGTTCAACAAAATTGTTACAACTTCATAAAATCACTTGAGCTCTAAACCATAGGTAATAGCTGAGAGATTTAGATTTCTCAAAAGGAACCAGTCAAAGGATGAAAGCATTTCTGGATACATCGCAGACCTGCACAAACATTCCCAGTACTGTGACTTTAGAGATGGACTTTCTAATGCATTAAGGGATGGGCTGGTATGTAGCATGCAGAGTCAAAGCACTCAACAGAGGTTACTGTCAGAAAGAGACCTGATCTTAGAATGGGCAATTACCATTGCATTACCGTTAGAGACTGCAGCAAAACTACAGCATATGAGTTTAGAATGTGTAATGCACAAAATGTCACTGAATGGTGCAAAAGCCAATAATGTTTTTCAATGTGGCAAATCCTCCCATGATGCAAATGATTGTTGATTCAAAGAAGAAGTTTGCAGCAAGCGTCACAGGCAAGGTCACATAGAGGGTGTGCTCAAGTCAGACAAAAAATGCAACCAAAGAGAAAAACCACACACAGTTGAAAAGTTTCAAACACAAAACTAAGCAAATGCATAAGGTGACTGAATGTGAAACGAATCAGTCAACACAGAATCTGACAAAGGTGTGCTGTCATGCCAAGAACTGCATAGCATTACTGAAGCAAATCACAAAATCATATGGATCACAATAGACGTGTCTGGTGCAAAACTGAAAATGCAGCTTTGTCTATAATTTCAGAGGCTGACTACAACAAACTATTTTCTAAGCTACCATTAGAAAAGCCCTCAGTGTTGCTAAAGACCTATGCAGGTGAAAGAGTGTCTCCCAAAGACAAACTGAAAGTAAATGTGATGTATGGAGACAAAATACAGCAGTTAGAGCTTTATATGTTGAAAAGTGGAGGGCCAGCACTTTTCAGACATGAATGGATGAGAAAAATCCAACTAGGCTGGCAGACAATCAAAGCTCTCAATGTGACATCAACAGGCAACTGCAGCCCAAATGATAGCGCCACCCAGAGACTGTCACAGCTACTTAATGCGAATGAGGTGTTTGAGAAGGGTATTGGTAAACTCAAAGGCATGAAGGCCAGAATTGAACTGGATGAAGCAGCAACACCAAGATTCCATAAAGCACGTCCAGTGCCTCACGCATTACATCCTAAAGTGGATGCTAAACGTCAGAGCTTGGAGGCACCTGGCATTCTCTCCAAGGTTGAGTGGAGTGTTTGGGCCATGTCCATTGGCCCGGTGAGCAGGAAAGAAAAGGCTGGAGCTGTTCACATATGCAGGGAGCTCAAAGTGAGCATCAACCCTTTGCTGCATACTGCGCAGTACCCCTCCCATGAAGAGAAAACATTTTTGCATCTTTGGTGGGTGGGGAGAGGTTTTCAAAGATTGACTTGTCAGAAGCCTATCAGCAAATGAGATTGAGGAGTCAAGCAGGAAGTTCCTCACAATTAACAATCACAAGGGACTGTTCCAGTATAATTGTCCCGTCTTTAGCGTTGCATCAGCTCCAGCAATTTGGGAAAGAGCAATGGACCAAGTGCTCCAGGACATCCCAGGAACACAATGTTACCTTGAAGAGCACCTCCAGAACCTTAGTAAAATGCTTACCAGGCTGAGTGAGTATGATCTGCGCACAAAGAGAAAGAAATGTGAGAATGAAATCTCATATTGTGGACATGTCATTGACAAGCATGGCTTACATAAGTCACAAGAGAAGATTGAAACAGTGCTACTGGTACCCAAACTGGAAAATATGTCACAACTTAGGTCATACTTGGACCTTGTAAACTACTACCACCAATTCCTCCCAGACATTGTTACAGTGCTACATCCATTGAACGCTCTGTTGCAGACTGGAGCAAAGTGGGAATGGTCAGAAAGATGTGAAAGAACATTCAAAGAAATAAAGAGACTAATAACACCCATTATGACCCATCTCTGTCTATCAGACTGGTGTGTGATGTGTCCCCTTATGGCATTGGTGCCATTTTGTCATGCACTATGGAAGATGGATCTGAATGTTCAATTACATTTGCTTCAAGGTCACTCGCGAGGGCAGAACACAACTACACATCGATCGACTGAGAGGCCCTTAGTGTAGTATGGGAAATCAAGAAGCTCCACATCTACCTCTATGGACAGAAATTTACTGTGGTGACAGACCACCAGCCCCTGGTGTCTATTTTCAATCCCAGGAAGGGAATTCCAGTGATGACTGCTACCCAGTTACAACATTGAGCACTTTTCCTAGGAGCCCACTCTTATGACATAGAGTTCAAGGGTACCAAACAACACAGCAATGCCGATAGCCTGGCACACCTTCCACTGTTGGCAACTGAAGAAGAAAAGTCTTCATACTGGGACCTAGCAGACGGGTCCCACACAATGTTGGTGGAGCAGTTGTCAGTAACGTCCTGAAATACAATGAGAAACAAGGAATGACATCACCATGCAAGAATGGCCACTTTGTGATAATCCTAAGTTTCCAGAATTCTCTGCAAGACGAGACCAACTGGCAGTATGTCAAAGACTGCTGATGTGTGGATCTCGTGTTGTGGTTCTGTGCACCAGAGTGTTAGAGAATCTGCATGTAGAACACCTGGGTACAGTCAAGATGAAGAGTCTCACCTGGAGCTACATGTGGTGGCTGGGAATAGATAAACAGACTGAAAACTTGACCAAAAGCTGTTCGGGATGCCACAAGGTTCAAAATGCACCCCCAACAGGCACAGTCACACCTGTGGGAGTGGCCGTCTTCACCATTGGCAAAGAGGAAGCATTGACTTCGCTGGGCCATTCATGAACTCCATGTTCCTGATTGCTGTGGATGCTCATTTGAAGTGGCCAGAGATCATATCAATGAAGTCAACCACATCAGATAAGAATGTTCCACACTGAGGAATATCTTCATCAGAAATAGCTTACCAGGACTAATTGTGAGTGACAACAGACCACAATACCTGTCAGAAGAATTCTGACTGTTTATGAAGAAATATGGCATCAGACATTTCAGGTCAGCTCCTCACCACCCAGCAATGAATGGGTTAGCTGAAAGGTTTATACAAACATTCAAAAAGTCCGTTAAAGTGATGGGCAAGGAGGACATTTCTCTACAGCACAAGGTGGACAGCTTCCTTTTTGTGTATCAGAACTTTGTTCATGAGATGACAAATCAAACACCTGCAATGCTGTTTATGAGCGGGAATCTGAGATCTCGTATAGACCTCCTGAAACCAGATCTACGGAGGGAAGTGCAGAATAAACAGTTCAGCCAGTAGCCAAGTAAATCAGCAAGGAACTTTGAGATTGGACAGGAAGTCCTAAGGCTTGCTTACTGAGAAGACAAGTGGACACCCGATAGGATAGCTATAAGAATTGGACCACTGATGTACACAGTGGATGTTGAAGACCATACACAGAGACATCATGTGGACAAGGTACTGGGTGCTCAGCCGAAGAACACACCTGAGTCGACTGTATCCAACAAGACAGACACGTTACAGCCACTGGATTTACCTCTCAGTGATGATCATATCACTGACAGCAATGTGACACCTGTAACAGAGAAACACACACAAAGTGCTGGTGAACGCAGCAGGCCAGCCAGCATCTATAGGAAGAAGTACAGTTGATGTTTCGGGCCGAGACCCTTGGTCAGGACTAACTGAAAGAAGAGTAAGTAAGAGATTTGAAAGTGGGAGGGCGATGGGGAGATCTGAAATGATAGGAGAAGACAGGAGGGGGAGGGATGGAGCCAAGAGCTGGACAGGTGATTGGCAAAAGGGATACAAGGCTGGAGAAGGGAGAGGATCATGGGACAGGAGGCCTAGGGAGAAAGAAAGGGGGAGGGGAGCCCAGAGGAAGCAAGGAGATATTGTGAGAGGGACAGAGAGAAAGAAGGGAGAGGAAGAAAAAGGATAGATAGATAGATAAATAAATAAGAGGTGGGGTAAGAAGGGGAGGAGGGGCATTAACAGAAGTTAGAGAAGTCAATGTTCAGGCCATCAGGTTGGAGGCTACCCGGACGGAATATAGGGTGTTGTTCCTCCAACCTGAGTGTGGCTTCATCTCGACAGTAGAGGAGGCCGTGGATAGACATATCAGAATGGGAATGGGACGTGGAATTAAAATGTGTGGCCTCTGGGAGATCCTGCTTTCTCTGGCCGACAGAGCGTAGGTGTTCAGCAAAACAGTGCTACCCAGAGGGAATATAAGGTGTTGTACTACCCAGACGGAATATAACAGAGAAGGCTGTCTTTGACAAGACAGCTGCCAAACCTGTTGCCACTCCACAGGTCCAAAGATGCTATCCTGAAAGAAACAGTGTGCCATTGGAAAGACTGAATCTTTAGTATGGTGAAGTTAGTTATGGACCGTTATTGTGAAAGTATGTTTATTCGAATATGCTTTGTTAAAGGGAAATTGAATGTTTTGTTACATATACAGTTTTATGTTATATTAATTTAGAGGGAGAATGAAGTATAATGTATAGGGTCTATTTATTTTAGAGCAATGACACCCTTAGCACTAATTATTGACTGATAACTTAGCTATACACGTTGATATTGGTTGTCTATATAGGTACATTGTTTGATCTCTCTCTCGCTGCAACAAGAATACACGAGTTACCTCACCTCCCATGTGCATGCGTTTATTTAATTGATACGTAGTTGTACAGACACAATAAACCATATCAGATCGATAGCAAGACTGTGGCAAGTGCACAGGCAGCTGGTTGGTGAATCGAATACATGCAGAAGGTTCTCTCTTTCTTTGAGCAGGCTTTCGAGTGCACATGGTTTCGTTTTGACGGGTCCGGTTCGTCGTTCCCATGCTGAACATTGCCTAGTAAAAACATTTAATCCTACTACTTGTGATCTTGCTCCATGCACTGTAATAATAAGTCTAAACAACTAATCTCCATTAACATCATTGGAAACGAAAGCTGGGGTGTTGTTGTAATTGGAGGCCGATTTGGAATATCACATTTTTTAAAAATTAAGAAGTTAGTCAATGAGCCAAAACAAAATTCAATTTTAAATAATCCACAGTTTGTTCCCAAACATGATGCAATCATTTATGCCCATGTGATAATTAAAATGACTTGATCTTTAATCAGTAACAGGTAATCAGTAACAATGAAGGCCCTCACAAGGAACTACTGTCTTTACAAACTTTTGGGGATATTAAAGCAAAGTTTTTGCTTTTGGATTTCTTGCATGATGTCCCCTATCCACTAAATCAGATGTTAAATTTAGTCCTTGATATTAATGGCTGGATAATATTGGTTCATACACCCCACATTAATGAGTTTTCACATCAGGAAGGCAAATGCAGGAACAAGAGAAAATCTGCAGATGCTGGGAATCCCAGCAACACACACAAAATGCTGGAGGAACTCAGCAGGCCAGGCAGCATCTACGGAAAAAGTACAGTCAACGTTTCGGGCCAAAACCCTTCAGCAAATGTAGGAAATTGCTCTCTAATAATTTACCTCAATGTTCATTTGTGGGCACATTCAGTTCTCCATTGGTTGCTTATCCCATTAAAATCTTAATATAAAAAAGCTACTTATCACATTTAGTGGGATACAATAAATAGAAAAGTTCTTACCATGGTAAGGGGTATTGTAATGACATGCCAGGATCACTGTTAGGACTTCTGTTGTTTGCGATTTATATAAATGATTTGGATGAAAATATTGGTGGACTCGTTCATAAGTTCTGATGGAGTTTTTGATACTGAAGGTTGTAAGGATTCAGAAGTATATAGGCTAGCTGGAAATGTGGGCAGAGAAATGGCAGATGGAGTTTAATCTGAACAAACGCGAGGAGTTGCACACTGGGAGGTCAAATGCAGGAGGAAAGTATGGCAAGAGCATTAATGTACAGAAGGATCTTGAAGTACAAGTCCATATCACCCTGAAAGATGCAGCACAAGTAGATAGGATGGTAAAGAAGGAGTACGATATATTTGCCTTAATTAGTGGGTTCACTGAGTATTAAAGTTAGGAGGTCATGTTTCAAACATTTGGAGCATTGACATCTCCTCTTTCTATCCAGTCCTGATGAAGGGTCTCGGCCTGAAACGTTGACTGTTTACTCCCATCCACAGATGCGGCCTGACCAGCTGAATTCCTCCAGTATTTTGTATGTGTTGCTCTGGATTCCCAGCATCTGCAGATTTTCTTGTGTTTATGATTTCCAGCACATTGTTTATCATTTAAAATTCAGGTGAGAGATTGCAATCGTTCCTATTGTGGATGGATCCACCTCTACTTCTGTTGTGTTCTTGTGAATGCTGCAGGCAAATAGCCTCCCAGGCAGTGTTAACGCTGGTTTGCTATCCCAGTCACTCAAAGGCTGAGCTGCCTGGAAGGTATTGGTGCCACTTGATTACCCTGAGGTGGACAGTGTCATATAAAATAGACTTCTGATTAAGTCTTCACACTGGATTCTTATAGCATGCTTCAAATTCAATTTTGCATTTCTGATCTCTGCTGCCCTCGACTCCTCCATTTCTTGACATCTTATTGATTAACTTCACGCTTCAATTCAAAGCAAAGTGCACAATAACATACCCACCAGAAATGAATTTTTAGGCTGTGAAATCACATATGTGGCTATTTATAAAACGGTCTGCTTCTCAAATCCAGTATAATATCCCAATTTTCTTTGCAGCAAAATGTGACCCACCAGTGACGGCAGTTACTGATCCGATGGATGGAATGCTTACTGATCATCTCATCTCATGTTCTTGATACTGATTGTTCGTTTGTTTATTTATTTATTTTCCTTTTGTATTTGCATAGTTTATTGTCTTTTGCACACTGGTTGTTTGGCCGTTCTGTTGGGCACGGTCTTTCATTGCATCTATTATTCTATTCTGTTTCTTGGATGTACTAAGTATACCCGCAAGAAAACGAATCTTGGAGCTGTGCCTGGTAACGTATATCTACTTTGATATTAAGCTGATTTTGAACCTTGATATCAGTTTGCAGCTTCACTGTAAGGGTTTGCTTGTCCTTAAAGATTTTAATGCAGATTGAAAATTTAGCATGTTGGGCCCCCAAGCTCACACATCCACTTAGAAAAAAGTCGTATTTCATATGAACTTCAAGGATAGGTGTGTCCAGTACTTCTCACTAAAGAGGAGCTACAACCCCATTCAATACATGCAACAAAGTGTGAGGACGATTAACAACTGAGACAAAAATTGTTCATGATCTCACCTAAGTAAGATTTATGAATCCGATACTGTGTGTAATCAAGAAGGGAAGATTAATAGCTTACATTGTAATACTTCAAACTTGCTCACTAGAAAAATGTACACGGCAAATAAAGATGCAGAATTTTCTAAATGTTTTCTATTGTCTGTTAGCAAAATGTAGTACATATTTCAGAAAAGGAAAATCATCATGTTGTCCTGCCAGGTATTCTGACTGTTCCCAGTTCTAGCCTGTTAGTCTGTAAATGAGTGATTATACTCTCCTTTCACTGTTAATTAGTCACTGTGGAGTCTGTTGATCACCTACGTTATTATTCATACCACAGCAAACAACAAGGAAGTTATTCTGTGCACTGCAACCAACAATTTCTGATTAATAAAGGTCTGCGGCAAAATGCACACTGTTCTCATGTAGCAGCAAGTATGGGAAACACTTCAGCATCAATGTATAAGACAAGCTTGATGCATGATAGATTAACTCATCAGTAGAGTCAGAAAGACAGTTAAATCCAAATGAGAGGAAATCCTTCCACATGCATTTCCACCTATATCCTAAGTGATTTGCAAGTTCTTACTGCTAATCTTAACACATCTCAACAGTGCTGTTGCTCTCACATGGTAAACCTAACTGTCTCAGAGCACCAAGTAACGAATGCCCTCAAAATAACTTGATCAAAGTACCCCCTGCATTGCACTAAGGAGGTGGCCGGAATTGGTTTCCCTCCGATTTCACTATGGAAAGTATTGATTTCCCATTGCAATAGGCCTGAAACGTCGACTGCGCCTCTTCCTATAGATGCTGCTTGGCCTGCTGCGTCCACCAGCAACTTTGATGTATGCATTTTATATACTGTATTAATTGAAGAAGGGATAAGAGCTCCAGCAGTGTGTTTCCAAAGACAGCAACTGCTTACCCGTGGTACAGAGGAAAAGACAGAGATGAATCAGGCCTCTTGCAGTTCACCGGTTAATTCAAGATGAGTAAGTCTGGCAGCAGGTCACATGGCAGAGATGCATGGGAGGGAAAAAAAATCTAGGGACGAATTTGTTAAATTAAAAAAGTATAATAATTTTACAATCTAAACCAGACAGTCTTCCAACCAGCAGTGTTATCTATTTTTGTACAGTATCTTGCAGGAATTGAAGTGTGTATCAATTTGCTGATGACAAAAAACAGCCTGTGGCAAAAAAGAGTTTTCTCTGCATTCTGTATTGAGGGTTGTATCCAGCGCATCCCAGTTTTTAAAGAGTGCAGACCCCAAAAATGTGGTCTAATCCTGTGCTCACAGAAACCACTTTACACACAGGCTAGCGATTTTTTTCTCCATCAGAACCATCGTAGAATCACAGCCCTATACAACACGGACATGATTAAAATCTGCAGATGCTGGAAATCCAGGCAACACACACAAAATGCTGGAGGAGCTCAGCAGGTCAGGCAGCATCTATGGGAAAGAGTAATCTTTGACATTTTGGGCCGAGACCCTTCATCGGGACTAGAAAAAAAAGATAAGAATTCACAGTAAGAAGGTGGGGGGAGGGGAGGTAGAAGTACAAAGTGGCAGGTATTGGGTAAAGTAAGGGCTCAGGAAAGGGGTATCTGATAGGAGCGGGTAGAAGACCATGGAAGAAAGAAAAGAGGGAGGAGCACCAGAGGGAGGTGATGGGCAGGTAAGGCGATAAGGTGAGAGACGGAAACGGGAATGGGAATGGTGAAGGAGAGGGGAGGGGGCAATTACCAGAAGTCAGAGAAATTGATGTTCATGCCATCCATTTGGAGCTACCCAGGGAGAATATAAGGTGTTGCTCCTCCAACCTAAGTGTAGCCTCACTGACACTGTAGAGGAGGCCATGGACTGACATGTCGGAATGGGAATGCGAAGTAGAATTGAAGTGGGTGGCCACCGGGGGACCCAGCATTTAGTGTGAGTTGCATGCATTATCCCACACAGAACTGGCCTGGACCTCACCGTCCTCTGCTCCATGGAAAACACATGCAGACTGGCCATTCTCTTCTCATAACAGAAGCAGTCCATCCCAGGTAACGTTCTGGTGAATCCCCTCTGCACCCTCTTCAGTGCAATCACATCCTTTCCATAGTCCTTTAGATTCACCTACCGTTGACTTCATGTTCTCATACTCTTTCAAAGTTACCTCACATATAGATTACAAACATTGTAATTTCATATTTCAGTTCTTATCTGAAAGCTAAGCGTGAATTTACAGCTCCCTGGGCTGTAGGAATAAGGATTCTGTCATGTGACTGACTGTTGGTTTCAGCATTAGTTGGTGCCAGAAGCAATCTAACTCTGTGAAAGATCGCAGCAGGGAGGCATTGTAGCCCTGCCACCATAAGTTTTTCTTTCCAATAAAAATTACCAAATATTGCAGCTCTACAAATGGAGTTCTTCATAATAATCACGTGTACCACCCAAAAGCCCCATCAGTCTCTTCACATCCCGCAAACCAGATTGTCCTTGATCCCAACGGGCTGTCTAGGATGTTGGAAAATACAAAAAAGGCATGTAAATGGTTAAACATGTGAGGGCCAGAGTCTGTTAAAAAGACACAAACTCAGAAGACATGCATTGTGCCTTTTCCTACCTGCATAGTCCTGGCCCTACAAGCATATGAAGCCACTAAAGTGGATTTACTCTGTGTGTGTGTGTGTGTGTGTGTGTGTGTCTGTGTGTGTCTGTGTTTATTTTTTGTGTATTCAGAAGTGCAGATGTTAGAGAGTGAAAGCAAGAGGGAAGGAGAGAGGAAGTGGGACAATGGGACAGCAGTGTCCATGTCACATTCCTAGTTCCTGGGTGATTTGGTCCTGCCACTGATCTCAGATACTGCTGCAGGGTACTTAACTCTGCAGTTGGGGGTCTAGGAAATAGATACACTTCGGGGAGATCAGGGATAGAAGAGGAGATGAGGCCGGGGGTAGATCACCATGACAGTGTTAAATGGCAGGGCAGGACTGAGGAGCTGAGCAGCCATCTCTGTTCCTTTTCTACTGCTCTTATGCAAATTGATTTTCAAAACAGGATGTGCCTGTAACAATTCTGGTTATACTTGCTGCAGGTATGACCTGCTGATGTTAACTAGTCCAGAGGACTTTTATGCTTCTACTTCATACTCACCAGGCAAAAATCAAAATACGTTATTCTCTGCTTTCAAATCCTCTGCAAAGGAATCTATTATTTCATAAAAAGTTTCATGAAGGTGCTGACTTCCATTTGCACATAGTGAATTATATTCCTTTCAGTGTAGCAAGCGTAATATGTTACTCATTATCAAATTCTGAAAGATCTTTAAGAAGATCCTCTCGTGCAGCTATTCGCTGTGTATAACCAGATTTGTTTTGTCAGAACTATTACTTTCTTGTTGCCTTAATTCCCTTTTCGTATTTCAGCCAAGGATTAGGCAGGAACTCAAATAGCAATCATCAGCACTGAACAAACGTATTTTCATTCAGCCTTGGGAAGAAAATAAGTAAGATGAAATTTCAGACACCAAAGAAAAGCAAGAAGTAATTTCCAAGCAGCCAACTGTTAGTAACAAAATATTTGTGATTATATGACAAAAAAAAGATATTGTGACCATCGATTTGCCAATGGTCACAGAGATTTGCTTTTACCTTATGTGAAGCATAGGGTTGTAGGTTATCTCTCGAGTGTTTCACTAAGATAACTAACGATACAGTGTTGAAGTTTTATGTTTTACTTTATCAAAGAGTAAACTGCACATCAGCATTAACATGCACTGTCAGTATGTTTCCTAAAAATGATTTTGCATACATTGTTCTATTCTATACTCTATACTGTACATACTCATGTGTATATATTAAAATATTATTTTATAAATATTTATTGGAATATTATTTTGTATACGTTATGTATACATAACTATAAGGTACATAGAGAGATCAAACAAACAATTGGAAACATCTAACTTTTAGCCATCACAATCATGAAAGAAAATAGCAAAATAGATGCAAAGAAGCAAAATTCAGTCTTGCTTAGGAAGTGAATTCAAATACTATTTATTATATTGGGTTATTCTGAGACTTGAAAATTTTTATCAGATTCACCCTCTGTACAACTACAACCTGTGTAGTTGTACTGGTAGTGCAGGCTCACCTGTTACTTGTCCTGAACACTTCAGCAACAACGAGTATGTGCCGAGGGTTGGTGCAGCCATCACAATGGCTTGGTGAGGAAGGTCCACAGAAGAAGGCTCTTCTGCTACTCTAGAGAGAGAGGCTGGGTGGCTGAGGAAGGCCTCAATTATTCCAGTGGTGTGTCACCCAAGGGGGCCGTATGAGTGGTAACAGTCCTTTTAGTTTTAAGGAATTTAATAGAACAGTACTGAAAGCATTGACTATGAATGTAAGAATGAAAAGGCATTGCACAATTTATTCTTATAAATATTTTTAATAAGTATTAAGTTTTTTTAGATAGGAAAAGTGGGTGAAACTCAGTTTAGCAACAAAGCTTAGAAGTCTGGAAAGAGATATTAAAATGTAGAGTCGTGGTTAGAAATGTTTATTCTGGATTGATTTACATTGTTTGGAATCACCAATGATTCACCATTGTATACTTGAAATTATCTGCTAAAAACCTTATACAAAATCACCACAACTGGGCATTAAACCTGGGACTTTGTTATTCCAAGAGCCTCCACCAACTGGTTTAAGCAGGTGACTAGTTGGGAAAGTGGTTTCCTTAGAAGAACAATTTCCACTTGGGGAATCATTCTTCTAAAAAATAGGACCAAAATCAGATTCATTAGATCAAATAAAATTTTAGCATATGTTTTTTAATTTTTTTTTAAAGCTAAAATATCACATGCATGTCTACCTTTCCCTAAGAGACCTGGATTCATATCACATAATGCCTCCAACAACACAGTACAAATTCGTTGTCTTAAAGTGGTCCAATTAAAGTCAGGTAGAAACCAATGATACATTTGGAACAAATAATTTATTGGGTTAAACTACACCCATTTATGTTTTTCAATCATACAATTAACATCAGCATACAGAAGAAAGCCTCAGAAAATAGATGTAAATAATGCAACATTCTGCATTGTACAGTTAACAGGGCACCAAAGCTCTACTATGTCACTCCATTTATATATTAAAATTTACTCATCAGTCCACAAAATTTTTTGCCTTAGCAGTTTCTAGTGAAAACAATGTGATTAGGAGCATGGAGACGGTGCACAGGCAGTTACAGTATTAGCCTCAATTTAAAGCAGCGATTGTCGATCGGCATTTGCAGTGAACAGCTTCACCTGTTCAGCTGCCCCGTGAAGCATATAAAGACCCCAGATCAGATCAATAATTAATGTTCTCATCACACCTTGTAACTGATTAACAAGGTACGGTGGAAGCAGGTGCTGGAAGCTAGCTTGATCAGCTTTAAAAATCTATGCGGTAATAAGTGGTTTAAAGCGTAAGATTAAAACGTCTTAATTTGTTTCATACTCTAAATTTGTGAAGGACTATGACTGTTCTGTATACCAAAGTTTAATCATTCACTTCCCATAAGGAGGAATAAGCAATGAATAAAATAAATACTTCTAAAGCGACTTGGTTCTGTGAATCATTCTTATTCAGCCTGCCCTGTCCTGCCAAAAACATAAAGGCAAGCTGCATCCTGGAAATGTGGTCAGAATCTTTACTGTTAAAACTTACTCCATGTTAGACTGTAAGATGTTGTCTAGATTGGGTAATTACGTCAACACATTATCAATGCCTTGAATATTACAATATTAATCGCACTTTGCACGACTATTCATGCACTTGCACACAATGCCACTTATCAGATGTTATTTACTGTGATTTACAATTAAATAGCTTTAGAACAAAAGTAACCTACACACTAGCATTCTCCATTGATTTGTATGCATGCAACAGAGCCAATAACATAACATCTATATTCTGATATTTTGCTGCAAACATTGCTATAATCTACGTATTGTGTACTATTAAAAGCACATAAGCATTGCTGTGTGAACTGGATTTAATCAAGCAGACCTCTTCTTACATGTGGTGAAGTAATAACTGAGTAGTTTAAACAGATGGCAAGCACCTGAACTATTTGATAGCTACGATCTGTCTGAGAATACACAATAAAGATCACAGAATATACAGTCAGTAACATTTACAAAGAATATACAGATCTCATGATGGAACAGAAGTTCCATCCAAAAATCCAGAGCACGCCACATTGCATATGAAGTCAGCAGGATGAAAACCTCTGCAAAAGAGGCACAGCGTTGGGGGGGGGGGGTATATGCTTAACGATTAGGGTCTGTCCTGATGGTGAAGTGGCATCCGCACCCGGACTTTGGGACAAGAGGTCCCGGGTTCGAATCCAGCCAGCTCCTTGTTTGAGTTCCACCCTATGCTGGGTTGAGTGTCGAACTAGCAATTCAGCCTCGTAAAACAGGCAAAATGTAAAGAAATGGCAAGGTTGCCACTCAATGCACCACAAAGGCACAGGGAGGAATTTTAACCACTAGAGTGTTGAAGAATAAAGGACACAATTAAATGAAAACAATTAATATTAAGGTATCTTAACTGTCCATTAATTGATCTCCAATATCCAAAGGGACAATAATATTTATAACGAAGATTATGTATCCTTGAGGAACAACTTTGCACTGGAGTAATTCAAACTTCCTCCCCACTGCCATCACTAATTCCTGCTACATCCCCTGCAATTCCAATGGTCATAAAAGCTGGGTGTCCATTCAAGCTGTTCTAAACTGATGGTTCACCTTCCTCACATTTTGCTTTATTTATGCCAGTGAAGCATTCTCTTCCATCACGACTCTCCAGCCTCCTACCCCTACTCCTCATCACTCTTCCCCTGCAAAACAATGGCTGAGTTAGAGAATCAGGCGAGGACAGGAATCAAACCCTGGCCTCTACCCTCTCTCTCTGACTCTTCAAACTGAGACATGCACTCTTCAAATTCACAGTTTTTAAATTAATAAACAGTGGTGCTGAAAGTGAAGCATTGAGAAACTGAAAGACAGGCTTAAAATTGGACACAAAGTGAAATGTGTGCAAGTTGCAATTGTAATTGCTAGCCTGTTTACCTGGCAATCTGTTACCCATAACTTTAGCCAGCTGTTTCAGCCCCTGCAAAATTAGCCTCGTTTGCTATAATTAATGAATCAAGAAAGACTTGTCTTATAGTATACAAAGAACAGTACAGCATAGTACAGGTCCTTTGAACCTCTTAATGTACTCCAACATCAATCTAACCCTTCCCACATAGCCCTCCCTTTCGCTTTTATCCATGTGCCTATTTAAATGTCTCTTACATGTCCCTCTCTATCTGCCTCTATCACCGTTCCTGGCAGAGTGTTTCACACACCTACCCCTCTCTGTGTAAAATAAAAAGCTGCCTCTCACATCCCACCTACACTTTACTCCCAACACCTTAAAGTTATGGCCCTTTGTACACTGTACATTTCACAAATAAGATACCGTGTAATTTGCACATCCTTAAGCTATGGGAGGGCTACGGGTAGTAACTGGGTGACCACAAGACTTTGACCTAAGCCCTAAACAACAAGTAGTTCAGCCATCAGTAAAGAAAGGCCCAACTTTAGATCACTCAGGAAACTGAGCTGTCACACTCTCTTGTACATAACTTCAATCACCTGAAATTGAAGGAATTTTCAATTTTAAGGAATTAAAGTACTGCTTTTCCAAGCATTTGCTAATCGCTTGGTCTAATTTTAAGGAATTAAAGTACTGCTTTTCCAAGCATTTGCCTGGCAACTAAATACAAAGATCTAAAATTAAATCTTTAGTGGTGCAGGGGTTAGTGTGACACTAATACTGCTCAGGGCACTTCAGAGTCCAATCCTAAAAGAAATCTCCGTACATCCTCCCCCATGGAATGCATGGGCTTTCCCCGGGTGCTCCAGTTTCCTCTCACAGTCTTAAGACACACCGGGTAGGTTAACTGGTCAGTATAAATTGCCCCATGATTAGGTTAGGGTTACTCAGGCTTGGAGGGGCAGAAGGGCCTAATCTACACTGTATCATTAATAAATAAATAAAATTTGTGAATTCGTGTGGACCACCAAACTTTCTCTCCACCATAACTCTCCCTGCTTTTCCAATATCCAATCACTCCCACTCCTTGGGGCCTGAAATTCATTGTTCAATGTAGATGAGCTCCTCTACTGTAAGGGTCTGCAGTTCATTCCAGTCGTTGAGATGAGGATTAAGCTTTTGGGCTTGGAACACTTTTGGGCTTCCCAGCAGAGTGCATGCTGCAAAAATGAACAGAAAGACTAGGCACTGCTGCTGGCCCAGCTAATTTGGGACAAAGTCACTGTCTATGCTGAATTTTGAGTAGTCGATATTCAGGGTGTTACTCAGACATGCCTCAGTAATCCCCAGCAAGCCAGTACACCTAGTGAGGTGTATGAGGCTACTGGACAGTGCAAGTGGAACTTCCATAGGATTCCAGGTCTAAGGCACACCTGGTTGGAAGGAAAAATTGAATTCTTTATCAAATACATACACCTCCCAACATTCCCTCCTGTTACACAAGCAGCTGAGTTCCCTAGGAATTATTAACATAGGAAGCCATTTGGTCAATTGAATGTTTCTCTCAGTGGAATCCCAACAATTCCTTTGCCCACTGATCTTCCTGTAATATTCCTGATTTTCTCTCATTTTCCCATCAACCGTGCCCTCGTTTTTCAGCACTCACCTACACTTGGGATAATTTACAGCAGACAATTAACCTTTCGGTCAGCATAGCTTTGGGGTGTGGATGCTGCTGGTGGAAACCCGCACAGTCGCAGGCAGAACATGCAAACTCCACACTGGAGGTCAGGTTCAAACTTGGGCAGCTGGTGCTGTGCAGCATCTGAACTACCTGCCGTACCACTGTGCTCTCTGGGATAAGTCGTGATGTTGGCATCTGGAGGGAGGGATATTTTTAAATGGGGGTGGGGGGGGCGGGGGTTCCACTCAGAATAATTAGCATGCTGAAAGGTGGAATGTCCCAATCAGCTGCTCCTGGTTCTCAAACCGAGAGCAAAATCTTTCGAGCTAAAGTTGCAAAGTTGTTCAGTGGAGAATTCTAGGAACTAAAATTGTGTCAACTGATTTCTAAATATGGTAATTTGTGTGAAGTCTTCAAAATGTATTCATGACAAAGTACAAGCACTGCCGATGTGCTTGAGTGTTGTCAGAGCAGAGTTTCCCTCCTTTCGCCAACTCTGTTAATCTTGAAACAAATTAGTTTAAATACAGGTCTTAATTTAAACACTGGAGTATATCTGATCTTCTATTGTAGATGAAGTAGATTCCATTTTTATGTTGTCACTTTTCCCCCGATCATTCTGCTTTTCACCGTGTTGCTTGCCATTAACTTTGACCGTATTCTGCATCGCACTGTAATTAAGAGGAGTTGTGTACAGTGGTCGCTGCTGTGTGTTAGCTTGGCTACAGTTGCTCAGTCTTTTGAAAGCGGATCTGAATTTCTGAGACATGAGATTATAAATGATAGGATTGATAGCACTGTTGGTATAGATGCATAGCCTGCAGAATAAGAGGAACCAAACATTGTCGAATTGCTTGTCCATGAAGGAATTGACGACGACTATTGTTCTGTATGGCATCCAGAGTACAGCAAACAGAATAACAACCACAACAAGCATTTTAGTGACCTGTAGTGAAGCAAAATCCAGACATTCAATTGAGCCATTTAAAATTATCTTGAATATATTTTCTTTCAGAATGCACATTCTGCTCTTCCTTAAATTACATGAACTGGATATTAAGCAGCACTAATTTCCATCCATTATAAACCTCTTTGAGCAGGACTTAATTGAATTTCAATTCAATGTAATCATTTGAAAATGATTTTTTAATTAAGATTTCAACACTAATTAGTTTGCTTTCCATCATTTTCTGTCCCCAATCAGGAACATAATGGTGATTTTTTAATGCTGTGCTTCCTTTTGACTATCTTAAGCTGGGCAAAAAGGACAAGAAGGTGACTCTGAAGCTTTAACCAGTGGAAATTTGTGAATCTCCTGGCATGTAAAACAGTCTACTCTTCCATTATTCTGAAGCAAGGCAGAGTAATTGGAATTCTAATTAACTAATATAATGTCAGTTTCCTACAACGCAGCCTCCTGATTTTAGAGGTGATGTCGAGTAAACCAATGGAGATTGGATACCCAACAAGCAGATAGAGAAAGGATATTTTTGAATTTCTAAATAATGTAAAGACCCAAATAATTCAGAAGTGAACAGGTGAAAACTTTAAGTACTTTTCACAGAGGATAATGTCGCGCTCCCTTAGAAATATGCACTCTCACAACATATATGACCATAATACCATAAGAGCATAAATCATAAGAGTAAAATTAGACTATTTGACCCATCAAGTCTGCTCTACCATTTAATTATAGCTGATTTGTTTTTCCTCTCAACCCCATTCCCCTGCTTCTACTCTGTAAACTTTGGTGCCTTTACTGATCAAGACCTTATCAACCTCCGTTTTAAATATATCCAATGACTTGGCCTCTACAGCCATCTGTGGCCTACATGCCTACAGATCCACTCCTCAGTCGGATTGCTAGAAATATAAGGTAATCCTGCAGCTATTAGGACCATCAGAAATTCCTGCCCATTTAAGAAGCAACTGGATGAACACTTGATTTATTAAGGTATGGTAGGCAACAGGTCTAATGTTGGTAAATTAGATTAATGTAAACAGCTGTGTGGTAATCAGCATTGACCCTATCTATTTTTATATGGATGTTTGATTTTAATTTAAAACTATTTCATCTCCAAGCAAACATGAGGCAACAGACAGATTCTCCCAAAATCCTCCAAAATATTCTGTTCATTTTTACTGTCGCATATTACACCCTAGTTTCATTTTCTATCAGGAACAATTTGCATCTTGTTGGCACTAAAATTCACTCAAAAATTAGAACTTAATTCAAACTACAGGAGCAGGGAGGTACTACTGCAGTTGTACAAGGCCTTGGTGAGACCACACCTGGAGTATTGTGTGCAGTTTTGGTCCCCTAATCTGAGGAAAGACATCCTTGCCATAGAGGGAGTACAAAGAAGGTTCACCAGATTGATTCCTGGGATGGCAGGTCTTTCATATGAAGAAAGACTGGATGAACTGGGCTTGTACTCGTTGGAATTTAGAAGATTGAGGGGGGATCTGATTGAAACGTATAAGATCCTAAAGGGATTGGACAGGCTAGATGCGGGAAGATTGTTCCCGATGTTGGGGAGGTCTAGAACGAGGGGTCACAGTTTGAGGATAGAGGGGAAGCCTTTTAGGACCGAGGTTAGGAAAAACTTCTTCACACAGAGAGTGGTGAATCTGTGGAATTCTCTGCCACAGCAAACTGTTGAGGCCAGTTCATTAGCTATGTTTAAAAGGAAGTTAGATATGGCCCTTGTGGCTACAGGGGTCACGCGGTATGGAGGGAAGGCTGGGTTCTGAGTTGGATGATCAGCCATGATCATAATAAATGGCGGTGCAGGCTCGAAGGGCCGAATGGCCTACTCCTGCACCTATTTTCTATGTTTCTATGTTTCTATGTTTCTAAACTAGAAAAACAGTAACAGAATCTACAATTATGTTTAGCACTTATTGAGTTGGGACCTTTTGCTCACAGAATGGAGGTAATTTGATAAAACCCAAAAATTCTAAAACTCGGAGCTGATGAAGAACAGATTTTAATGGGAAAACCTTCCATAAGACCATAAGACCATAAGACATAGGAGCAGAAGTAGGCCATTCGGCCCATCGAGTCCGCTCCACCATTCAATCACAGTTTTCCACAGTAAAGACTGAAGCAAAGTATTTATCAAGTTCATTTGCCATTTCTTTTTCCCCCATTACTATCTCACCAGCATCCATTTTCCAGTGGTCCAATATCAACTCTTACCTCTCTTTTGTTCTTTATATAACTGAAAAAACATTACCCTGCTTTATATTATTGGCCTGTTTGCCCTCATATTTTATTGTTTCCCTTCTTACAGCTTTTGTATGACATAGAGTATTGTGCAAAAATCTTTGGCACATCTATATATAACAAGGGTGCCTAAAACTTTTGCATAGTACTCTAGTAATTTTATGTATTGCACTGTATTGCTGGTGCAAAAAAAAACCGTGACATGGGAGTGATGATAAACCTGATTCTGATATGGGTCCCTGTTATGGATTGAGAGTGGGAAGGGGACAGTGAGAGGAAAATCATGGATGGGAAAAGGGAAAGGTTTATCAATAAACCAGCTGTTTGAAATCAAGTGAGCTTGCCTGGCATCTTAGGGCCGGGTGTGTCTGCACCCATGCCAACCCTCACCCCACCACTCCGCCTCTGCCACCTGTCCCAGACCACTCCTGCGGCACTCCGCCCTCACTATTCCAACATCCTTTGCTCCCACCAGAGTTACAAGCTCGCTCTCTGCTCCATGTTGACAAATACAGTACTGTGCAAAAAGTCTTATATATGTGCCTAAGACTTTTGCACAGTACTGCAATTCTTGAAAAATCACCACACTTGCTGGTACTAGTCCTTCTTTATTGCCCACCAACCTTCTGGCAGTTTTCCTGACGCTCTATCCTGTCTGTCTTCATCTACCTCCCATCCTCGTTGACGGTCATAACTAAAGCTAGTTCTTTCCACTTTACTAAATCTAAACCAGAATTTTGCCAGTTCTCCCAGCTTTACCTGCTTCCTGGATGAGATCGATCCCTTGCTTGTTCGGCTAGCAGTGTGGGAGCCGATTTGCTCTGACCCACGACGCTCGTTCCGTTGCTCAGGGCCTGTATTAACTTGGCTTGGAATGGGACTGAGGAACAGGACCCGGCCAATCAGACCGTACAGCACTGAGGCCACAATCAAAGGGATCACATAGAAGATGGTGAAATCGATGAAGTAGATGGGCAAGTACAGATTCCTGGAGACTTTGTAGCCACATTCAGCGTTCTGCCTGCTGTTGATGTTGAGATCTACCAAGAAAAACCACAGCATGCAATAGAAGGAGGTAATTACCCAAAGAAACGTTACGATTTTCTTGGCTCTGGAGACTGTGCATATGGACTGTGCTTTCATTGGGTGGCAGATGGCGATGTATCGTTCCACAGTGAATGCTGTAATGGAACATGATGATGCATTGATGCCCAGGTATTGTAGGTAGGTGATACCCATGCAGCCTACATGCCCATAGATCCATTCATCAATCAGACTGTCAGAAATATTAGGTAAACCTGCTGCCACTAGGACCATCAGATCAGCCATGGCAAGGCTGACCAGGTAATAGTTAGTTGGAGTTCTCATGCGCCTGGTGGTCATGACCACCAGCACCACCATAATATTCCCGATGATTCCAGTTCCACATATTGTCGAAACCAACAGCACTGAGGCAGCCTTGTACTCTGTGGATTTGTAAACCAAGTCCGTCCCAGCTGAAGCTGGATTTGCCAGGGAGCTATTAGTGGACATCAGAAACGTACTCACATTTTTCATAGTGGAAAGATATGTTTTGTTCCCCAAGCTTAAGAGATACAGGGTTTAACTTGGATGACGATGCTTCTGGAACAAGACAGAGTATTAATGTGCTGAAAGATAAAGTGCTTTGATTATTTACACTCTCCCATGTAATCTATCAAAAGCTCTATTATCATCCGCAAACACCATCTCAAAATTGTTAGAAAACATAGAAAATGCAGGCTGATTATTTAAGACCAAATAGAATTAAAAACAAGCTTTTAGAAGGCCTTCATTTTTTTTTTAAAAAGCATGAGAACTTAATTCCTTGCAAATAACTTAAGAATGATTCAATTTTTAAAGCTCTACAGAACAATTAACTTTCAGAACTTTTCAGTCCTTATGATTTTGCAATCCATTTTAACATATTATCATATTTTTTTCTTGAAGAAATATTATACATTTATCAGGTGGATGAATTAAATAGTTACTTGTGCCAATAACATAATATATAAAAAATATTCTAACTTCATCTTCAGCTGAGTTATTTTATCCCTTTGAAATGTTCAGTGCAATTGTTCTGTTTCTGGTTTACGAAAGTGAATTTATGATTGATGCTTTCTATAATATATGAAAAATTAGTCAACTATTATATCAAACATATATATGATTTGTAAATGATCCAAAATAATAACTTTAGCATACTATCATTTTCAGGCACTACATACTGTATTATTGACAGTTGATTTAATCATATTTAAAACAAGTACAAATTAAGTCAGTTAATAATCCTGATTATCAACTTCTTTCTGCACTGAGGTCAAATCCCACCACATCTGGAAATGTTAATCATCCCCAAAGGTCATCCTTTTTGCTTTACAAACACCATGTAATGTTCAAATTAAGCTGGTACTGATAATCATAGAGCTAATTTTATCTAAATTTTCAAAATTCTAAAGCATAAACTTGGCTTAAAACAAAAGAGTTATAATTTGTTTCTTTCAAACATACTTGAGAAAACAATAATTTTCTAAGTCATTATCCTACCTTAAAATATGATCCACTGCATTAGTAACAGTTCCTTTCTGAGAAGGGCTGTGATTTCAGTACCTGATGAGGCAGGATGGTGTGAAGAAATACTGCAGAGCCCCCTGTAGAAGGCTTCTTAGAATATTGTAGGCAACCTGCTCAGAAGTGGGTTGATATAGTCCCCTTCAATCAGTCACTAGTCACGTGATCTTTTTATCTGAATTTATATTTGTAACCATAGCTACACTGCTTATATGCTCCCATGGTTACCGTGCTATATTCTTATACACAATTCAACAGTCTTCTCGCCCAGTGCCCACTAACCTCAAACTGCACTCCCTTTAGCACCAGATGTCCAGTTATTATTTTTTAAAAAATTCTTTCGTGGTTAATATATTGCCTGTTATTATAATATATAGCCACAAATCATCATACATAGACTACGTAGCTGCTTTGAAAAATCTTTGGAGATATTTCTCCCAGTGTTAAATTAACCTGTTGAATTTGTTGAAGCTTCCTCTTTGTTTTTTCACTTAATTTTGCAAATAATTTCATGATACCTCAACAGATACCATTCTTTTCAACTATTTATGAATTATCTTAAACTATAGCATGAAAGCAGTAATGAAGATTGACTTTTGACTAATTAATCTTAATATGTATCTTTCCAGTCTTTTCAAAGACCATGAAAAGCCTTAAGAGTTACACAATTACATTAGCTTAACAGTTACAGATACATAAGTTGTTTCTTTAATAAGGTATTTAACCTTTTTGATTTGTACCTTTCAAAATGTGCATGATTCTATAATACTGTAATAAAATGCACCTTTACTGCTACATTGCTACAGCTGAGAAAATAATTATTTGTAGATTCTAGCTATCAGAATGTGTATACTTAAGCATGTGATTCAATTCTGATCATTCATAAAATTTTAAAGCTTTCCTAGGAAACTGTCTCCAAACCCCAAAACAATGTTTTAATGAGGAATTCCTGGTGTGCAGCTGTAAAGTTGTTTTTGTTGTTTACTTATGAAACCAAATTCCTCCAAGAATCTTCCCATTAAATACACATCAACTCAGTGTGGCACAGAATGGAGTGAGCAAATTAGAAGACATTAGTGGGCAATAACTAAGGAAAAGATGAAGATAACTCGAGGTGTTTGTCTAGAGTATCTTCAATAAACTCTGTCTTGTGCCTGGATGATCCAAGGAAAGACTGTGGTATGGCTGTGCAAACACTGAGGCACTCTGTGAAAAATTCAGTGTTCTGGGATGTTAACTGCATGGTGTACAGATATAAGGACATATTGATTTGGATTAGGCCTTTGATTAAATTAGATATTTTAATTCGATACAGGTTAGAACATTTTAGTGAAATGAAAATTATCTAACCTGGTCTAATCAAAATGTGACCTTTAATAGTTTAATAAAAAAAAAGGGAGAACCTCTTGAAAACTTAGTAAAGACTGTTTCAAGATTGAATGAAACAGACAGGTTGAAGGAGAAACGAATAAAAGTCAGTGGTCTGATATCGTAAGGAAGAGTTTGTGGATTTTATACTCTGCAAACTTTTTTTCTAATTAATCAGATTAATATATTGGCTTTGTCTAGGTTCAACTTCAGTAACGTGCTTTCATGGAATACTTGAATTTAAATATTTAACTTTAAATTTTAATTTAATATAATGAAATTTATAAATTATTATTTAAATTTGAATGAATCTTTATAAGTCATAAAGATATTTAAATGTCAAAATACAACTTCTATATTCTTTAAAGCTCATTCTAAAATTAAATCTTTTTCTTTATTAGTTCTATATTTTTTGGTGATTCATTCCTGTTCTGAAATCCCTTATACAGTCAAATGAAAGCTGAAAACAAAGCTTTACTTGTAAAATCAAATCTATTCTTTGTTATTCATTTGATGAGAAAAGGATCTCCTACTGACCTCTTGCTAAGCAGAGCACACTTCACATCCAAGCATTCCCAGGAGTTTCAACAACAGTGGTGTAATATCGACAAGTATCCGATATTAAGCAAATGATGGAAAATCATTAATAAACTTAGCGTGCTTAGTTTAATCCTGCTAAACTAGGAGCAGACAGGACAGAAGGGTAAAAAAAATTATCTCTAATTTCACAAGATGCTGGTATCAATACAGTGACAAACTTGCAAATCCTCAATTGTAGTCAAAAGATACTCCATCAAATATAAACCTCATAATACCTTCCTTTCTTCCAGTCCACCATTGCTGCACACTGATTTAATTCCAGCATAGGGTGCTGTATAGAGAATCACCTGCACCCTTCATCAATAATAATTATTTAAATAATCTTTAAAAATAAATGTGCTCTAGGTTTTACTAGAGAGGAGAAGAAAAAGATTATTTTGTTGAAATGAAGACAAAGAATGAACATTTTAAAATCTAATAGATGAATTTTGATTAAAATCTGTTTAGTGTCTCAGAATTAAAAAATTTTTTCTATTTAAAAACAGCTGTAATAACTCTATAGTTTGTTAAAAGAACTGTATTAAACACCTATTCAATTATACTCACAGAAATCTCCTATAGTTGGCGAAGTCCCAGATGGTGACAAGAGGCATACAGGAGAGAGATCAATCAGCTGGTTGAGTGGTATTGCAACAACCACCTTATATACAACGCTAATAACATGAAAGAATTGATTGTGATCTTAAGTTAGGAGAACACACACCAGTCCTCGTTGAGGGATTAGCAGTGGAAAGAGTGAGCAGCTTCAAATTTCTGGTTGTCCGTATCTCAGAGGACCTAACCTAGGTCCAACATACTTACACCATCATGAAGCAGCATTGCCAGCAGCTATACCTCATTAGGAATTTGAGTAGATTTGAAATATTGACAAAGACTGTAGCAAATTTCTAAAGGTATATTGTGGATATCGGTCTGACTGGTTGCATCACCGCCTGCTATGGAGGCTCCAATGCACAAGATCAAAAGAGGATGTAGAGGGTTGTAGAGTCAGCCAGCTCCATCATAGCCAGTGGCGTTACCACCATCAAGGGCAGCTTCAGAAGGCGGTGCCTCAAGAAGGTGGCATCCATCATTAAGGACCCCCTCCACCCAAGACATGCCCTCTTCTCATTACTACCATCAAGGAGGAAATACGGGAACCTGAAGATGTACACTCAGTGTTTTAGGAACAGCTTCTTCCTCCCCGCCATCAAATTTCCGAACAGTCCATGAAATCATGAACATTACTGCATTGTTCTTATTTATTATAACTTGATTTTTTAGTATCTTACACTGTACTAATGCCACAAACAATAAATTTCATTACATATATCAGTGATAATGAACTTAATTCTGGTTGTGAACTCCTAAGAGATACCCATTTGGTGACCTTAGACTCCTAATTAAATCCTGTGGCAGAGCTGTTATCTTCTCTATCTGTGATGTCTAGAAATCTGTCCGTTGTACCTGTGCCAAATTCAGTATCTTGCACAATATCCAATGCTTCACCAAGCCCATTAATTTCGGTAGAGAAGAACGGCTTCAATGAAAAGAAGTATGTTTCATGAAATTTACATTTTCCAATTAATTGAGTTAACTCAAATGTATTTGATTATCTTATGGGATTTAAAAAAATGATTTTAAATTTTATAATAGATTGTTAATAACTTTTGAATGTTTTTGTATGTTGGAGAAATTCAGATACAATCCAATTATGACTTGTTTGACTGTGGTAAAGTGTGAGGATTTGTTTCTGTGGGTGAAATGTGCTGTTAGTAAGAGCCTGATTTGTGCAATGACCATATTGGAGCCCAATTCATGTAGAAAGTTCCTATCAGAATTGTTTCAGAACTCCAGAGCATCAGCACTGGCTTCTTGCTGGTATTATGAACTGACAACAAGCTTAAATCAGTGGTATCATTTTTTTAAAAGATAGTGGAATTGCATCCTACTTCAGAAACAAATTCTGTGCAGTACAATACTGTACCAACCAAGGTGTCATATCAGAAGCAGTATTAACCCAAGGTCCCACCTGTCTTTATCAACAGGATGTGGAAGATGCAATGGCATAATTCAAAGAGAAAAGCAGAAGAATTCTTTCAGTTTTTTGCACAATATCCAACACTCAGCTATCATCATTAAAACACTGCCTATCTGATCCTGAGATCTTTCTTTGCAAACTGATTGCATTAGAATTGTAAACATACTTCAAAAATATTTAATTGAAGACTTCCTGTGTGGTTACTTGAAAACAAACCAAAATCGCTGAGAGACTATGCCAGGGTACTTGACACTGTGTGACGTGCATCCAAATAATGAATTTCCAAATCGAGAAAAGTACTTTCAATCCTTAATTATGAAGCCAGCAAAGATGAATGATTTTGCAGCAATAAAAAAACTAAAAAAATTAAATTCGCGATATAACGGTCTAACTTGCGGTCTGATAGTGATATTAGTGTTCAAATAGCATAACTAGGCATTCTAATAGCATTCCAATTAGTGATCTAGTTAGTGAAATAACAAAGACAGTGTAACTAACTGGCATATTTACGCCACTGAATAGCTGTCCAATAACGTTCCATTTAATGATCTATTTCGTGTATTAAGCGTAGTTAGCAAACAAAAATGTATCATTTCTGGCTACCTCTAACCAACTAGACTAAACTAAACAACTATAAACTGATTAAGTTCAACTAAATCAGATAACTAAAAATGATTGGCCCCTGATTATGCCCTGGCTTGCTATGATATGTTGTCTTTCACAGACAGGTTATTATTTATATAATAAATATTTAGCAAAAATCCTGGGGCGGCGTGGTAGTGTAATGGTTAGCACAACCTTTTACAGTACCAGTGACCTGGGTTCAATTCCTGCCAGTGCCTGTAAGGAGTTTGTACGTTCTCCTCGTGACTGTGTGTGTTTCTTCCAGATGCTCCAGTTTCCTCTCACAGTCCACAGTCCAGCTGGTAGGTTAATTGGTCATTGTAAATTGTCCCCTGATTAGGATTAAATCCAGGCATTGCTGGGTGACATGGCTCAAAGGACTGGAAGGGACTATTTCACGCTGTATCTCAATAAGTAAAAAAATAAAATGAAACAGGAATACCTAACTATACTCATTTGCTTCCAGCACGCACCAACCCATGTGACAGATTACCATAATAAACGTGCCACAAAATGCGATATAGCCAGAAAATAGATATATGGTTCTGACATCCCAGCTCCTTAATTATTATACTGATAATAAGTCAATGTAACGGTCATCTTGGCCAGAGGTTACCAGCACTTAGCCCAGTACAGAGTGATCTTTCCCATCACTCTCTGCCAAGTCAAAGTCATGAAGCTTCTGGAACTGGAGCCCTTCAAACCTCTGCCTCCTGTAGAAGACAGATCGTGGTTATAGGTCTGTCCAGACAGCTGGTCTTGGTCTTGGTGCGCACCTGCTGCACAAATCCTTTTCTGCCTGGACAGACTTGAATGACTCTTTCCATGATCCATGAGTTTTGAGGTGCTGGGTCTTAAACTATAAGCACAATGTCTCCTGGGAAGAAGTTGCGTTTTATACCTGACCATTTCCGATTTTCCTGTGGTAAATACTCCTTGACCCACAAGTTTGACATGTATTGGACCTCCTTCTGTCTATGATGAGCATTAAGTGTCTTCCTTTTAGAGCTCTCTTGGTGGTAAGAATGGTGAGGTCTTCAGAAGCAACAGATGGTTGGTGTTAGTGTTTCCAGATCATTGGAAATCATAGGATGCTTTAGCAATTAGAAGATCATTGATAATAGCCTCCACTTCACAAAGGACTATGTGGAAACCCTACTTGTCAAGATTCTGTACCTTCATGGTGGAACAGAGGACCTTTTGCACTGACCAGCTCAATCTCTCCCACATTCCTCTATGATGTGAACCAGCCGGAGGGTTAAGAATCCACATAATTACTTTTTGAAGAAGGACATCACTGATCTGTGAATAACGCCACTTCCCTGTGGCTTCTCAGAACTCACTCAGCTCCAGCAAAGTTTGTCACATTATCAGAGCACTGTTCGCAAACCTATCCTCAGCTTGCTGTAAAGCGTCGAAGTGCATTAACAAAGGAATCTGTGTCTGGAGATGGCACTTCAATGTGAACAGTTTGTCTAGTTAGACAGGGAAATGTGACTCCTTACCTCTTCACTGTTCCACTTCTGCTCTTCACCTCAAAAGGTACAAAGTAGTCCACACTCACACGTGTAAATGGAGGTTCTTTGGGAGAGACCTTGTCCAGAGGTAGATCTGCCATGGGCTGGCATCCTGGAGCTGCGTGCGTCCATCGGCAAACAACACACTTAGACGGGATTCGTCTTATAGCTGTACTAGCACCAGGAATCCAGTACATTTGGTGCAACCTGGGTAACATATGGTTACAGCCACAATGTCCCACCTCTTGATGTACATGCCTCAGAATGATGTCTGAGATATGAAGATCCTTTGCCCGTATAACAGGATGTTTAGACTCTTCAGGCATGGCTGCCTTACTAAGACACCATCTTCAAGTACTGGACTGAGCTTGAAAATATGCCTGTTCCTTTTCACACTTTCTTCCCTTTGCAAGATTGAGAATTCGTCTGGCAATCTCTTTCCTTGGCAAAAGCAAATCATCTTCATTTCAACCTCTCTGAGCTTTTCCACTGTGAGACAATCTCGGCTGATCTAACCTTTGGCCTTCTCAATCTCTCTCTCTCTCCAAGGAATACCCTTGTTGTTCTTCATCTAAGTCAGACTGAGCAAGAGCGATGTTTACCTGCTTCCTTTTCTGACTAAAAAGCAAGAGCGTGTTCTGAAATCTAAGAATCCTGGTCACTGTCTTCATCAAAAGAATCCAAGACAAGAAGTGATGGATTATACATGTTACTGCATCCACCTCCTCTTCAATCTGCATGGCATTTATTATAGCACTCCTCTTGACTTCCAGATCATGTAGCAGAAATTCTCTAGAACAATCAGGTTTCACAGACTATTCATTTTCAGACTGAAGAAGATACTGAGGCCCCGACATCCATGTCTCATTCTTCAGTAATGCTTTCACCTTCAACTTTCTAGAGGCTACATCTGCCGGGTTGCCTTAAGTGTTTACATAGCTCCATTGAGAAGATTGTGAGACCTCAGAATTCCTGAAATTGTTTGCAACAAAAGTTTGGAACCTTGAAGTTTCATTCCTGATATACTTCGGCACAGAAGTACAATCAGTCCAAAACCCTGAGTCATGAAGCTGCATATGCAACTCCTTCCTCCACAATGTGTCCATAGGGCTTACCATTGTAGCAGTAATGAGCTCCATATGAGGGACAGAAACTTACTTCAACAGAGCTACCCTAGATCCTCCTATGATAAGAGCACTGTGCACCTGTGAGTGCATGTTGTACAATAAGTAGGTCCATAGCCATCTTTGTTTGCATCTGTAAAGCAGTGTAACTGTGCAGCAGTAACTTCTCCAAAATCCAGGGTTTCAAACATCTAACAATCTTGAAGTCTTCCATCTGGCAGTGTTCTTCCAGCCAGCTTGTCCACTCATGAGCAACTAACGTTGGTATAGTGTTATCCTAGCCAAGCCCTCGCTTACATAGTTCTGGTAGCATTGTCTTAGCAGATAGGACCACCAGACCCAAGATTCCTAAGGGATCATAGATGGAACTAACTGAGGAGTGCTGAGTGGTCTATCTTGGATTGTGATCTTAAGCATGGAAGTATCAGACTGAATACACCACCCCACACGTAGTACTCTCTACACAGAAGGTATATCTTGACCGAAATCCAAATCCTTCATGTCTTTCACTCTTTGCTCTTCTGGTATCTCAGCTAGCACACAACGTCTGTTGCTTATCCACTTTGGGAGCCAAAAGCTGCCTTTACCACAAATGGATACAAGGTCATGATAGAGACACCACTTCTTCCTTGGAGAACAGTGACATAAGGCAGATATCAACATAGAAGCAATGCAAACCTTATCCACCGTTTTGTGGCTGAACTGTTCTTTCTTGTCTTCTGTGCATTCCCTAAGAGTGAAGGTGGCACAACTTGGTAATGAAATTGCTCCAAAGAGATGTACCATCATTCTAATGCCCACCATACCTTGGCTGAGGTCATCATCAGGCCACCAGAGAAACCTTAGCAGATCTGCATCTTCTGCTGGTACTTTAACTCAATGAAACATTGAATCAATATCTGCCATGATCACCCTGGTTCTTTTATGAATCTGGTTATGACTCCAGTCAGTCAGCAAGTAAGATCTGGTCCTTGTAAAAGCTGAGTATTAAATGATATTCCCTGAAAAAATCGTTCCGCAGTCAAATACAACACAAAGTTTCCCTTTGCTGGTGTGGTAAACACCATAATGTGGAATGTACCAGGCTTTCCCATCACTGCATTCCAGATCCTCTGCTGATACTCTTCCAGCATAACTGTTGGAGATGACATCCTACATGAAAGCTGTGTAGTCCGTGTGAAATGAAAAATCCTTCCTAATCCTCTTCCTTAGATTTAGAGCACACTTTTCAGCAATTTTCTTATTATTTAGCATGTTAACCTCCTTCTTTCTCAAAGGTAAACCAATCTGGTAGTGCCCAACCACTAGTTTTGCGAAATTTGTAACCAGCTCCATGAAATTGTGTTCTTCTCTTGACAAATCAAGTTGTTCATCCTGACTGCATTCAGGGAAGTCTGCCTTGAACTGCTGCTACCAAAGCTCATCCAAGTTCAAAACTGAAATCATGTTAACTGTCAGCTCAAGCTGAGCACAGTTTCTCCAAACACCATGGTCTCCTTTCAGTGGTCCATTCACAGTCTAACCCAACATTGTTCTAATTGCATAGGGTCCATCATTAACACTGCAATCACTTGCAATGGCTCCAATGCTGAAGTTCATTTGTCCCTATCAGCAGCTCAATTTCTGAATCAATCCCTCACAAATGGACATGTTTCAGGGCAGACCATCCCTGGAGATACCTCTGGCATGGAATGGTCCTTCTATGGGTAGGACTACTTTTCTGCATATAGATGTTACTTACTTTACAATAGTGTATCTAATAGTTCATCTAAGCCAGCCGCCAAACAATGTTGCTACTCATGACCTTCTCCTAACCCATAGTGCATAAGAGAAAGCATGTCCTATTTCCTGTGAGGCTGAGCTTGCTCACGAGGCTCACTGTGCAGAACACTGCTGTGCTCCTTTGACCTAGGAAAGCATAAGTAACCACCGTTTTGTTACCTTTCTTGGACTTCACTTGTACTGGAACTATGTGGGAAGTTTACAATCATGATCATCAGCCCCTGTAAGGCCATTAGGTACGAGGACACTGCTCACTACTGTGTCTGATGGCTTGTTGTGTTTGCCAATGCATTGCTTGCATGAAAGACACTTCCTACAATCCTTGCTGATGTGCCCTCTACACAAACAACCAAAGCAGACACCATTTTCTTTTAGGAAGGCAATCTTCTCACTATGAGCCCTTTTCTCCAGCTGAGGGTATGAATCCAATGTATGCTTGCCCTCGCAGAACAGACAAACCCTTTTGGCTGATGAGACCATTCTCCTTCCATTAGTTCCAGGTTCACTTTTAGCTTTACTTCTCACAGTGGCTATAATAGTGGCAAAGTTGCTTTCTTTAGCCTTAGAATGAAATTGTGACTTAGTTTTGTTTACACCTTTGCTTAGGCTGGTATTTTAACATCCTGTATATTCCCAAAATGGGTGTGTAGCAATCTTTACTCGTCTTTCTTTTAAATCAACAACATTAGTGAAAGTAACCTTACGGTTGTGCCTTTCTTAAGGTTTACAGACCACTATTCAGAGGAGGTAGTAGATACAGAAGATGCCATTAGACACATTATCGCTTGGTTATCCTGTGGGTCACCTGCTCTATGCTTAATCAAATCTTGTCTTGGAATTTGAGAAACATTGTCAGCTTGTTGCAGCAACATGATCTTCAATATTATGTTGGGTCAACCATTGCTTTTTAACCTCTATGAATGCACTACAGTAGGAATCAAAGTTTAAAAACATGGGCTCTGTTTTTTCTTGTTCGGTCTTGGGAAGTAATGAGATTAGCATGTGATGCTGCTCAGCAAAAGCTTCACAAAGAATAGTCAAGTCCTCAAGATGGAGATCGCACTTGTAAGGTATTTTCTTTAATTTTCAAAAGAACATTAATTCATGGTATTAAACCTTTAATTTTGTTCACATTTGTTTCATACTCTCTTTGAAGACTTTCAATTGGATTAACTTTAATTAAAGCTTTAGCTTTAATTTCTCTTTTGCAAGCCCCTACTGGAGTGTTGTTGGTGCCAATTCCATGCTTCGATGCACTCATGTTACTTTCTCTAGTTGTGCAACTCGTAATTAACTCTTTGTTTGCCACCAGCACCAGCAATATTCGATTTAGTAGAAGTAGTCGACAAACAAATTGCCAGCACACCAAACAGCCTTCAATTAAAATGTCGATAACCAGAATATTTCAACAAAGCGACAAACACTTAGGCAAACACCGAGCAACAATCCCAATGGATGGGCAGTGCTGACCATTCAAAACTGTGTTCAAACCATAAATACACAGCATGAACCAACAAGAGGTCGTAGATAACCCTAGTGTAAATTGCTCCTATTTCCAATGTGCTGTTCTCAGTGGTGCGATTTCAATTTCGTCAATGGGTCCAAGGCAATTCTTTGCTGTAGACTGGTGTTTACCTTGTATAATTTTTTTTTTGTTAACAAAATGTAGCAGTTACTTGAACAAAAACCAAAACCCCTGAGAGACTAAGACAGGGTACTCGTCACTGTATGACGCACTTCCAAATAAGGAATTTCCAAATCTCAAAAATGTCCATTCAATCCTTTATTATGAAACAAGCAAAGGCGATCTGGTAGTGATAAAAAAACTACCAAAATTAAATTAGCAAAATAATGGTGTAACTTGCGGTCTAATAGTGATATCAGATTTCGTACGACTAAGTGTTCTAATAACGTTCCAATTAGCGATCTAGTTTGCCAAATAACAAAGCTAGCATAACTAGTGTGTTTAAGCAATTGAATAGCAGTCCCATTACGTTCCAATTAACAATCTAGTTAGTATATTGAAGCATAATTAAGCAAAGTTAGCAGTCAACAAAAAAATCATTCCTGCTGCCTCTAACCAACTAGACTAAACAACTAACAAAACGAGAATACGGGACTCCACTCATTTGATTCTACCATGCCCCAACCCACGTGACAAGATTACCATAATAAACATGCCACAAAATACCATATAGGTGGAAAATAGATACGTGCCACCAACGGACAGAAAATAGATAATTAGCTCCTATACTTGCCGTTATTATAACACCTTTAATGATCTCAAGACATTCCAAAGCACTGCATAGCCAATTAATTAATTTTCAAGTGTAGTCACAATTGCGAAGGGGATTGCTGGAATAAAAATATACTTATCAAATGTGATTCGAATGTGTTGAATGCAAATGGATTTTCAGCACATCATCCCCCACCACCCCACCCATAAGGTTCAAGTTAATTTACTAAATGATATATGAAATTATGCATCAATTTAAAACTTATACCTACAAGGGAATAGTACTTCAACAGTGCCATCTTCTGTCAGGAATTATGTTGGTGGGTTATTTCTTTTAATGGGTTGTGCTTTCTGTGATCGTGTTGATCTGACCAAAATGTTACAGCAGATGAGTTTTTAGTAATGCAGAGGAAAACAGAACAAGCCCAGAAACACCTGTCCTTTGAATAGTGGCTGGAGATTCCATTTCTTCTTGAGCAGGGAGGCAGAACTTTATTTCATAACTCACACAAAAGAGTTATGCAGAGCATTTTCTCAGTATCACACCCAAGAATAAAATAGATCATTTGAAGCCCATCTGACAATTTATTAGCAGGTTACTGTCACAGGGTCACTGGATATTTACAGATGGCCAATCAGTCCATTCGAAGACCCATTGAGAAGGACCTTTCACTACTGAATTTCTTGATGAAAACGTTCTAATATTTGTGTTTCAATGATCACATGTGCAGTCTAAATAGAGCACTCCTCAGCTTGATCATGACTTTGTGCCGTGATCTCAGGTTTTGGCTCTGTCATGACCATTCTATTAAATTTGTGCAAATGTAAAGCAGCAATTAATGTGTTGAGCATGGCCAATCAGGAGACCAATGGTAGAAATTGCAACGTCTATGTTATACATTGAAAGACACATGCATTAAATTGTTGTAAAAATTTTACTAAAATAGTGTTCATCATAAGACAATAGGTCAAACTTTATTCTATGGTCAGTGGATAATTGAACAGTTGTTACACATCTTTAAGATGCACTATAAGTACACAATAAAGAAAAGCACCAGTTTTGATTTTTAAACTCCAACAACCACTGCAGAGCAGACATTCACAGATAAGGAATGCCTATTTTGTGGGAGGTTTGGCATCTGTTGCTGCCTTTCCAAGTAATTTTGGTATTTGATGGTACTGAGTTCCAGAACTGTGGGGAGAGGTCCCAGTCATTACTTCTTACCTGTGTTCCATACTTAATGTAGAGATTGTCTTCATTTCCATTAGATAAACTGATGCAGATTCAGTATTATTTTTAAAATGTATAAATTCTCATGATTTGAACATAACCTTACAAATGCTTTGATTCTAGATAACAAAAACAGCATTATCTCCAACATATAATTTTACTTACAGAAATTTCACCTTGCACAATGTAAGTACTTAGAAAAAATTGCAGACTATAGAAACGGGAATAAGACAAAGTCAACTGTAGTTCAGATCTAAAGGAATCCAAAAGCAGGTTAGATTTCAGTTGAACAAACTACATTAGGGTTCTTGAGCACAAATCAGAAAAGAAGACAGGTACAGTAAATGGTGAGGAAGGTATATCACATTTGGGCTTTATTGCAAATTGAGCAACAGTGAAGTATGTTACAATGATACAGGTAGTTGGCAAGTTCACATCTGGAGTACGGTGAACAATTTTGGTCCCTTTATTACACTGGCATAGGAAGTGACCCAATAGATTCATTAGTTTACTTACTACCTGGGATGAGAGTGTTGCCCTATCACAAAAAGCTACAGGGATTGTATCTTTATTCTTTGGAGCTTTAGAAGTATGAGGGATGATCTCATGGAAACATAGAAGATCTTCATAGGGCATGGTAGGTCAGGTGTTGAAACGTTTCCACTAGTGCAGGGTCCACAGGCCCCTTGCTTAATGGTATTGGTCCGTGGCATAAAAAAAAGGTTGAGAACCCCTGTACCAGTGAAAGAATCTCAAGAGGGGACAGTCATTTAAAAACGATTTATGTAGGAAGTTCTCCACTTGGGCAGGGTAATTTCTCTGCACTAGAGGCTTGCGGATACCAGATGATTGAGAGTATGTAAAGTAGAAATGGGTAAATTTTTGTAAGATCAGTGAATTGAAGGCTATGGGGAAACGGCACAAGTATAGGCAGATCAGCCATGTTAATATTGAATGACGGGGCAGACTTGAGGGGAAATTACACAATACAGTACACACAAAATGCTGGAGGAACTCAAGTGAGGCTGCATCTATGGAGTGGAATAAACAGTTGATATTTTGAGCTGAGACCCTTCATCAGAACACATAAAACCATCTATGATGTTATGCTCTTACTTAGTTCTTAAGAACTGCTTCACAGTCACTTGCTAAATTGGCTATTCGAAAACAAATGTGGAAAGAAGCATACTAATATAGAGATTAGTAGAGGCCCTTCTGCCCACAATGTTGTGCTAATCTTTTAACCCACTCCAAGATCAATCCAACTCTTCCCTCCCACATAGCCCACCATTTTTCTTTCATTTATGTGCCTTATCAAAGTCTCCCAAATATTCCTAATGTGTCTGCCTCCACCACCACCCTGAGCAGCGCATTCTATTCACTGATTACTGTGTTAAAAAAAAATCTGACATCCCCTTGTAACTTTCCTCTAACCATTTCAAAAGTATGCCCTCTCACATCAGCCATTACCACCCTGGGAAAAATTATGCTGGCTGTCCACTATTTATGTTTCTTACAATCTTATACATCAAGTCAACTCTTCTTCTCCTCCACGCCAAAGAGAAAAGTCTGGGTCACTCAACCTTCCCTCATAAACAGGTTCTCTAATCTAGGCAGCATCCTGGCAGATCTCTTCTGAACCCTCTCCAAAGCTTCAACATCCTTCCTAAAATGAGATGACCTGAACTGAACACATTACTCTAAATATAGAGCTGCAACATATCCTCACAGCATTTGAACTCAACTCTCCAACTAAAGAGGGGCAACACACAACAGGGCTTCTTAAGCACCCTATCAACTTGCATGGCAACTTCGAAAGATCTGTTGACGTGGATCCCAAGAAGGCAGTTCTTCCACACTGCCAAGAATCCTACCACTAACTCTATACTCTGCCTTCAAGTTTGACTTATAAATGTATCAGTTGAACTCCATCTGCAATGTCTCACCCCAGCTCTATAATCTTATCATGTCCCATTGTAACCTACGTCAACCTTCTACACCATCCACACCAACTGCAGACTTACTAACCAACTTTCCATTTCCTCAGAGTCATTTATAAAAACTACAAAGATCAGGGTCCCAGAACACCACTGGTCACCAACCTCCAGGCAGAATATGCTCCATCTACTACTATCCTTTATCTTGTGGGTATGCCAGTTCTGAATCCACAGAGCCAAGTTTTCCTGGACCCTATGCCTCATGACTTATCTTTAAGTGAGCCTACCATGGAGAACCTTGTCAAACATCTTACATATATATCACATCCACTGCTCTATCTTCATCAATTTGCTTTGTTACTTGCTCAAAGTCGTCAATCAGGCTCACAAGACACAACTTTCCCCTCACAAAGTCATGCTGATTATTGCTAATCATACTATGCATCTTCAAAGGCTTGTAAATCCCATCTCTAAGAACCCTCTCCAGTAGTTTCTTTGCTTAACCCTGGTCTGTAATTTCCAGTAATAGCCTGATTATCCATATTGTACAAAAGAATAACATTTGCCACCCACCAACCTTCTGGTACTACTCTTGTGGCCAGAGGATGCAAAGACCATTGCTAATAGTGCAGCAATTCCACCACTCCCCCCACACCCACACACATGACCAAGAAACTGATTGTAGACCTCAGGAAGAGGGAAACCAGAGGTTCATGAGCCAGTAATCAGAGGTAAAGAGGGTTAGTAAATTTAGAGTCCTGGGTGTTACTACCTCAGAAGACCTGTCCTGGCCCCTTCCTGTAAACATAATTGCAAAGAAAGCACAGAAGCACCTCTACTTCCTCAGGAGTCTGAAGATTCAGTATGTTATCAAAAGCTTTGGCTAACTTCTATAGATGTGTGGTGGAAAGTGTGCTGACTGACTGCATTAGTGTCTGTTTCCAGAACACCAATGTCTGAGCAGAAAATCCTACAAAAGGTAGTGGATTCAGCCCAGTAATCACAGGTAAAGCCCTCCCAGCCATTGAGTACAGCTACATGAAATGTTGCCATAGGAAAGCAGCATTTATTTATCAAAAATCTTTACCATCAAGGCCACTTTCTTTTCTCGCTGCTGCCATCAGGAAGAAAGTACAAGTGCCTCAGGACTCTTACCCACCAGGTTCCAGAACAGTTACTACCCCTCAACCACCAGGCTCTTGAACAAAAGGGGATAACTACACTAAGGACTTTCATCATGTTAATTAATGATTATTTATTTATATATGCATTTGCAGTTTGTTGTCCATTGATCCTGTTCTATAGATTTGCCAAGTATGCCTGCAGAAAAAGAACTTCATGGATGCATGTGGTGACATGCATTACTCTGATAGTAAATTTTACTTTGATTTCTCATAGTAACCTGGGATATATTCTGTCCCACCCTAGTTCCAAAAGAGCATCTTTCTTAACCTTGACATATTCCAGTATATTATTCTATTCTATGCTGACCTCACATTTGTCACAGTCTCACTGGTGAATATTGAAATGAAACATTCATAAAATATTCATGGTAGGCTAATACAGGCTAATCATGAATTATCACAAAAGTGCCTGCAGTGCAATATTTAGCTTTGGTGTTTTTTTAAAAAAAAACAAAAATGGATAAATACAAATACACTTGTAAAAATTCATTCCTCAGCCTCTGGTGCTCCAGGAAAATTAACCCATCTTATCCAATCTCTCCTTAAAACTCAAGTTCTCCAATCCAGCCAACATTCCAGTGAATCTTCTCTACACCCGCTACAATGTAACCACATCATTGCCCCTATAGCATGGTGACAAGAACGGTACACAATATTCCAAATGTACTCTAATCAATATTTTGTGAAGCTACAGCATAGGATCTGAAATTTTATATTTGATACTGTCCTATGAAGGGAATACTATGCTTTCTTTTCCACTACCTACTTTTGTTGCTACTTTCCGCAGGCTATGGAGTTGATTGAACCCTAGTGTTCTGCTGTTGATCAATATTCTTTAGTATTACCCCCATTTGACTTACCCTGCACTCGCTGGGATTAAATTCCATTTGTTGTATCAGTGGCAATTGTTAATTGATATTTTACTGTGTTTACTATTAATAGCATTGCTGAAGAAAGCAAACCAAGATTTTACTTTGTTCTCATTTATTCGAAAAGGGCAAATGCATCTCTCCATTCAGGCACGCAGTTCATACTCAGTATATCATACACAGTATATTTACAAGTTGTCAGTTCTGGTTTCTCAACAGCAGATCCAAAATAATACAATAAAAAAAGTTCTAATTTACAAATTACACAAATCTGTTTATGTACTATTGAAAATATACATTAGGTCAAGTGTCATTGAAGTACTTTAATTTATGTAAAACAAAATGACAGTTAAAACTAAAACCAAGGCACTGTTGAACATTTTTGGATTTTTTTCACATTCTGTTTTCAGAAACACCAAACAAAAATCAGGATGAAGTTCACAGTGGAGACAGCAGGTGATAACAATGGAATATAATGGGTGAGAGAGAAATATGGCAATAATTAAATGCTTTATGTTTTGAGATATTTTAGAACGAGAGTCAGTAACAGGTCTAAATATTCTAATAAATACTGAACATTTAACCATTTGGAACAGCTTGAATAATTTGCAGCATTATACAAAGAATTTCAGAATGCAGTCAATGTTCCTCAAATGTCAACAGTACTAATGGCTTACTTTACAACTAAAAGATACAATTCTTGGCAATAATGTAGCCTATACATTTTAATAATAACCTTCGTAATGATTTTGTGCCTGCAATTCCTTACAGCAAGGTGACGAGGATATATAAAGCAGGTAATTACTATTTCAGGTATTAACATATGCAGCAAAAGCAGTGAATCAAGAAAGTCTGCCTTCAGTATTTACACATTAACAAATAAAAGGTATGCACATTTTAAATTTCATATTCTTAAATTTCCAGGACTACTCATCTAAGAAATTCAAAATAATGTTCTTTAAATACACTGTAAAGATACTAATTAAAATTACTTACCATTAGGAAACAATATTTAGATGCACATAAAAGGAGAGAAACAAAGTTACGACTAGTATGTAAAGTTAATTAGGATGCCTGGTTACACTATATACTCAATATCAAAGAAAAAAGTGGACAGATGACAAATTTATGACAAAGAACATTCATGCAATCAAAATGGAGGGCTAAATTAATCTTCAAGCAAAAACTTAATTGTTTAAAAAACATTACAGAAGATGTAACGGAATGGTTGTTTATTATTTGTATCCCTATTTCTGCAGACTATACTGTATATGATGCACTTTTAAAGTTGGTTCAATTTTTATTCTGGTGCTTTACCACAGTTTCAATACAGACAGTCTGGATATATTTAGAATGCAGATTTATCAAGTTCAACCTCTATTCAACTGTCACTAAATCTTAGCAAGAGTATCCATAGCTGGAGATCGAGTACGTGAGAAACAACTTTGAATTGACAAACAGCTATTCAGAAGTGAAGCAAATTTCATTTTTAAATGAGAAATGGTTATACTGCAATAATTTCCTTAAGAAAATTGTGAAAGACTAAAATTGAGAAACTCTTCTTTTCTATGTCTGAATCCAATAGCATTAATTCTTGGCTGCCCTTCCTTCAAAAAAAAAGCCATAACTTCTCTAGTTGAAACATTTCCACTGCCACTTAAAATCACTTACCAAAGAGATTGAATGTAGGTGGACAGAGAATAACGATTAGTTAGAAATAATCTATTTTATGAACAAGCCACTTAAATGCTCTTCAGTAATTCACATTTGAAGCACTATTGAGTTTTAGACAATTCCTGATCATTTCAAAGCAAAATCTGTTTAGTTATTTTGCTTTTGAGAAGTCACTCAAATTACTTCAGTCTGTAGTTAATAAAAGATACCTGATGATCGCTGAATGCAATTTGAATTTGGCGTAAAATGACTATGGACAGCTTTTACAAGAATACAGTACAATTTTGAGAGCCTAACAAGCAAAGTACTGCAGTTACACTACCAGCTTTTTAATTCCAATTAACTGTGATACCTCCTCATTCTTGAAGGAGCTGAATAAGCTGCCGTATGTTTTGCAATGCTTTGTGGCAGGGAACCTACAGGAATATTGAGGGAGGTACTGTAGACCAAATTACAGTTACAGTGTAGTGCCCATTCCAAAGGTTTCCTGGGATGCATAGACCATGTAGAGGAAACCATCTTCATCCTTCTCACGTTCATACACTTCAGATATAGGTGTGGAAACACTGACCATGCTGTGCCCATTTACCAACAGGAAAAAAGCCTGATTTGAATTTAATTGCAGGCGTCTCCTAAAAGAGTTAGAAATAACATTTCAGATTCTTACCAAACTTGGGTAGCAAATTTACTGATGAAGACATTAAAATATTAACATTTATGAACATTATAATTTTCATTACTTTATTTAGCATGAAGCACTTTGCAATCAGGTAATTATTACAAAAAAAACAGTAACTCACTGTAAAGTTAGTAATTTTCATCTGTTTAAATTGGCATAACCAACCTCAGCTTGCTGAATGACAAGGCTGAATGAGAAGTCACCCAGTTTTACTGTTACTGGTAAGCACCGGCATAAAGTCAAAGATATCTACCATGTCTTTCACTGTAGTATAATACAACTCATGCTCACTCCCCCGCCACCATAACCCCAAACACTATCTTGGACAAAAAAGGTCCTCAGGTCTTTGCTGGAATCTCATTTGTATGCTTCTAATTAGATTTGCACCATAATACTGCAAGTATTAAACTCTGCTACTGAACTGAGCCAAAAAAAACACCATCATTCCATAAACTTTATAACCTTTCTCAAATATCTACTAATCACATCAGCTTTCAACACCTCTTCTACTATCCAACTAGGTGGGACCATACTAGAGATCCCTCACATCCCACTGAGAATTACTTGTCTTGCCACTTCTTTTCCAATGCTGCTCCCAGTGCAACATCTTTTAAAAGCAGACCTTTAGTAAAAGCTTTCAGATTGCTAGTTCCAATTTTCACACTAAAACTCCCCTTAATTAACTGAAATGACACAAACCATTTGTCTTCTACCCAACTCATTCCCTGGACATTGGACAGTCATCTGTCTCAGAGAACTAGACTGCAACCTTGACATTATACTTGACTCTGATGAGCTTCAAGCCATCTATCCATAAAGACCACCCACTTTCATCTTTATAACAGTCCAAAATACACTTCAACTTCTCTGTCTGAATAGAACTGCTATCAAAATTCATATACCTTAATATTATTGACCAACTGCACCAAATGATTCATAGTTGGCCCATTTCATACAGCCCTCTTTAAACCTTGCCCATCAAAATCACTGCCCAAAATTCTACTCACACCAAACCCTATTCACCCATCTGCTCATTTAACTGACAGCCTATTAATCAGCCATTCAATTCTCAAAGACCTACATTTTGAGAGCATACTTCAGCATTTCACATTTGCAATATCTGTACATTTTAAAAAGTAGAGGAACATATAGAGCAGGTTAAATACACAAAAATTTAAAACAAAGTTCAAAATTTCTGGAGCAAGATGTATAATAGCAAATCAGCCCAGGTGACAATGGTGCATAAAACCTCTAAAGTGATTTAGAAGCCACAGAAACTTCATTAACTTTACAGATAAGATTTTGATTAAAAACAATTGATGGCTTTATGCACTAATCAAAATGTTTGAATACAAAGGACCAACACACTCAATGACCGTTTATATAAAATGCATACCGTATGATTTTGATCAGTTCACTCATGTTTACATGGTCAGGGACAAGAAATTTGGTTTTATCCAACAAAGGCAATTGCTTTTCTCCCTTGTATCTTTCAATTATGACCTGAAAATTAAAAAAGATACATCAGCTATATATTTATTAGATATTAGTCACTGTTTCATGATATAGAAGGCTGCAAATTAGATTAGATTATGAGGACACTCAGTCCTCGTTTATTGTCATTTAGAAATGCATGCATTAAAAAAATGACACAATGTTCCTCCAGAATGATACAAGAAAACACAGGACAAACCAAGACTAAAACTGACAAAGACCACATAATTATAACATATAGTTACAACAGTGCAAAGCAATACCATAATTTGATAAAGGGTAGACCATGGGCAAGGTAAAGAAAGTCTCAAAGTCCCGATAGACTCATCATCTCACGCAGGCGGCAGAAAGGAGAAACTCTCCCTGCCATGAACCTCCAAGCGCCGCCAACTTGCTGATGCAGCACCACTGGAAGCACCCGACCGCAGCGGACTCCGAGTCCATCCAAAAACTTCAAGCCTCTGACCAGCCCCTCCGAGCACCATCCTCTGCCGAGCGCTTCGACCCTGCCCCGACCGCCAAGCAACCAACAAAGCCGAGGACTCGGGGCCTTCTCCTTCAGAGATTCTGGACCACACAGTAGCAGTAGCAGCAGCAGCAAAGCAGGCATTTCAGAAGTTTCACCAGATGTTCCTCCGTGCTTTCATGTCCATCTTCATCAAATCAGGATTGTGCATGGCACCCTACTCGACAAATAACAGACATCACCACCGGAGTGGCCGCTGTGAGCTGCGTTGCGCCGCCATCTTCTCCTCCCTCTTGCCTCATTCCCTCATTCAGGCTGTAGCACTGAACGGTCACATGAAATCACTGTATAAGTTACAAATTCAAGTTCCTTTTTTGAGGGCAAGGACATAATCAAAACTGACACTAGTGTCAAATCAAGCTAGTATTACACTATTGAAGATGGTAGTACTTGCTCAAGAGTAAAATTGTGTCATGTGCTTTTGCACTTTTCAATGTTGAATGCAAAGGAGATAGAGGGCGAGCTAGTGTTGTACCAGCACTCAAATCAGTTCTATACTGCAGCTGCAAGGAGGCCATCACTGGTACTCAATATAGAGGAGTGACTGAGGTAGCAAGGTAGTGCAGTGGCTAGCACAACACTTTACAGTACTGGCAACCTGGGTTCATTTCCTGTTGTTGCGTACAAGGAGTTTGTATGTTCTCCCCGCGACCACATGGGTTTCCTCTGGGTGCTCTGGTTTCCTCCCACAATACAAAGACATACTAGTTGATAGGTTAATTGGTCATTGTAAATGGTCCTGTGATTAGTCTAGGGTTAAATCTGGGGACTGCTGGGCAGTGTGGCTCCATTTGATCAAGGCAGATCCATTTCTTTCTCAACCTCATTCTCCTGCCTTCTCCCTGTAAGCTTTCACGTCTTGACTTAAAGAATCAATCAAACTCTGCCTTAAGTATACTCAATGACCTAGCCTCAACAGCTGCTTGCAGCAACAAATTCCAGATTCAGGTTGTGTTGTCTGGTCCTAGACTACCCACTATAGGAAACAAACATCCACTCTTATCCAAGCTTTCCAAACATTTGATAGATTTTAATGAGATTTCCCCCCCTCCACCACCCTAAAGCCCAGAGCCATTAAACACTCCTCATATGATCAGAGAATCATTTTTGTGAACCTCCTTTGAACTCTCTCCAATGCCAGTACAGCCTTTCTTAGATAAGGGATCCAAACTGCTCACAATACTCCAAGTGAACCCTCACCGGTGCCATATAAAGCCTCACTATTCTATCCTTGTTTCTATATTCTAGTCCTCTCAAAATGAATGCCAACGTTGCATTTGGCATCCTCACTGACTCAACCTGCAAGTTAACCATTAGGGAATCTTCCATGAGGACTCAAGTCCCTTTGCACCACTGATTTTTGAAACTTCTCCCTGCTTAAAAAATAGTCTACACCTTTATTACTTCTACCAAAGTGCATGACTAAGACACTTCCTGACAGTGTATTCCACCTGCCACTTCTTTGCCCATTCTCCTAATCTGGCCACGTCCTTCTGCAGCTTCCCTGCTCCTTCACCTATCTTCTATATTGTCCATAAAGCAATCAATTCCGTCATTCAAATCACTGACATACATTGTAAAAAGAAGCAGCCCCAACAGACACTTGTGCAACACCACTAGTCACTGGCAGCCAAACTGAAGAGACTCCCTTTAGTCTCATTCATTGCCTCCTGTCAATCTACCCATACTAACATCTTTCCTGTAATACCATGTGCTCTAATTTTGCAAGCAGCCTTGGGGCACCTTCTAAAAGGCCTTTTGAAAATCCAAGTACACAACATCCACTTTATCTACCCTGCTTGTTATTTCATCAAAGAATTCTAACAGACATGTCAGGCAAGACTTTTCCTTGAGGAAACCATGCTGACTACAGCCTATTTTATCACGTCCCTCCAAGTACCCCAAGACCTCATCCTTGATAATCTACTCCCAACATCTTCATAACCAGTGAGGTCAGATTAACTGGCCTATAGTTTCCTTTCTTCTGCCTTTCTCCCTTCTTGAAGAGTGAGTGACATTTGCAATTTTCCAATCCTCCAGAACCACACCAGAATCTAGTGATTCTTGAAAGATCATTACTAATGCCTCCACAATCTCTGCAGCCACCTCTTTCAGAACCCTGGGTGAAGGCCATCTGGTTCAGGTGACTTGTCCATCTTCAGACCTTTCAGCTTCAAGCACCTTCTTCCTAGTAATAACAATCGCATTCACTCCTGCCCCCGACATTCTCAAGCTTCTGGCATACTGCTAGTGAAGACTGATGCAAGATACTCATTCAGTTCATTTGCCATTTCCTTGCTCCCCCATTATACCTATCCAGCATCACTTTCCAGTGGTCTGATATCCATTCTCACCTCTTACTCTCTATCTGGAAAAAAAAAGCATTTGGTATTCTCGATATTACTGGCTCGATTACCTTCATATTTCACCTTTTTGCTCCTTACAGCTTGTTTAGTTGCCTTCTGTCAGTTTTTAAAAATCTTCTGAATCCTCTAACTTCCTACCAATTTTTGGTCTATTATATGCCCTTTCTTTTGCCATTATGTTGGCTTTGACTTCTCTTGGCAGCCATGGTTATGTCATCCTGCCTTTTTAAGCCATCTTCTTTGGGATTATATACACTACACCTTCTGAATTGCTCCCAGAAACTCCAGCCATTGCTGCTCTGCCATCAACTTTGGCCAGCTCCTCTCTCGTGCCTTTGTAATTGGCTTTACTCCAGTGCAAGGCTGAGAAATCTGACTTTAGCTTCTCCCTCTCATATTGCAGAGTAAATTCTATCAGATTATGATCAGCATCTCCTAAGGGGTCTTTTACCTTAAGCTCCCTAATCAAATCCAGTTCATTGCACAATTCCAGAATGGCTGAACCCCTAGTGGGTTCAAACACAAGCTGCTCTAAAAAGCCATCTTGTAGGCATTCTACAAATTACCTTGGACTCCAAAATCAGCATCAACCTGACTTTCCCAATCTACCTGCATATTAAAATCCCCGCAACTATTGCAACATTGCCTTTTTGACATGCATTTTCTATCCCCGTTGCAATTGGTAGCCCATTCTGGCTTCTGTTTGAAGGTCTGTACATCTTGTTATTGAATTGACAGCAAAAAGACAGCTGTGCAATGAACTTCCAGACTTTAAACCATGTGCCTTTTTGCATGCAAGTAACTGTCTGTGCAGAGCTTAGATGGCAGCACATCTGAACTCCCTAGTGTATTTCTGCAGTGCACACAAAAACATCAGTTCTATCAGATACTGATTGAAAAAGTGATTTGTTCATTTTTATCCATTTTCAGGAAAAGATGGTTCTCAATGAATATTCAAAGCTATCAATTTTAATTATTTGCACATTTTTTCCAATTGTTACAAAATGCCTGTGGCTTGTTCAATAAAGTTCCTGCAGTAAGGAGGATGTTGGAAGGCACTTGGCTGCGAAGGGCAAGTGCTATTATAGACATCCCACAAAAGTCAAGTTTAGTTCCGTTAGCCAGCAGCTACCATGAGAAGACACAAGAATCAGGAAGGCACTGGGGGCAGCAGGAGATTAAACCAACAGCTGGAAAGCATCTTCCCAATTTGTCCGATCTCCCCAATTCTTGTCATATACTATTTTGAAATTTAAAAAAAATTTCAACTGCTAGTGTACTCACTGGAATTTTGTTGGGATGCTGCTCTCGAATAAGATGCACATCTTCCACTCTCTGCTCTGCAAAACAGATTAATTTTATGTAAAACTGTGGAATTCTCACAGGGATTTTATGAAAAATAATTAAGAAATCAGGAAGGTACAGGAACCTTAAGACACACACTACCAGGTTCAGAAACAGTTATTAACCTTCAACCATCAGGTTCTTGAACCAAAGGGGGTAACTTCACTTGCCCCATCATTGGAATGTTCCAACATTCTATGGACTGACTTTCAAGTACTCTCATCTCATGTCTGATTTTTTTTTTGTATTTGCACAGTTTGTAGTATTTTTCCACACTGTCTGAACACTTAAGTTCATTATTATTCTATTATGGATTTATTGAATATGCCCACAAGAAAATGAATCTCAGGGTTGTACAGAGTGATTTAACTTTCCTTTGATTGAAATTTTCTTTGAACTTTAAACACATTTTCCACAAAGATTTCCCCTCTTATAGAGCATGTTCAAAAATTTCAACCTTACTTTGTGAAGCAAAACTAAGAAAAGGATTAAAAACCATATGTAATGATTCATTTTTAGCTATACACATAGGAGCTGGATGATCAAACATGCAATTTCCCCCATACACACAAAAAGACCACTATTTGTATATGCAATTTTTAAAATATTAGCAGTAACAATCCCAATAAATATCAAAACTCAAAAAAGTTTCCCTGTTGCACCAAAAATTGATTCCCAAGTAGACATACTAGAGATAAAGTAAACGATATCCTTAGACACAAATGAAAGCAATAGTTTAAAAATACCAGTCTCTGCCCCCTCCTACCCAAAAGCAGGGGGGCAGAGAATTTGATTAAGGAACAGTCTTGCGGGATGGCTTTTATGTCAATCCAAAAATCTTCAGAACGCTGAATGGCATTAATTCTGAACAATTCAAGTTGCAACATGCAAATTTAAACCAGAGGCAAATCCAAACCAAAATCTGGTAATATAAAAACCTGAGGGATTCTGTGAAGTAATTCATTTTAGCCTCTTAAAAAAAAAACTCTTGATTAGCATGATACTGCATCAGGAATGCAAGGAAAATATGCAATGCAAAGAAAAACACTATTTTCACTCAAAGAATAATAGCTCCCCCCATCTAAAAACTACAGACAGTTTACATAGAACCATGTTCAGTAATAGAATTCAGAACACTAGCAAGTTAATTTGGAGTCTACAGCTTCAAGATTTTCTTCTACCAAAACAAACAAATGAACTAAAAGAAAAAGCAACCAGTTTAGATTGAGCAGTTAAGATTATGTAGAACAAATCTTCTAGGTAACAGTGAAGGCAGTTACAATTACAACTATGAGCTGTCAGTCATTAATGCACCAATTAAAAGTTTCTTTACTATATCAACTCATTTTAAGTTTGTTAAAAATGGTAAATATCACAACCATGACTAGATATGCTATCAGATAGTAATGCCAAAAGTATTGAATTGGCTTCTTCCCCCTTCCTTTCCAGTCCTGAAGCAGGGTCTTGGCCCAAAATGTCAACTGTTTGTTTATTTCAATAGATGCTGCCTGACCTGCTGAGTCTCTCTAGCACTGTGAGATGCTCTGAATTTCCAGCACCTGCAGAATCTCGTGTTCTTCAATTGGAAATTGCTTTATTGTCATACACTAAAATATAGTGAAAAGATTGCCTTGCATATTGTTCATACAGATCAAATCATTACACAGCACAATGAGGTACAGCAAGGTACTATAATAGAATTTAGAATAAAGTGTAACAGCTACAGAGAAAGTACAGTGGAAGTAAACATAGGTGCAAGATCAAAGTAGATTGTGAAGTCGAGTCCATTTTATCATACTAGGGAACATTAAATAGCCATATAACAGAAGGGTAGAAGTGTTCTTGAGCCTAGTGGTACATACATCTTCTGCCAAATAGAAGGGTAGGATGAAATTGACCAGAGTGGGGTCTTTGATTATGCTGGCTGCTTTACCGAAGCAGTGAGAAGTGCAGAGTTCATGGAAGGGACACAACAAAATCATTTTTTAAACTGAAGTATATTTCATTCACATTTACTGTGAAGTTACTCACATTGAGTACCCAAATAACTCTTAAAGAAAGAAATTTCGAGATACAAGCTAAAGGAGAAACCCGAAACAGTACAAGCAGAGATTTTTAAATAAGTCCAACACAAAGACCTTAGACAACAAGAAGGATTCTTTCCAACAGCAAAATACAGAGGTGAGGATTAAAATTAAACTGGAGACATTCTTCAGGGATGAGGAATTGGGAATAAAACAGTTAATTGATCAGGGAAGTACTCAAGTACAACAGCTTTAACTGCAAATTATTAGCAATAAAGGAGATGAAGCTAAATTCTGGCATCCAGAATGCTGCAATATTAAACTTTTTTTTAAAAAAAGACTGTTTTGGGCTTTTTGATGCAAGTCAGATCTGATGGATAGGTAAGTCAAGAGTGCAGCAGGTATGACTTCCTGAAAACTTACCACAAGACAGAAGCAGAATTAGGCCATTTGGCCCATTGAGTCTGCTCCGCATTCAATTATGGTAGCCTTTGATGCTGTGGCCAATCAAGAAGCTATCTCCTCCTTAAATACATCCAATGGCCTGGCCTCCACAGCTGCCTACGGTAACAAATTCCACAAATTTACCACCCTCTGGCTAAAGAAATTTCTCTGCATCTGTTTTTAAGTGTTTTTCTGCTGGGATGGAAGAGCAAGAAAACAAGATAATTCTAGGATTGTGTGTATTAAACAACTGGGCAAAGACAGTTACCAAACAAAGAGTGAGGAAGCTAGGAAGTTGAACTACACTTGCAAACTATTTTAGCCAACCTACAGAATGAAAAAAAAACAAATAAATCTGTTTTAGATTCGTTTTTGCTTGGATTTCAACACCTGGAAGCACAACAATGCAATGCAGTCACCAACTTGTCGATGACAATCAGTGTCCATCTTTGAATTGTCAGCTGCAACTGCCTGCTTTTGACCCATAAAGGACCTCAGGGGTTCTCAACCTGGGTCCACAGACCTCTCGGCTAATGGTAGTAGTCTATGGCTTAAAAATAAACAGCTGTGAACCCCTGCTCTAAACCTTTCCCATCCATGAACTTATCCATTTTAAAAAAATGTTATTGTTCCTACCTTATCAGAATCAGGTTTAATATCACCAGCACGTTCTGAAATTGTTCACTTTGTGTGAGCAGTATAGTGTAATACATAACTAAATTATATTATGTAATTGTATATTAAATAGTTAAATTAGTGCAAAATCAAAAAAGGGTTTTGTTCATAGGTTCAATGTCCATTCAGAAATCAGACATGGCAGAGGGGAAGGTGATCCTGCTTTACCAAGACAGGGCAGGTGATAGAAGTTTGTGCAGGAGGAACACTGCCTTTAGTGATCAGAATACAACTAGTTTCAGGATAATTATGGTATGGTCTTCAGATTAAGATTCTAAATTGGGAGAGATTTTGATGACACCAGCAAAGATCTGGCAAGTGTGAACGGAGACAAGTTGTTTTCTGGCAAAGGTGTGTTTGGCAAGGGCAAGGGCTTCAAAAGTGAAATTGAGAGTTTGTATATTTATGTCAGAATAAGACAAGGATAACATGATTAGGGAAACTTGGTTTGAGAAATATTGAAGCCCTAGTTAAGGAGTACAAGAAATGCAAGAGAATACTTAAGGACAAAATCAGGAAGGCTAAAGATACGAGGTTGCTTAGCAGAGGTGGTGAAGAATCCCAAGGGCTTCAACAGATATATCAAGAACAAAAGGATACCATGGGACAAAATTGATCCTCTTGAAGATCAGAATTGTCATCAATGGATGGAGCTAAAAGATGGGCAAGATCATAAATGAATTTGTTTGCATGTGTTTACTCAGGAGGACAGTCTATAGAAGAGAGACAAAACAGCAGTGAGGTTATGAACCTTACAGATTGCAGAGGAGGTGTTTGCAGTCTTGAGGTAAGTTAGTGGAGAAATCCCCAGAGCTTGACAAGACGTTCCCTTGGATCTTGTGGCGAGATCGTGCAGAAATTGCAGGGTACCTCAGCAGAGCTATTTAAAACACCCTTAGCCACAGATGAGGTGCCAAAGGATTGGAGGATAGCTAAACGTTGTTTCGTTCTTTGAGAGAGGCTCCAAGAAGCAGCCAGGTGACATCAATAATGGGCAAGTCATTGGAAAGTATTCTTAGGGACCAAATATACAGTACCTTGAAAAAGTATTCAGCTCCCACAACTATTTTCACATTTTATCATCTCATTTTCTAAATTTAAAATATATTAAAGTAGAATTTGAGCTAATATACAAAACATTGTGCATTATATCAAAGTTGTTCCAAAACCTGTCAATTTACTAAAAATTAAAACCAAAACAGAAGCTGGAAAAGTATTCATCCCCTTTGCTATTACAATGCTAACTTTCCTCAGATGCAATCCTGTACATTAACTTACCAACTCACCCAATTTCTTGATGCAGAAAATTGGAGGATCATCCATTTTCAATGAATTATTAATATCCCCCTCCTTCTATAAGGGAGTATTAATTATTAATTCATTGAAAATAGGACCTCTATAAAGTCCAGCAGTATGGTAGATCTTCAACAGACCAAATCAAAACAAAGACAAAAGAGCATTCAAGGTAAGTCAGGAAATAATTAACAAAGCACAAATCTCAGGAATGATACAAGACATTCTCAAAAGGCATTGAACATACCACAGAGCCCAGTGCAATCATGAAAAAGTGGGGGAAAAAAACCACAGCTGCACTGCCTAGGTCAACCTGCCCATCTGAACTTTGTTGCACTTGTAAGAGACTACTGTGAGACCAGTCACTGAGCGAGCTGCAGAAGTCAGTGCTGCAACTGGAGATGAAGTTCCAGGCTCCATAATCTGTAAGGCCTTGTACCAAAAGGGTATTTAGGGAAGAATGGCAAGGAAGCAGCCCTGGCTTAAAAAAAAAACATATCCCTGCCCTTAAAGATTTTGCAAGCATCACATAGAAGTTACTATAAAGATGTGGAAGGTCTTGTGGTCAGATGAGACTAAGGTGGCACTAAAAGGCGATTCATTTGCTTGCATCTTAGGGAACAGCTTTATTTCTATCTTTGATAGACCTTTTTCCCCTTTTCAGAGTGGGGAGGGTTCTTTTGAAGACCCGACCTGGAGTTAACCTCTGACCAGTTCTTTGTGGGAATGGGATGCACTCTCAGGGCCTCATGACCAGCCGCTTTTTGATATCCCAATTATACAACCCGGAAGACGAACTTCCAGGGTTCTGGGATTTTGTGGCTCTAGGGATGTGCTGATTCAAGGCCAGTGCCCCTGACTGAAGCATTGCAGGAGAACACAGAACATTGGGAACAGAAGATGAGCTGCCAGGGATTGTGCCTGTGGAGAGCTGCACCTTTCTGGTGCCAAGTTTTTGGGGTACTGCAAGTCAGTGTCTTTATTGACTCTTTGTTGCACACCTGAGTGCTCGGTGGAGGGTGCTGGTGGGGGTGGGAGGAGGTCATTGCCTTGCCTCAGCTTGTACATGGCGGGTTGGGAGCTTTGAGGTTCAACATTTTAACTGTCATTCTTTGGGACATTCCTGTCCTCATGGATGTCTGCGAAGAAACAATTTCAGGTTGTATATTGTATACATTTGACATTAAGTGCATCTACTGAAAGCTACTGAGGTGAAACTTTCTGGCTTCAACACTAAGCGGCATGTATGGCACAAATCTAATACTGCACATCAGCCAGGTAACATTATCCCTACTGTAAAAATGAGGCAGTATCATGCTATGGGGATGCTTTTCAGCAGCAGGGTCAGGATTCATAGGAAGATGGATGCTGCTAAACAGACAAATCATGGATAAAACCTGCTTGCCTGCCAAAAAGCTTAAATTGGAGAGGAAGTTAGTCTTTCAGCAGGGCAACGGCCCAAAGCACACTGCCAGAGCATCTTCAAATGAAGAAAACTGATGTTATTGAGTGGCCCAGAGTCTTGAGCTTAACTCAATCAAACATCTCTGGCAAGAAATCAAATTTGCCGTACACCACCACTCCCCAACTAACCCGGAACAGTTTGAGCAATTTTACAAGGAATAATGGGCAATTTTGCTCCATCACATCGTGGAAAGCTAACAGAGACTTATCAAAAAATACTGGCTATAGAAACTGTGAGAGGTGGTTCAACCAAGTACTGAGCAAACAGGGGTGAATACTTCTGAACTTCTGACATCTCGTTTTCTAAATTTTTAGTTTTTTTTTAAATCTCTATAATTTTCCCTGTTTTTTGTGCTCTACTGTGGAAAAAGGAACATCTGATTCACAAATTATCAGTTAAATTGATCAAAAGCTATGGTTGTAATATTCATTTATGTGAGCAAACAGTTGGGAGCTGAATAGTTTTTTTTACAAAGCACTGTCCAAGTCTTTGTATAGACAAGGACTGATTACAGATAGTCAACAGGATTTTGTGCATGGTAGATAGTGTCTAACCAATCTTAGAATTTTTCAAGCACGTTGCCAGGAAAGTTAATGAAGGCAAGGCTGTGGATGTTATCAATGTGGATTTGAGCACAGCCTTTAACAAGGTCCTACATGGGAAGATGGTCAAGAAGGTTCAGTTGTTTGTTATTCAAGATAAGGTAGCAAACTGGATTAAACATTGGCTTCAAGGGAGAGGCCAGAGTGGTAGTAGATGGTTGTCTCTCTGACTGAAGACCTGTGACTAATGGTGTGCCACATGGATCAGAATATTAACTGGATGATAATGTAGTAACTGGATCAGCAAATTTGCTGATGACACCAGGATTCCGGGTTAGCAAAGAAGACTATCAAAGTTCTGAACCAGCCGGAAAAATGGGCTGAAACATGGTAGAGGGAATTTAATGTAGACAAGTGTGAGGGGTTGCACTTTGGGAGAACAAACCTTTTAGTCGGACACTGAGGAGTAGGGTAGAAGAGGGATCTAGAAACATACAAATCCACAATTCCTTGAAAGTGACACCACAGGTATATAGGATCATCAAGAGAACTGCTGGTACATTGGCCTGCCTATTGAGTAGAGTCGGGATGTTATGCTGAAGTTGCACAAGATGCTGGTGAGGCCTGGTTTAGAGTATTATGTCCAGTTTTGGTCACCTTCCTACAGGAGAGGCAAATTTTCTTTGCTCCACTTTTTCCAATCTTATTCAAATGTTTAAAAAGTGCATTTAATGTCAGAGACCATCACAAAAACAGGAGTGCTTCAAAGAATAAATGACAGTTAAATGTTAGAACCCCAAAGCCCCCCACCCACGCATAAGCAGCAATGATCCCCACTCCCCCACCAGCAAAAAAAGCATTGACAACCCTCCACAGAGCAAACATGCAGCAAAGCATCAAAGACAAAGACTTCCAGTATCCCAAAGACTACTCGCTCATCCGGTAATTCAACATACTACAGGCTCTCTCTCTCCCCCCCCCCAAGGGAAAATGAGGTGTCTCCGTTTCACAGGAACAAGGATATTGCCAGTACTAGAGGACTTCATTCCCTAAAGCATATTAGAATGAGGAGAGATTTGTTAGAGGTATACAAAATGAGATATATATAGGGTAAATGCAAGCAAGCTTTTTTCCTGAGGTTGAGTGAAGCTGAAACCAGAGGTTATCAGTAAAGGGTAAAAGGTGAAATGTTTAAAGGAAACATGAGGGGAATGAGCTTCCTTGCCAATTTTTTTTAAAAACACGATTCCAATCCTCAAGCCTACGGCTATTGCGGGAGATTTTAGATTTATCTATCACATATACATGTTAACAGTGAGCTGTGTCATTTGTGTCAACAACCAATATACCCAAGGACGTGCTGGAGGCAGCCACATGTGTCACCACACATTCCAACACCAACATAGCATGCCTACAATACTCAGCTCAACAACAGAACACACGCAACTAAACAAGCCTCTTTCCTCCCTCCCCAACCCACCCAACTGGACAGTCCTCCCCCTCCAGAACAAGCCTATAGTCTTCAGCCATTGGGCTTCAACTTATGATTAACCTTCGGACTCTGAACCGATATCAACCCCTGGACTAGACCTCCAGACACACTGACTAACCAGCCCTTGGGTCTCCTGCTCACACACATCCAGTTCCAGGAACCACAGACCAGGGAGCGACTGACATCCACAGATGTCCTTTGCTGGTCTTTGAGCATGAAGCAGAGGCCTAGACTGCAGATGTTCTTTGTCACCCATCCACATTGCTGGACTTTGAACACAAGAGTGCAGAACATAGACCTGATTTCTAACTCCTCCACATCCCTGTTCCTAAATCTTAATGTGACACTTAACTCCCCTCTATCCCAAAGCCATTCCTACAAACTTAAAAAAAAATCTACTAAATCTAAGCTACAATCTCAACAGGATCGCAGCTCAGTGCCACTTTGATCGAAATGCATCTTCCTTTAAATCTCTTCCTTGGACTTGGTACTAACCTTAAATTCTCCTGGCAGGCAAAAATGACTACTATTATTTGGGTTATCAGCCATTCTCTTTCATACCCAGTCAACAACAGCCAACATCTCCCTCAAACCTTTCTAATATTTTTAAACCTAAACAAAGGAAACTATCCCAGTTAAGTCACATCAGTTAGACTCAAAATAAAATCCCATCATAATGGTTACTCAAAAGTCCCCCCACCTCACAACTAAATCAATTAATCCTTTCTAACTGAACAAAATGAGTTCTATAATTGCCATTTCCCAAGATGGTTGTTAAATCAATATCTAAATAATACAGGATATCTATAACCATGGCTTTAATGACTTTTTTTAAAACTGCAAATAAAACTTAAAATATTACAAGAAACTAGGTAGAATAAAGAAAGGATGGAATGCATATTTTGGAAAAGTCAAAGTTCCAACTACATTATCAAAGTATGTATTGTATGCAGTATGCAACCAAGATGTCTTCTCCAGACAGCCATGAAACCTGCTCAAAGAAAAACATCACCCTCCCCACATGCAAAAAAAGCAAATCACTCAAATGGCAACAAGAACATCAATTCCACTGCCCATGCATTAAAAAAGCATTTAAATCAAGAAGATTACCTTTTCCAAGCTAGCAATCGATCTAGCTTTTTTTAAAAACTGAAAATGAGTTACATTTCTACTTCACTTATAGCAGAGTCTGTTCAACTTCCATATAATTCTGATTAACAGAGTGAAAATGGATTCCACTGGACAGCCATGTAATAGGATAAACAGTATCTGTTTCCTCATGCATATTAGTGATACACAGTTCAATGTCATCACTTCTCAACCATTCCACCAGCTAGAATTTACCATATTATTTCTTTAATATTGTGAGCAGAAATTTAATCCAAACATTGGCAAGACTAGTCTCATCTACATTTCTTTTTACAGGAACATACCCCAATTATTTTCACTGTATGCTGTAACATAACTAGCTTGCTCTCCACTGCACTGAATTTGACTACCAAGTGAACTTCGGGCTTTACAAGTAAGGTTGAAATATATATTAGAAGTAGCAATGTTCAGCAGGTAAGGCAGAATCAGTGGACAGAAAAATAATGACCATTCCAGGTTGAGATTCTTTCTCATCAGTGACTTCTCCATAAGTGCTATAAGATCTTGTGAGTATTCCCAACATTTGTTTTAGTTTCCAGTATCTGCAGTATTTTGCCTTTTCAGCTGATTTACTTCCATTACAGACAATTCTGAAGATTTGAGGGCAGCAGACATCAGATGATCACATCTAAACAGTGCTTGTCTCACTTGTGAATCACATACCACCCAAATTAAACTCCGCTTGTTTACATATGCATCACTACCTCACCATTTATATCTATGACTCGGGTTGCCAAATCCAAATTCTGGATTTTTATCCCCAAATGCCAATTTTCTCTGCGACATTTCTTAAAAAATTATTTTTTACGACTTACCGTTTTGGATTTTGTCATGGAGTCACGTTACATGACTTGGCAGTTGGGTAACCATTTTAAAAAACCATAATACAAAATTTCTAAAAAGTAGGGAAGGAAGAAAAATCTGTGCCTGCTTTATTTGCTATATTTCACTTTCATACTTCTATTGCCCTCAAATATAGCCTCCATAGTGAGACAACGCGTTTCCCTAGTCATGTGTAACGTGGAGGGGAATAACACTTTGACGTTATTGACTATTTCAAACCATAAGGAATTTACCAAAATAGCTTCCATTAATGCATAATCTCAAGAGACTGGGTTTTAATGAGGCTTCAATAAAGATATCTTGATAACAAAGGAGACTCGTGTAAATAGGCACTTGATGGTCGGCCCCATCCTGTGCTGGATGTCTCTGAAGTGGAAAACGAAACCAAGACTTAATCAGTAGAATGAAAATATTACTAGATGTAAGTACCATAATTTGATTGATTCCCTGATTACAAAACATCCCGTCCACGCGAGTCCTACACAACTTGCAAGACTCTCACGGTCTGGACATGAGAGCCAGCACATTCCCCAAACCCCATCTGAAAATGGGGTGCAATTTCCGGATTTGCGGATCCCGCCACGCACACCGCGCAAATAAAAAAGACACATGGTAGACACGGCCAGCCAAGGCCGCCAGGATTCAGGGGCCCAGCCTGGTCGCTTCACCCGTCGGAGCCAACCCTACGCCCAATCCTTTCATCGCTATGTACCAGGCCCTTCCCGTACCTACCAAAAGTCCTCCTCTGTTTGAAGGATTTCTCTGACGGCATATTAACTAAAGCGCTCTCCTTCCTCGATGGCAGCGACGTGACACGCCACGGGATGTTTACTTTATATATACACACCACAAACAAAACACACCCAATAACAACCAGCCGCAGCGAGTCCTCAAACAGTCAGTCAGCTGACTCAGAGCGTCCACATTTAACGGCCGACTTGTCCCGCCCTCCGGGCGCTGGCTCAGCCCACTGGCTCAGCCGCTGATCGACATCACAATCAGCCAAACATTCGTGCGCTTTGAAGCCCTCCCCTTTTCAAAATAGCATTGGGCTTCTGATTGGTCAGTGTTTTATAACAGACCCAAATCTATCTGGTGATTTTCTTAATTGGTCGCAGTCGCATCCCAGAGAAGCCATTAAGGTCAGTGATTGGCTGGTTGGGTTTTCATAACAGTAAATGGGATAATTTCATGGATTCCGGAGGTAAACAAGTGGGTGTCGCAAGCAGGGCGGAGTTTCTAGGAACTGCGGCAGAGCGGAAAGTCGCGCTGGAAATTACCAATGGAATTCAGGATTTATTCTCAATCGTGGGAATTTCTTCATTGATTTGTTAAAATTTCTAAAAAAAAGAATCAAGATTATAACTTCAAAACTATACATGCAGTACTATACTAGAACACAAGAAAACCTGCAGTTGCTGGAAATCCAAACAAGATGCTGGAGGAACTCAGCAGGCCAGGTAGCATCTCTGGAAAAGAGTAAACAGTCGACATTTTGGGCTGAGACCCTACATCAGGAATGATTTTAATAGCCTATTCTGTTTAGTTAGCGGGTATTGAGTTGCCATATATTATAAGTGCAGCCTCTCAGACGTTAAATTCAAGAAGCACCGTTTATCATTTTAGTAAAACAAGGCAGACTCAAAAAAAGCAGGAGGCTGTAGATACGTAACAAGGTCTCGATCCAAATTCCATCCCCCCAACACCCCACAGATAAGTTCCTCCAGTAGTTTGTTTTTCACTCTACCGCTTGTATAACAGTTCTTAAATCTGCAACTGCCGATTTAAAGTGTTTATTCTAGCCATAACTGTCGCAAATCCACGGCAATATTCACTAATTCCATACGTTAGGGCGCTTTAAAGGCTAGTACAAAACTGTAATACTCCACTATAATCACAGTCACGATAAAAAATACTGAAATTATCACTATATTCGAACATTCTTAACGAGAAACTTAAATTAATATCTCAGATTGATTTCTTTATCAGAACACGCAAAAGTTGTAAGTAGTTTTAAGTTGCAGGAAGAGGGCGGTTGGGGAGAAGACAGGATGAATCGAGAGACTTTTCTGGTCGCCACTTCTCCGCCTTCTCTGCAACTTTAATTCCTAACCTTTGAACCGTAATGGAAGTGCATTGATCTGAAACATTCCTAACATAGAAAAAAAATTGCCACGGCGGTGTGTGTATAAACAAAATATAATACTAGTTCCGATGATCCTTAAGGAGAGGTATAATCTTTCATGTAGACTAGATGCTTCAAGATACTGTAAGTTTGCACAGGGTGAATAAGGTTTGGATATTTCACCTAGCTGAGTTGCTGAGAACTGGGAGTTACAATTGTAAATTACTTAGGATTGTAATGAGAAATCCCTCCACTCAGGTGGTGGTGGAATTTTCGAATTCTCTACACTGGATGATCATTCATTAATTGTATTAAAACAGAGAACAATAGATTGGAATTGGTTTATTATTGTCATATATATGGAGGTACCGTGAAAAGCTCATCTTGTGTACTGTTCATACAGATTAAAAATGGAAGAAGATGGTGCCAGCCAAAAATGCTACCAAATGGGACATCCTCCAGACAGTTCACAAAACTAAGTCTGTCACTTCGTTTTACAACTTTTTCTTTCAAATGTGGTTCTGGTACTGTTGGAGCCTGTGATCTACATTTTGGCGGTGTGCCTTCAGCCCGGTTGGGCGATCTGGTTCTTTGCCGTCTCCAAGACTGCTTGGTGAGGTATGTGGCCCGGAGGCCAGGAAGTCTGGAGATGGGGCCTGAGCCCACAGTCGACTTCATTTCTCGGCAATCTCACTGATAAAGCATTGAGGAAGATTGAGGAGAGAGTGGATGTTCACTGCCATCTACCAGCCTCTTGCTCTCTGCTCCTGGAGGAAGGTCCCTGCGTCCCAATGGTCTCTCTCTTCCTCTTGCTTGATGCTGCTGGAGGGTTGTGCTGGAGCCCTGGGTCTTGGGCAAGGGTGTGGATTAAACTCTGTAGTTTATATTATGAAGAGTTTCTGGTCATTCCTTTTTTGTTGCTATTTCAGGCAATTTTGATTAGAGCGGTGTGCAGATAATGAACAACACAGCGTTAGGTTGAACCAAACTGAGATGAACTCATTTGATTTTGTGTTTTATGTTCTTCATTTTTCACTCTTTTTTTTGCCACTTACATAATCTGGGTTTTTTTTGCTAGAGGGCAGTTTGATGTTTTCCTCTGAACAGATTGCAGATGGAGTTCTGATACCCATACAGATGGCCTGGAAGCAAGGTTGAATCACTTTGGGTGCTGAAAGGAGAAGTCGGGATCCAGGCCGAGGAGATTCGGTCCCTATACAACTGGACTGGGTGCAAGGTTGGACCACTCTGGGCCCCAAGCTGATTTGAAAAGCTTGAGGGCAGCTGGGCGACAAAATCTGGACCCGGAGCAAGTCACTGGGCTGCATGGTCTAGGCCTGGAGCTTGGGTCCGAGTGTGAGGTAAGATATGCTGTTTAGACAATTTAAACGGTGGCCAAGATTGGAGGCAAGAGCAGATTTCGTGTGCTCTCTGCGATCTTCACTCCTCTGTGCACGATACGGAGCCCTTCATTGTTCCGCTGTTTGGTCAATTTAAACGCCAGCCCAGATAGACCAAAAAGACGGTGTTGTTCAGCCGAGAGCGGATTTTGTTCATTCTCCATGATGATCACCTCCATGGCGTTGAGTCTATAAATACTGCCCTGGCTTCTGTGCTCTGTGCCGGCTGATATGATGAACTGATGAGCAAGACTTTGAGCCTGCACCGGGCTTTGGATCTGAGATCTCAATTTTGGTTTGGAATGCTGTTCTTCACTTCAAATGTTTGCATGATTTGTATTTTTTTCCTTTCTCCTGTACATCAAGTGTTGGTCTTTTACTTTTATTCTTGATTAGTTCTTTTGGGTTTCTTGATTTGTGGCTACCCATGAGCAAGCAAATCTCAGGGTTGTATAATTTACACATTCTTTGATAATGAATGTACTTGAATTTTTAAGCAAACAAGGATGTGTCTGATATGTGGAATGGCTGGCGGGTAATAGAGGAGAATGCTGCATTCCTTCTGCCTTTTACATTGGGTTTCTGTGTGTTCTAAATACATGGACTCAAGGTCTAACTTAGTGCCATCCAAAATGCTCCTTTTCCATCTGGAGTAAGGTCCAAGATCCCCCATTCTCTCTTTCCAAGGTAGTTTTGAGAATATCCTTGAATTTAATCCTGTTCACCTGGTAATTCCATTGATATACAGTGCAGGCAGACACGTGTATGTTAAATGTTCAACTTCAATTGTGATCTTTCACACTTTCACCTCATGTAATGAAACAGTATTTTAAAGCATTTTAACCAAGCATTGGAGCCGCATATCTTTTTTTTGTCTGTATTGTTATTTGTGTTGTAAATTCATTATGGGTCACAGTAATTTGTCACATGGGTTGGGGCATGCTGAAAGCAAATGAGTATAGTTACATATTCTTGCTTTGTCCTAATTAGATTAGAGAGAGAGTGAGGTAGATATTTTTTTTGTTGACCACATAATTCCACTAATTATTCTTATTCTGCCATTTGCTAATTTAGTTTTGTTAACTTCTAATATATATAAGATTATTCATCTTCACTGGTTTCGTAATAAAGGATTAAACACACTTTTTCAACTTGGAACTCAGCTATTTGGAAGCGCAGTATCAATTCCTGTACTCAGTCTCTCAGCAGTTATGGTTTTTTTAATTAAAAGCTACATTTTGACAACAAAAAAAAAGCTATACCGAATAAACACCAGCCAATGGCAAAGGATTGCCTCAGACCAGTTGGCGAAACTGGAGAAGCTTGCAGTAGGATTATCTGCCACCTTTTGCTGATTCATGCTATACATTTGTAGTTTGAACAGTTATGAATGGTCAACACTTCCTGTCCATTGTAGACCAATACTCGATTACATTGTGTTTGCCTGAGGGTTCACTGCTTTGTTTCATTGAAGTGCTGAAGTATTCTCCTGATTGCCAGTGTTTGAATTGCACACTTCGTTTGGTCTGGTTTATGCACTGATATCAGCAACCCTGAAGGTGGGGTTGACAAAAGAGAAATTATACTTCCTGCTAAAGCTTTAGTGAGTAAAATTGAAAATCTCCAAAATAAGATTAAAACAAATGTGAACAAAATTAAAGGTTTAATACCATCATTTAAGGATCTTATGGAAAATAAGGAAAATGCCTTACAAATACAATCTCATCTTGAGGACTTGACTAATCTCTGTGAAGCTGTTGCTAAGCAACATTGCATGCTAATTTCATTATGAACAAGTAAAAATAGAATGAATGTGTTTTGAACATTGATGGCTTGAGCAGTGTTTTCCTAGAGGATGTGAAACAGTAGTTGATCCAAACATGTTACATTGAAGGTCATGTTGCGGCAACAATTGAATAGGTGTCTCAACTTCCATCAGATGATGTTTCTCAAATTCCAAGGCATGTTTTGAATATGCATATAATAGATGATCCAAAAGATGATGTGAAACCGAATGAGTGTGTCAAATGTCAGCACTCGAAGCTCTGCCGCAGGAAGAAAAATCTTCTCTACCTAATACCTCCTCTGTATGTATTAAAATAGAGGCTGATATAGCTGCATTACAGAGCAAGAGGAACAGTTACAGAAAAGGAAGTAGCAGCTCAAGTTGCAGGAGGAAATTGCCACTCAGGTGGCCAAAGTTAATGCGCTAAGGGCTTCAAGTTTGGTGAGTACTAAAAGTGCTCCAGCAAGACAGTTCCACAGTGTGAGCTCCTATATTGGAAAGGCAGAAAGGAAAACAGTCAATGCCAATGTTGATTCATTTGTTGCTCAAGTGTTTGACATACATGTACAAGACGTCCAAAAGGTAGTTCAGGGTGTTTACTCCCAGCCTGCACTAATGAGGCACTCTGAATCTATGTCATATCCAACAGCTCAAAGGGGACATGGGGACTTCCACTTACAGAATGGAAACACTTTTATTTCAGATGATAGAACTGAAAATAGTATTATTGATGTTATGAGGAAGCAAAATGAAATAACCTTATTGGCACAACAACGAAACATTTCATCTTCACCTAAAAGAGAGATTTAAATCTTCAATGACAATCCATTACAGTATCAAGCATTCATGAAGGATTTTCAAAATAGTGTTGAAGGCAAGACTGATAGCCATAGTAACTGCCCCCATTTCCTTGAACAGCACACTAAAGGTCACCCTGAAGAACTTGACAGAGGTTGCCAGCATGTTGACCCTGAGCTAAGGCTATATTCAGGTACATTTGGTAATGAACAGAAAATTGCATCTGCTGGCACGCAAAAATCTCTTTCTTGGGCACCTAAAGATGTGAAATCTCTTGGGGACTACAGTCTTTTTCTTAGAGGCAGTTGCAATGCCATGGAAGAAGTGCAGTACATGCGAGAGCTGGATATGCCTGCCAATATGTCAATTGTCGTAAAGAAATGTCCCTATATGCAGGGAGAAATGGAGAATGGTTGTGTGTGAACTGCAAGAAAGGTACAACTATAAGATTACTTTCACTGACATTGGTGATTTTATTGAAAGGCAAGTAAAGATTGCATCAGACCCCGTGTTTGGGAATGTACAGGATGCTGCATAACCTGTAGTGAGGAAAGGTGGGAACAAAACTAAGTCACAATTTTGTTCTATGGCTAAAGGAAGCAGCTTTGTCAGTACTGTGGCCACCATGAGAGGTAAAGCTAAAACTGAATCTGGAACTAATAGAAAGGAAATGGTCTCATCAGCTAAGAGTTTGTCTGTTCTGTGAGGGTAAACAAACATTGGAATTGTGCTCTCAGCTGAAGGAAAGGGGGCATAGTGATAATTCCAGTACAAGTGAAGTCTAAGAAGGGTAAACAAGACAGTGGACCTCATGAACAAGCTCAACCTCACATGAAAAAAGGACATGCATTCTGTTATGCACCATGGGTCAAGAGAAGGTTCTGTGTAGAATTGGAACTACCCAACATCTATATGCAGGAAAGTATGCTAGTCCATGGAGGAAACATTCCATGACAGAGGGATCTCCAGAGATGGTCTCACCTGAGACATGTCCATTTATGAGGGATTGATCCAGGAAGTGAGCTGCTGCTAGGAGCAAATGTGCCTAAAGCATTGGAGCTACTGCTAGTGATTTACACTGTTAATGACGGACCCAATGCAATTAGAACAATGTAGAGTTGGACTGTGAATGGACCACTGAAGAGAGAGAATGGTGATGGGAGAGACCGTGCACAGCCTGAGCTGACAGTTGATGGGATCTCAGTTTTAGTTTTGAACTTACCTGAGATTAGGCAGCAGCAGTTCAAGGCAGACTTTCCTGAATGCAGTCAGGCTGAATAACCTGGTTTGTCAAGGGAAAAACACAAGTTCATGGAGCTGGCTACGAATTCTGCAAATTGGTGGATAGCCACTACCTTTGAGAAAGGAGCTTAACATGCCAAAGAACAGGAAGACTGCAGAGAGCATGCTCTAAATCTAAGAATGAAATCTAAGAAGGACTTTTCATTTCACACTGACCACACAGAGCTTTCATGTAGGATGTCATCTCCAAAAGTTATGCCGAAGGAATGCCAGCAGAGGACCTGGAATGCAGTGATGGGAACACCTGGTACATTCTACATCATGGTATTTACCACCACCAGAAAGGGGAAACTTTATGCTGTCTTTGACTGTGGAGCAACATTTCCGGGACTATCACTTAATGCTCAGCTTTTACAGGGACCAGATCTTACTAGCTCATTGACTGGAGTCATTACCACATTCGGAAAAGAACCAGTGGAGACCATGGCGGATATTGAATCAATGTTTCATGCAGATTAAAGTACCAACAGAAAATGCAAATCTGCTGAGGACCTGATGGTCACCTCAGCCAAGATATGGTGGCCTTCAGAATGGTGGTACATCTCTTTGGAGCAATTTCATCACCGAGCTGTGCCAACTTCACTCTTAGGGAATGCACAGAAGACAAGAAAGAACAGTTCAGCTGTGAGAAGGTAGATAAGGTTTTGCATTGTTTCTCTGTTGATGACTGCTTTGTGCCAGTGTCTTCTGAGAGAGAAGTGGTGTCTATCATGACCTTGCATCCATTTGTGCTAAACGTGGCTTTCAACTCACAAACCTACGCTGTAAGCAGAGCTTCCGAAATTCTTAAGGTCTTACAGGCATCTCAATGGAAGCATGTAAACATTTCAAGCAACCCAGCAGGTTTAGCCTCTAGAGGGTTGAAGGTGGAAACATTCCTAAACAATGAGTCATGGGTGTCAGGGCCTCAGTATCTTCTTCAGCCTGAAAGGGAATGCACAGTGAATCCCAACTGTTCTGGAGAACTCCTTGTAGATGTTCTAAAAGTCAAGAGAAGTATTACAATGAATGCTATGTAGACTGAAGTGATGGACATTGCAACACATATAATCCATCACTTCTCATCTTGAACCCGTTTGAAGAAGACAGTGGCCTGGATTCTTAGATTTAAAAACCTGCTTGTTTCTTAGTTCGAAGAGGAAGTAGTTATATCCCTCTTGCTCAGTCTCACTAGGCTGAAGAACAAGGGTATTCTTTGGAGAGAGAAGGGTCTCAGCCCAAAACGTCGACGGTACCTCTTCCTATAGATGCTGCCTGGCCTGCTGCGTTCCACCAGAATTTTGTGTGTGTTGCTTGAATTTACAGTATCTGCAGATTTCCTCGTGTTTGCAGAATCTTAACAAAGAGGGTTCCTCCCACATTCCTCTGTGAGATAAAGGCTATTATTAATGGTCGTCCAATTGCGAAAGCATCCTTTGATCCCAATAATTTGGGAGCACTAACACCAAACCATCTGTTGCTCCCAAAGACCTCACCATCCTTACAAGCAGAAGAATTCCAAAAGGAATACATTTACGCTCATCGTAGATGGAAGCAGGTCCAATACATGTCAAACTTGTTTTGGAAATGGTGAATCAAGGAGTACTTACCATAGATACAGGAATGTCAGAAATGGTCAGTATAAAAATGCAATTTCAATTTCTTCCTAGGAGACATTGTGCTTATAGTTGACAACACAGTACCTCAAAGTACAGGGATCGTCAGAAGAATCATCCAAGTCTTTGCAGTCAGAAGAGGTTTTGTGGGGAAGGGACACATCAAGATCAAGACCAGCTTTCTGGACAGACCTATAACCAAGATCTTTCTTCTACAGGAAGCAGAGGTTTGAAGAACTACAGCTCTAGAAACTTCATGTCTTTGACTTGACTTACTTACTTACTTACATGAAGCAACACCAATGCAGTCGTCATAGCAGAGGAAGAGTTGGGGAGTATTACTGGGGAAGGCTTGGAATATGGACTGTTCTACATAGCTAATGAAGAGGCAGGCATAGAGGTGGTAAAGATCACTCTGTACTGAACTAAATGCTGGTAACCTCCGGCCTAGATGACTATGGCATGACGACTGGTAGGAGGAGGAAGACATTTGCAAAAATGTTACCAATTTTAGTAGTAAGTAGTTGTAATTATAGTTTAATAGCAAGGGCCTGGGATGTAGGAGCCATGTACAGTATCTATTTTCTATCCGTCTCTATTGTATTTTGTGTTGCACATTAATTATGGATCATGGTAATCTGTGACATGGGTCAGGGCATGGTAGAAGCAAATGAATATAGTTACGTATTCATGCTTTGTCCTGGTCAGTTAGTTTAGTTTAATTGAGAGGGAGTGACCCGGGGATGATACATTTTTGTTGCCTGCTTAATTATACTAATTTGAATGCCAATTACTCTTATTCCGCTACATTACTGATTTAGTTTTGAAAAAGGAACTAGTGTTTTCCTGGTGTATATGACGAATAAACTCTTCCTCTGGCTTCCAACCGGGTACAAGTATCGACTGTAACTGACATTTCAATGACAAACATGACAGGGATTGTCATCAAAACGTTGGTTAAAATCAATACCTGTACCCAGCTGGAAGACTGAGGAGAGTTTATTCATAATTTGGATTTGTTAATTTCTAATATCTCAACATCTAATTCTGCTCAAATGATTTTTGTCTGTCCTAATAATTCGCCTCCATAAGTATAATCTAATTATCTGTTTGTGCTAATAAATCTCAATCTATCACTTTAAATTATATGGATTAAAACTCCTTGTAAACTACATGAGTAATTGAAATTGAAATTAATCTGAAGGCCATCCTGTATTCTTTTCAAAACATGCTAATATATCCACCATTACGTTTCCAAGCTTGGCTGCAAAAGGAGAAGGGGCTAGCACCCCACCTTGCAAAAAACCCAGAGCTGCAGAAATGTTGCAAGAAACTCCAAAGACCCCATTCTTGGGAGAGAAACGATCTGTTGACAGCTAATGTGCTTAAAGGGGTGATGGGTTTCAGAATAAAATACCCACCATTGAAGCTCCAAAAGGTGTTCTAATTAAGATTTATTAAAGTAGTGGATACAGCCCAGTCTATCACAGTTAAAGCCCTCCCCACCATTGAGCACATCTACATGAAACATTATTGCAGGAAAGCAGCATCCATCATCAGGGACCCCCACCACCCAGGCCATGCTCCCTTCTCACTGCTGCATCAGGAAGAATGTACAGGAGGTTCAGGACTCGCACCACCACATTCAGGAATAGTTATTACCCTTCAACCATCAGGTTCTTGAATCAAAGGGAGATAACTTCATCAACTTCACTGTACTGTATCATTAAAACGTTCCCATAACCCATGGACTCTTTCAAGGACTCTTCATCCTTCCGGTTTAAGATGGCGCTGCTGAAGGCAAGCAACAACTTACTGGTGGTTAACAAAACAAGAAATATAACTAAATACTTATGATAAACAAATCAGCGCAAATGATGGGGGAACAAGTGAATGCGTGGGTGAGGAGAGGGTCGAAGTGTGCGGGAGTGAAGCAAAGGTGGAGCGAGTTAGAGGAGGTCAGAGTGAGGTCGAAGCATATTTGGAACAAAAAGTCAGTGCGAGTGGAGAGAAATCAGGGTGAGGGTGAAGCATATTAGGAACAAAGTTGGGGCAAGTGGAGAGGTGGAAAGTTGGAGCAGTAAAGAGGCAGATTCAGTGCCCATCTACCTAAACAGAGAGCGAAGTTTGATTGATTCCGGCAGCGGGTCGATTTGGAAAGGCTGCGTATGAATTGAAAAGTGGTGGCAGGGCCCAGGCCCAGGCCCAGGCCCAGAGTGTAATGAAACAGCAGGGCTTGGGTCCTAGAACGAGGAACGACCCGATGTTTGGACGATTTAAACAGTGCCAGGCCAGATGGACTGAAAAGGCAAGGTATTGGGACCAGAGGCACGGGTCGAGCTGGTTCTGTTCACTGCTCCACGACATTTACTCTGCTCTGGGCTTTGTGTCTGCAGGCTCTGCTATGTGCTGACCTGAGGCCAAGGCTGTGGCTGGTTCTGGGCTTTGTGTCTGAGGTCTCACTTCTGACCTGAATGATATTTGCTTATTTTTATTGTTTACATGATTTGTTTTTTTCCCTCTTTCTCTCTGCACATTGGGTATTTATCAGTTTTTTTAAACTGGGTTCTTTTGGGTTTCTTGTTCTGTGGCTGCCTGCAAGGAAACACGTCGCAAGGTTGTACAATGTAAAAATACCTTGGTAATAAATGTACTTTGAGCTTCCATGTTCTCGATATTTATTGCTTTATTTATTAAAATTTCCTTTTTGTATTTGCACAGTTTGTCTTTTGCACATTGGTTAAATGCCCAAGCTGGTTTGGTCTTTCATTGATTCTATTATGACTATTATTCTATTATGGATTTACTGGTTATGCCTGCAAGAAAATGAATCTCAGGGTTTTATATGGTGACATATATGTACTTGGTTAATAAATTTAATTTGAACTTTGAACTTTACTTTGTTTACTACAAGCAGCAAAAGAAGTTTTATTTTATACTGATCTGTCCTGTAAATACAAGCTTGAACTTTATTTGCTTTAATTACAATTTCATAGTATTGGTCAGGAACCAACAGGGACTCGTGCACCAAAACACCAAGATTTCTTATCATTCACCTTAATTCTTTGCCCTTGAGTATTTGTATATTTAGCATTCAACCTGTTTACATGAATGACATTAATCTTCAATTAATGTTTATTTTTCAACATTGGCTACAATCCTTTAACACCTATTATTAGTTTTAGAACTCATGTTCTCCAATGTGCTGTCAGAATTAAAAGACCCTTCAAGACATAGAACGTTGATAAGCAGCACAAACCTTGGTGCCAATTTTTGTTGGATAATACATTATTTATTCCCAGACAAAAAAAACACACACACACAAATGCTGGTGGAACTCAGCAGGTCAGACAGTATCTATGGAGAGGAATACACAAATGACATTTTGAGCTGAGACACCTTTGTCAGGACTGGAAAGGAAGGGGAAGGTGGCAGAATAAGAAGGTGGGGGAGACAGGAAGGAGTACAAACTGGCAGGTGATAGGTGAAGCCAGGTTAAGAAGTGGGGTGGGTAGGGGAGGGAGGCTGGAGTGGGAAGCTGTGAGGTGATAGGTGAAAAGGGTAAAGAGCTAAAGAAGAAGAAATCTGACTTGAGAGGAGAATGGACCACTGGAGAAAGGGAAGGAAGAGGGGCACCAGAGAGAGGTTATAGGCAGGTAAAGAGAATGGGGTAAGAAGTGAGTCAGAATAAGAAATGAAGCAAGAGAGAAGAGGAAGGAGGTAGAAATTACCAGAGATTTGAGAAACTGATGTTCATGCTGTTATTCATCTCCATAGATGCTGCTGATCTACTAAGTTCCTGCAGCATTTTTGTGTGTGTTACTCTGGATCATCAGCATCTGCAGAATCTTGTGTTCATGATTAGCAAATCCACTAATAACCACTTTGACTATAAACCATCAGCCCATTTACAATCCATTGTAGTATATTACCCTTACATCCAGGGGATTTTGTTTTCTAGAAAATCTTCCTAAACTTTGTGAAATGGAAATAGATGGGTGCAACAGATGTTGTGATATGGTTGGCCTGAAAAGCACTTTTTTCTGTGCTGGACAACTCTGACTCAGATAATTTATAAATTAACTTATCAGATTTCTCTCATTCACTATCTTTTCAAAAGCAAATTAGAAAACTCCAATATTCTTTACTGGAAATCATTATAGTTGTTCCCAAGTATTGCCTTGTCTAACTGATTAAACAACAGATCCCTAAATTTCCTCAAGCATCTTAGCTTTTATTCATACCAAGCCCAAAGGAATAACATTCTCCTTGCAATCCAGGCATGGTTTGGTATTAAAATACAAACAGAGAGAACAGATGACACAAGTTCTAAGTACATTTAGTACAAATCTGGTCTATATCCGTCTTTAAATTTTGTATTCAGCACTAAAGTGTTGCTGCTTACAACTGACCTCAAAAACAAACATACTAGAAAGATCAAGAGATAAATAATACCAGTAGAAATAGGGAGTTTTTTTCAAAGACAGGACCAGACCCAAGGGGTCCAAGGTCTAAGGTACCCTTACATGCATACTTGGTAAACTCAAGTAGTATACTCAACAGGCTGGTTGAGTCACCGTGCAATTAACCAGTTGGGATTACTACAGTACTGCATCTATTTATAGATCTGCAATACACATTCAACAGGCAAAAATTTCTAAGAATTTTAGCAATTTGATTTTATGACAGTAACACAAAGAATAATTTTATTTCAAGTGATGTGCAAAATGAGTGAAAACTATTTAAAAATTTATGTACAAGGGCAGAGCAGTTGTAGGCTGAACAGCAGAAATAATCTGAAAATTTTGTACATAATTCTGATAATGAGCATAGACATTAAAATAATTTATTCTGCTGTATTTTAATTAATACATACCACTTACTTTCATAATGTAGAACTGCCATGTAAAATATTATTTAAATGAGTAAGGAGTGGAGATATAGTTCGGTAATTTATTTTAAAGGCTTATGCATAGAAAATCAGTGTATGATGTACAGTAACTTTTTTTTGAACAATTCTCCAATAAGAGTCATGCAAAGAGAAACCCCATGGCTCCCAATTGCTGAGAGAATACTATGGTAGCAATTACAATAAAAAGGAATTAGTTCTCAATATTCCTTGATACAAGATATTCAGGAAATACAAGAGAGAAAGGAGAGGCAGTGAAAGTACTTTTTTTTAGGGAAATTGACCAGGTGAAATGGAGCAAATGTCTGTAGGGAATACCCTGAAAACATGATCATAATACAATGTTTAAGACAGCTATAGAAGAGGATACAGATCATGCCAAGATATCTATATATAAAAAATTAAATTAGAGAATATAAGACATAGGAGCAGAATTAGGCCATTCGGCCCTTCGACTCTGCTTCATCATTCAATCATAGCCGATTCTTTTTTACCCCCTCAACCCCCTCAACCCCATTCCCTGTCCTTCTCCCCCTAACCTTTAACGCCGTACCCAATCAAGAACCTATCAATCTCTGCCTTAAATGCACCCAACAACCTGGCTTCCACAGCCGCACGTGGCAACAGATTCCACAAATTCACCACCCTCTAGCTGAAAAAATTTCTCCGCATCTGTTTTATATGGACGCCCCTCTATCTCGAGGCTGTGCCCGCTTGTCCTAGACTCCTACCATGGAAAGCACCCTTTCCACATCTACTCTGTCTAGGCCTTTCAACGTTCAAAAGGTTTCAAAGAGATCCTCCCTCATCCTTCTAAATTCCAGCGAGTACAAATCCACAGCCATCACACTTTCATTCCCAGAATCATCCTTAAGAATAACCTCTGGACCCTCTCCACTGTTAGCACATCTTTTCTTAGATGAGGAGCCCAAAACTGTATACAATACTCAAGGTGAGGCCTCACCAGTGCCTTATAAAGCCTCAGCATCACATCCCTGCTCTTGTACTCAAGACCTCTTGGAATAGATGTTAATATTACATTTTCCTTCCTCACCACTGCCTCAACCTGCAAGTCAACCTTTAGGAGGACTACCAAGTCCCTTTATATCTCAGATTTTTGGATTTTCTGCCCAGTTAGAAAATAGCACATTTATTTCTATTACCAAAGTGCATCACCATGCATTTTAAAACTTTGTATTTCATTTGCCACTTCCTTGCCCATTCCCCTAATCTGTCTAGGTCCTTCTGCAGCCTTCCTGTTTCCTCAACACCACCTGCCCCTCCACAAATCTTCATATCATCCGCAAACTTGGCAACAAAGCCATCTATTGCATCATCTAAATCACTGATATACAACATACTGAGAACAAGACTGGCACAGGAAAGTTGGAATTGAACTTGCCAAATACAACTGTCAATTGCAAGTCTTTGAAGATGGAGAGCTTTCAGATAAGGTCTGAGTGTATCCGTTCATGGTAGCAATGAAGGGACATTAAAAATGTCTGGTCCCTGGATGATCAAAATGATTGAGAATAAAATCCAGCAAGATAAAAGAAGTCAAATGACAAATGTTAAGTTGTTAACATTAGTGAAAACTAGATTGTTTACGCACAGTTCTGATAAGTGAAATAAGGAAATAAAGACCAAGAGAAAGCATGAGAAGAAACCTACAGCAAAGAAAATAAGGGAATTTAAAAATATTCCATAGGCATGTGAACAGGAAAAGAAAGGCTGCAAGAAGTATAGCAAAGGCAATCAGAGACTACAAAGTAGAGTATAGATTATTAATCAGGAAGAGGGAACAATTTAGATATCCTGCATCAGTTTTTGCCAAGGAAGAAAATGCTTCTGAAGTCTCACCAAAATAAGATGCAGTTAGGATTATGGATGGGCTAAAAATTCATAAAGAGAAGGTACACAAAAGGTTAGCTATATTAGAATGATGCATTCTGTGTTCTTCAGTATGTTCCAGAAGTACTGAATATTATCATCTTAGCACTTACAGATACTGGGATGGTAGTCAAAGTCTGGTAAGTAGAAAATGTTACACGGTTGTTCAAAAGACAGTACAATGATAAACCCAGTAAATGCATACCAGCCAATTTGACTTTAGTGGTGAAGTTTGTCTTGAAACAATCATGAAGAGAATTAGCAGTCACTTAGTGAAATATGGATTAATTAGAGAAAGCCCACACTGGTTTGGTCACAACTGGATTAATGAGATACTGTGGGTCAGTATTCTAAGTGTGCATTGTAAATTGTTTCTGTAATTGACAGTAAAAATCTGTGGGGATTTGATGGGAATGCGGGGGGGGGGAAGGGTGGGATTAGTGTAGGGGTGCAAGTCTATGACATTATACCTTAAGATATTATTAGTTCACTGTGTTTTGCAAATTACACTGCAGAAGGTTACAAGATAGCAGACCTGAGGGGTAGCAGGAAATTATCAATGGCTACTTTAATTCTGTATTGAATTGTGCATGTACTCTAGAAATTGCTATCAGAATTTCTCCATTATGACATATAATGTAGAAAATCTAACAGCCAAAATGCTTTCTTTTAATGTTAACAATGTTGCACACATTATTATATTTTTGTCGGTTGAATATTACTCTTTTTGTTTCGGGAATAGAAAATAAGTTTCATGAATACATACAAAAACCTACACGTCTCTTGTGCATTTCAATTTAGTAGCATTCAAATACTTTAGGAATGATGATACAATACATTGCGTGATGCTAAAGCAACTAGTGTGTTGCAAGCTAAAATGAACATGAAAGCCAAGACAAAAATTTGAATGTCTCCTCTTATTCAGATTTTCATTTCCAAAAATTATTTCAATTTTGAAATATCCAAAATAGTTTTACTGTTTTCCAATTTGGAATAGCTGTTTATATATAGTAAATATGGTACAGAATGTAAATTATTCTTCACTTTTTCAGCAGAGTGCTCAGTTAAAGCTATCTATGCTTACAATTTTTTTCTGGTAATGTGAATATAATATTTAAAATTGTGTATTTGAAATGCAACTTGAATTATAGTGTCTGTTTTATAAAATCAGTAGGTTGAATTTGTGAAAGCAAGAGGCCTCAAATATAGTTGTTAACTTCTAATTTTCCTGGTCTTGCATCAATAGATTCAGCTCCTTAAATGTATTCTTCCATCACGTTTACATCACAAGCTCCAATAAAGCCCCACATACCATCAGTTCACGTTCATTCTTCAAACTTACTGAAATATCTGTGGTTCGGCTTCTTCCTAAATCTTCCAAATGGAGGTACAACACTACATTTGCAGTAAATGGTAGTGTTTAAATATATACCTAGGCAAATCAGACAGTTATTTCCTTCTGCAAATCCAAGCTATGAACTCTTATATTAACTGCATTCTTTTTCATTTTACAGCACTGCTGTAAATTTTAGACCATTTGCTTAATTACTTATTTCCATGTGCATTATAGGACTGCAATTAGTACAAAAAATCAACTGTTCTTATCAGCTGAAATTTTAGGCAGTATCATGAACTCTCCTCGATGAAGATGATCTTAAAAACCCTGATTACTTACTAATATCTTTTCAAACTACAAGTCTAATTTTCTCAATTTTTAAAAAGAGTTGCTATGTATTTTTTTCTCTTCTCTGAAATTTATTGAAACTGAACAGTGTTAGCACTGAAAAGTACTATCAATAATATTCGTAAAACTAAGTATATTTGCTTCATCTTTTAATGTCTATATCAATGGTGATGAATCTTTGTTAGCAGTCATAGAATGTGCTATTGTTACCATTGTAGATTAAAGTTCACTGCAGATTTAATACATGGAATTTCAGTCCCATTCTCCATCACCATCTTGATGTTCCTCCTGCGGTGGTTCCTGAAATCGGATATTTGCCAACAAATCTCTCATTGCAGCCATAAGACGATTTACTCCCTGATTCAGTTCATGTTGGACTTCCGCACCCTCACCTTCCACTTGCTGTCTTCGGTCCTCCTGAAAAATTCACACATCAATGCTTAAGAGAATAAAATGAAATAACAACAGTCGTAAAAGCTTGGTAGCAGAATGCAACTTCAGTTCAGTCTACAGTAAATGCTTGCAATTTTTTTCTGAACCTGATCATGCTTCGAAGCTGACAAAACATTTTGCGGTATTTCTGCTTTCTGTTGTCAAACAGCAAAGTCAAAACTTTTGAGCCCTGAGAGAATTTAATATGTTTACCCCAGACTTAAAGCCATGTGATTAAGTATTAGTGATTCCAGATAAATTTTCGTGAAATAAAATATAGACACCATTTCACAGCATCAAGCACTCTATTACAGAGGTCCCCAACCTTTTTGCACCGTGGACCACTTTAATATTGACAATATTCTTGCGGACCAGCCAACTGGGGCGGGGGGGGGGGGTTGAGGATGTTCAAGTAGGGTTAAACTCATCTCAACATGTCTTTTACAGTTAGGGTTGCCAACTTTCTCACTCCCAAATAAAGGACAAAATTAGCAGTCAAATCCCGGGACACTTTACCCCAAAAAGACCACCACGACCATGAAGCTTTGCGTGGGCACCTGCGTGCGCATGCGTGGCGTACGCATATGTGATGTGCGCATGAGCGTACGTGCCAATTTTTTTTTCCACAAATCGGTTTTGGCTTAATCTTCCTGACAATACTGTAGATACATTATTTCTACTTTATATAGGCTGTGTATTTACCATATCATTCCTGCTTTTACTATATTTTAGTGTTATTTTTGGTTTTATGTGTTATTTGGTAGGTTATTTTTTGAGTCAGGAATGCTCAAAAAAATTTTCCCATATAAATTAATGGTAATTGCTTCTTTGCTTTATGCCATTTCAGCACGAAAGGTTTCATAGGAATGCTCTACCTTAGTGGGGGAAATACAGGACAAGGGCGGTCCCATATAGAACAAACCAATTTAGCCCAATATACGGAAACAACAGGAATTCTGCAGATGCTGGAAATTCAAGCAACACACATCAAAGTTGCTGGAGGACGCAGCAGGCCAGGCAGCATCTCTAGGAAGAGGTGCAGTCGACGTTTCAGGCCGAGACCCTTCGTCAGGACATATATATATGTATAGCCCAATATACGGGATGTCCTGGCAAATACGGGACAGATGGCAACCCTATGTTCAAGTCCAACAGTGCGTGACAGGGAATGAGGAAAGGTGCATCTGACTCATACCGTTTCCTCGCGGCCCGGTGGCACATGCTTTGAGGCCCGGTTGTTGGGGACCGTTGCTCTATTACACTCGCTTCCAACTTCTAAGTCAGGTTACAGTTTAGAACATGGTACACATGGTCTGCTACAACAGGATACATTTCTGCAGTGCAACATACCTGTAATTCCACTATGCTTTCCCAAATCAGAAATAGGTTTATTATCACTGGCTTAAATGACATGAAATTTGTTGTCTTGTGGCAGCATTAGGGTGCATAGACATAAAATTACCGTAAATTACAAAATACTGTAAATAAATAGTGCAAAGGAATAATGGCTTAGTGTTCATGGGCATTTAGAATTCTGATAGTATAGGGGAAGAAGCTGTTCCTAAATGGTTTAATGTGGGTCTTCAAAACTCATGTACCTCCTTAATAGTAATAATGAGAAGACAACATGTCCCAAATGGCGAGATACTTTTCTGTAGTGTTCTGTTTAAATTCATATTTAAATATTTATATACAGTTTTTTAAAAATATCCCCATCATTCACATCCTCCCTATAATTCACACATACCTGAAGATTAAAATTTGGCAACAAAGATCGAAAGAACAGGGACAGAGTATTTTCATCTGTTGCTTGATTTACCCTGAAAGATTAACCACTGATTGAACAAACTCAAAACTCAGTTAGATTAAAATACGAAAAGTAAATAAAAATGCATAAATTAACTATTTGAGTAAAATCTCTCCTCTGTATTTATAATCTTGACTTCACAAGCTTATAGACAATTCTCATAAAATCATAAAAGGATAATCATTTAAATTTTGTTTCATTATTTTTATAAATCAACAAAACCCAACTTTGCCATGCATAACACAAAAACATACTATTCCACAGAAACATAGAAAACCTACAGCACAATACAGGCCCTTCAGCCTACAATGTTGTGCTGAACATGTACTTACTTTAGAAATTACCCAGGGTTACCCATAGCCCTCTATTTTTCTAAGCTCCATGTACCTATCCAGGAGTCTCTTAAAAGACCCTGTAAGAACATAAGGTGTTTGAAAAAACAGGAGCTTCATACGTACATTCCCTCCAATTTAGCTAGGTTAATTATTTTTGTTAGTAATTACTTTGATTAGAAATAGTAGGGGCCTCGTACCAATCCTACTTACCATAGTTTCCTAGCTTGAAATTGTAGCAGTTTCTTTCTTAATTAAATCATCTACGAAAATATGTGGCATGGATCACATTGCCTCCTGCGCCTGCTACTCCACTGAATAAGATCTTAGTTAATCTGACCCAGGCTCCAACTCTCCAAAATACAAGCTTGTGTGGTATTTTTCCACATAATATTCTATTTATAGATTTTGTTTCTTAAAGCTTATAGATATCTCAGGGCTTTCCAGTATCATTTTGCTAATTGATCAAATTTTCAAGGAGTGATAAACTGGTAGTAAAGAGGTGAGCAGCAAATGTACAGGTTGCAAAATGTATTTGACAAAAGTGTCATGGAACTGAGATTGCAGCAGATGAAATTTCATAAAAGTGAAAATTACAGAAAGCAGGAAGAAAATGGGCGTTATAGATGTTGACAAAAATTTAGTAAGTTTCATGGTTAATATACCCAGCTGCTATGTAACAGCAGTTAACAACAAAACAAACCATGTCTGTAAGAGAAAGCCATTTCAGGCATTACCAATTTTTGTTCCAAAATCTTTTTTTGATAAAGTTGACTCAAAAATTTCTTCATTTATTTGGCAAAATAAAAACCCGAGACTGGGTAAAATACATTAACAGAAAGCTAAGAGAGATGGAGGTTTAGCATTACCTAACTTTAGATTCTACTATTGGCAATTAATATTCGACATATGAAATTTTGGTTACTTGACCAGGATATACTATCCATTCCTAAATGGGTAGCATCGGAATTACAATCTGTTCAGGGCTATACACTTGGCTCTATTTTAGGTTCCTCTCTTCCTTTTGATTTGAAACGCCTCAAACAGGTCTCTAACCCGATAGTTAAATATACCCTACGTATTTGGTTTCAATTCAGAAAATTTTTTGATCTTAACCAATTTGGGCTAGCGATTCCTATTTTAGGTAACATTTTTTCCTCCCTCTTTTACGGATCGTGCTTTTCAAATTTGGAAGACTAAGGGTATTTCACGGTTTTTGGATTTATTTTTAGATGGTTCCCTTATGTCTTTTGAACAATTATCTAATAAATATAATTTATCAAGAATACATTTTTTTAGATATCTACAAGTTAGAAATTTCCTAAGTACTATACTTTCTTCCTTTCCAATGCTTCCTCCTACATATATTTTAGATACTAAAATTAACCTTAATCCATGTCAGAAAGGTGCATCGGCTATGATTTATAATATTATTATGAAACTTAGGAAAGCTCCATTTGATAAGATTAGGGTAGATTGGGAACAGGAATTGGGTTCTATCATTTCCGTGGATGACTGGGGGCAGATTTTACAATTAGTCAATACTTCCTCTATCTGTGCTAAACATTCCCTAATTCAATTTAAAGTTGTTCATAGAGCACATATGTCCAAAGATAAATTAGCTTGCTTTTATTCTCATATTAATCCTTTTTGTGATAGATGTCCAGGGCAGATAGCCTCTAACTTATATGTTTAGGTCTTGTCCTACTCTGGAAACTTTTTGGAGAGACATTTTTAATATTATCTCAAAGGTATTGAATATAGATATCTCTCCTCACCCTATTACTGCTATCTTTGGACTACCTAAAATTTCCAGTAATCTTTGTCCTTCAGCCCGTAGAATGATTGCATTTCTTACTTTAATAGCGAAAAGATGTACCTTACAACATTGGAAAGAGCTTAATGCTCCAACTACCTTTTTTTGGTTTTCTCAGACAATATTATGCTTGAATTTGGAGAAAATTAGAAGCAATCTTTATGATTCCTCACTTAAATTTGAACAGACCTGGAGATCTTTTATTCAATATTTTCATTTAATGTAATTTTTTTTTCTTCTCTTTTTTGCTCCATATTTATATACCCTTCTTGTTTTTTTTTTACTGTTTTTAATGGAGGTCAGGTTTGAGGACATGATTTTAAGTTCTTTAACTCTACTTGGTTCCAAGTTAGCCCATTGCTTTGCTTTTAGTTTAGTTGCACGGTGGGTTTTTTTTCCTTTTCTCTATTGATATATATATATATAAATTAGTATACTATTATGTTACCTTAGTATGTTATGTTTAAATTAAATTGTTTGTATCATTTTTTTTCTGTATTAATATCTCCTGTAATTTTATTATATTCTAACAGTGTATTAGTGCCTATATGGCTTACCTTTTTGTATACTTATTCAATAAAAAGATTTAAAAAAGAAAAAGAGAAAGCTGTTATAATACAGCCATGGCCAGACGACACCTAGACTGTATGGGTCACTAACTTGTAAGGCTGACATTTCCTCCCACCCCAGAAGTAGCAGAGAAGAATTTCTGAGATAATCTCTCGTGTCAGAGTTCTGGGGAAAAATATTAGCTTTGGGATTGAGAAAACCTTGGGAAGAAATACATGGATTTTACAAAAAAATGAATGGCTGTTAGAAGGAAATACAGTTATTGAAGTTGCATACAACAGCACAAAATTAGTCTTGTATTGTAACAGGTGGCTTATCAAAATATAATGCATTTGAAGTTGTAAAATAGTAGAAGATAAAAAAAATTTAGCAAGATGTAGTTCTTGAGTCCTCTCAAATATACAGATGCTACGTGAAATAGAAACTACAGATGACCTAAAAGCCAACAAATCCAAAGTGGTTTGTCAATAACCAAAGACGATGGGATCAGAAAATGTCTGCAAAGTACAAATAATTTCCTTAATAGCCTGTGAATAAAATGTGCTGTCCCATTCGGGGGTAAATCATCCATTGCAACCACTTCAAGTGAAAACAAAAGATTTGATTTTGGAGCATATTAATTTTCATCAATAATTTGTGGAATAATCTGCTATTCTCTGCAAATCTGACTAATTTGCAAGAAAATCCTGATTATGAATTTGTGCCAACACCAATCTATGGGTCACTAACTTGTAAGGCTGACACTTCCTCCCACCCCAGAAGTAGCAGAGAAGAGTTTCTGAGAGGCACTTCTACTCAAGCTCAATTTCAATAATTAACCATTACTTCTAGCATACAAACACATTTTTTAATCCAAACATTGATTTTAACTGGAATTCCCATGGTTTTAAACTTAATTATCAGATATAATTAGCAGATGGGTCTATTGAAAGAAACATGATAGCATGGCACTATAGTCATGACAATACAGATTTGAGCTAATATAATATGCCAGACAGATCAATACATATTGAGCATTGTTGGAGCTTACAAAATGGTGCAAAAATTTTGGGAAGGCAGGAGGCGAGTCACTCACCATAGGATACCTTGTCCTGACACTCTCCTGTAACCAACATTTTTGTGGCTGGTTCTGTTGAGGTTATGATAAGTACAAGGATGTTGACGGTGCAGAATTTAATAGTGGTAAGGACAGTGACAGTGACTGACAAGGTCATCTGTGGTGTGAATGTTACTTGCCACTTATCAATCCATACCGGAGTGTTGTCAAAGTTTTGTTAAATTCGGGTATAAATTATCCCTGTTGTAGAGAAGTTGCAAATGGAATTGATGATTGTGCAATTATCAGCACACATACTCACGTCTGACCTTATGATGAAATAGTCTTTGTTGGGTAAGGACACTGTTCTAAGGAAATTACTTCTGCAGTAATATCCTGGGGCTGTGATAACCAACCTCTTAATAATAAATCACACAAAATGAAGAAAAGTAAAAGTAACTCTATTCAGCTAACAGCTTTTCATTTCTTCCATATCCAAGGCTTCATAGTGCCTCACTAAAAAATGTCAAAGAAAGATATTCTTACTGCTCTGGAATTCAGCTATTTAATAACGCCTGGAATTGAGTGTTCCTGGCAAAACCCAAACTGGGCACTGATGAGCAGCACTGTGGCCAACAAATGCAGCTTTATCACACTGTTGACTCTTTCAATCATTGTTGATTATTGAGAGTAGAATGACGAGGTGATAATTTGCTGCTTCCTGCCTTTTGTGAACAGGATGTACCCACCCAATTTTCCACAATATTGGGAAGTTTAACCTGCTAGAAGGCTAGTCCTGGACAGCAGGTCTTCAGCATAACAGCCAAAAGGTCATCTGCCTCAATGACTGGTCAACCAATGCTACAACTACATAAAGTACTAATCGTGTCCCTGCATGGTTCTATACAGTTCTAGACACCACATCACAGGAAAGATGGTGCGATAGAGAGGGTACTAGATACTTATACTGATGCTCTTTGGGCCAGATGATCTACCTGAAGGAAGATTAAAAAGACTGGAGTTTGAGGCTGGAAATTTTAAATAGAGATTTATTAAATTCAAGTTCTTTTACAAGGTGAATGGGTAGGAACGATTGCCCTTTGGAGAAGTAAACAACTAGAGGGCACAATGGTAGAGGGGTAAAAGGGGGATGAGGAAAACTGCACTACATACATGGAACTCATCTGGCAAACAATCACAAACATGTCCGATGTTACATCTAAAAAGCAGGTAAATAAATGTGTTTATCTTAACACACAATCTGATTAACTTGGTTTGACTAAAGAATGTCAATGATCCATACCTTTCAGGTCTGGTATATGTGATGATGCCATCTAATGGAGGAAGTGGATCATAACCCATCACTGGTTGAGCAGTTACTTCCTGCAAAAGAAAAAGGGAGAATCAAATTTTAATACACATATTAATCGATTGTGATGTAGGGATGCTCTTATGAATTACCAAGCAAGATGATAGATGTGCACTCTGAGAATCTGCATTCTGTAAACAACAAAGGTATTTTTATGCTTTTGTGCCAGCGAACTGAAAATTTTCACATACACATGGGAAAACATGGAAATTTCAAACTCACTGACAGACGTTCAGTGACATTATTATGGACAACAGACCATAATAATTCTCTTGCAGAGAATTATTCTCCACCAATTTCACTTAAGTAGAATAATTGAAATGGAATATGGTTCTCTGCTTGTGTTTAAATGTAATTGTTAGTCTTCTAAATTGAAACGATTTTAATAGTTAAAAAGTTAATTGTTTCCAAGAGATTTTGAGGCTATATGGATGTCAAAGATATTCAATGTTTTCTTAAGATTTGATAGCCAGCTGTAAGAGATGTGGTTTAGCTGATCAAAGTATTGTGGGCAGGCCTATTCCGGCTCTCCCATCCAGGTATGTATGGTCTCACATTCAAGAATCTGGCCAGCTCCTTTCTCATCTACAATTTTGTCAGGGGATCTACACAAGGTGAATTTTTCAGCAAGTTAGTAGCAAATATTGCTACCTTGCCACTGATCACAAATGCTGTGTTACAATCTCACCAATTTTGCCCATGTCTACAGACCAAGATAACTGGTGAGTCTTTGATGCTGAAGGATCTCAATCAAGTAATCTGCTATCAAGTTTGGCTTCTGGACAAATTAATTGTCTTACATCTAACAACCCTCTGAACATTTTTAATTGTCTGGCAATTCAGCATTTTGTGAAACACAACATCCAAAACTAGGAAAAATAAAGGAAGTGAATAAGAAATGTTCAGTTCCAAAACCCTAACTTTTCTGCATTTGCTTTAAGACAGGATGAAGGTTTTTTTAAATATAAAATTATAAATTATTGCCATAAAACAATACCAGTGTTTAAGTTATAGTTTTTAATACATGAATAAACCAGAGATTTTGCAACAACTCAAAATATTCTGTTCGAATCCACCATTTCTACAAAGAATAGTATTGTCTCCATGTTCTGACTCTAATTTCCACCACCATAAAGGAAAATCTTGTCCTTCTTCTACAATGCATATTTTGCCAATTACCTTGCTAACTGCTTAATAAAAGAAACCTTACAAAGTACTCACTACTTTTGATCTTCCAGTTCTTCTCACCCTACTCCTTATGGCAAGGTTGACAAAAATACACATGTACACGGATAAGGTTTATAATTTCAACCATATATAAGCTAGGGATGATATATTTACAACTTATTTTGACTAAACAAAAATATGCAGCATATTTATGGATGATAAATGTGGAGAATTTCTTCCCAGTCACTCACAGGTGGAAGAGTTGCAATAGCCTCCTTTATTTCAGATAGAATAATGTGACGGTAGATGTTCCTGGGTACATTCTGGTATCTAATTCTTCTCCTGGAAAGGGAAAAATTGACACGTAAAATCTCCATGGAAAAAAATACTTTCATTTCCACATTCCAAATTACTGACCTCCAGTGTGGTCGTGTGGATTTGCATGTTCACTCTGTGACCATGTGTGTATCTTCCAAATCCTCTAAATTCACCCCCTCTCCCCATTTCACTGACCTGATGGTTGGTAGATTAATTGGCTACTGTAAAATTGCCCCTAGTGTGTAAGTGATCTGAATATCATTAGGAGTGTGAGAAGAATAAAAGAGACTATTGTAGGAATAGCATAAATGCTGTGGGAAATAAGGCAGGAGACTGGTGAGGGTCTGACGGAGATTTTGCATCTTTGTTAGTCAGAGGCAAGATCCTAGAAAACTAGAGGAAAGCTAATGTTCCTTTATTGAAGAAGGGCAGCAACGATAAGCCAAGTAAGCCTTGTATCCATGGAAGGAAAATTATTGGAGAAAATTCGAAGAGACAGAACTTATGTACATTTGGAAAGCAAGGGACTGCATAGGGACTGTCAGATTTGTTCCAGGAAATTCAGTCTCACTAACTTGAGGAGGCAACAGAGACTGATGAAAATGGCCAACTTAGCAAAGCATTTCACAAGGTCTTGCATGGAAAACTTGTGATGAGTTGGATAATAGCATTCAAAATTGATTTGATGACAAAAGGCAAAGGGTAATGGCAGAAGTACGCTTTCTGATTGGAAGTCCATGACCAGTTGTACACAGCAGGGATCAGTGCTTAATTGTAACATGATTGTTAACCCATGTTCTTGCCAAACAGAAAAAAAAAATTGTATTATAATAGATTAAACACAGAAATTAGGAAGAAATTAGCTCATAAATCACTTTTCTGTGGACAAGTACAATTCCTCAAACATTGGTGAAGAAAAACTATAGATCTGGCATCGTACAGATAGATGGATAGATTAAATATGACTGAATATCAGAGAAGAAAGGATTAAGAGACCAGCTGAAAAAAGATTACAGTTTACAATAGACATATTAACAGAATTATATGCAGAGTGGAATAAAAGCGAAGATCTGTCCAGCTTTTGATAAATGTAACATTTGGGTTTTTAAGTCACTGACTTAACCGCAGTGCTCACATTTGAAAAAAAAAGTACATTTTTTGGCAGAACTGGTCGTTTTTCCTTCCGCTCCCCCCACTTTCTCTAAACTCGTTTAGACTCATGGGCACTCGCATGGGCCCCAGCTATGCCTGCCTCTTTGTTGGCGAAATAGAACAATCTATGTTCCAAGCCTTCCCCAGTAATGCTCCCCAACTTTTCCTCCGCGACACTGACGACGGCATTAGTGCTACTTCATGCACCCATGCTGAGCTCGACAATTTCATCAACTTTGCCTCTAATTTCCACCAAGCCTTTAAGTTCACTTGGGTCTATTACTGACAATTCCCTCCCCTTCCACAATCACCCTGTTTCCACCTCTGGAGGCAAACTGTCGAACGACATCTTTTATAAACCTACCGATTCCCACTTATCTTGATTATATCTCTTACCAACCAGTGTCCTGTAATAATGCTATTCCCTTTTCTCAGTTCCTTCATCTCCACCACATCTGTTCTCAGGATGCAGCTTTCCTTTCTAGGACATCAGAGATGAATTCCTTCTTTAGAGCGGGTTTCCCGTAGAGTCATACAATCAGAGAAAAAAACAGCACAGAAATGGGCCCTTCAGCCAATCTAGTCCATGCCAAAACTATTTAAACTGCCTTCTCCCATCAACCTGCGCCAGAACAAAAGCCCTCCATACCCCTACCATCCATGTACCTATCCAAACTTCCCTTAAACATTGAAATTGAGCTTACATGCACCACTTGTGCTGGCAGCTCATTTCACTACCTCATGACCCTCTGAGTGAAGAGGTTTCCCCTCATGTTCCACTAAAAAATGTTCACCTTTCACCCTTAACCCATGACCTCTAGTTGTAGGCCCACCAACCTCAGTGGGAAAAACCTGTTTGCATTTACCCTATCTACACCCTTCATAATTTTGAATACCTCTATCAAATCTCCTCTCAGTCTTCTACGTTCTAAACAATAAAGTCCTAACCTATTCAATCTTTCCTTATAACTCAGGTCCTCCAGACCTGGCAACATCCTTGTACATTTTCTTTGTACTCTTTCAATCTTACTTACACCTTTCCCGTAGGTAGGTGACCAAAACTACACACAATACTCCAAATTAGGGCTCATCAATGTCTTATACAACTTCAACAGAACATCCCATCTCCTGTACTCAATACTTTGATTTACGAAGGCCAATGCGTCAAAAGCTTTCTTTACGACATTATCTTCCTGTGACACCACCTTCAATGAATTATGCACCCATACTGCTAGATCCCTTTGTTCTACCACACTCCTCAGTTCCCTACTGTTCACTGTGTAAGACCTACCCTGGTTGGTCCAACTGAAGTACAACACCTCACACTTGTCTGTATTGAATTCCATATGCCATTTTTCAACCCCTTTTTCCAACTGATCCAGACCCTCTGCAAGCCATGATAGCCTTCCTCAACGTCCACTACATCTGCAATCTTGGTGTTATCCGCAAATTTGCTGATCCAGATTCCCCCACCAATGATGCTGCTCTTATCCATATCGCCTCCATTTCCCGAAAGTCTGCACTCACTCCATCTTCCCACCACCTTAATGATAGAGTTCCTATTGTTCCTAACTACAACCCCATGAGATCTGCATCCAACACATTATTCTGCACAACATCCGTCATCTCCAAAGGGATTCTACCACCAAACATATCCTTACCTCCTCCCCCCCCACTTTACGCAGGGATTACTCCCTGTGATTCCCTTGTCCATTCGTCCCTCCCCAGTAATCTTCCTCCCAGCACTTAGCCCTGCAAGCAGCCAAAGTACTACACCTGCCCATTTACCTCTTCCCTCACCTCCATTCAGGGCCCTAAACAGTCCTTCCAGGTGAAGCAACACTACACCTGTGAATCTGTTGAGGTTGTCTATTGTGTCCAGTGCTCCCGATGTGGACTCCTCTACATTGGTGAGACCCATCGTAAATTAGGGGACTACTTTGTCGAGCACCTCTGCTCTACCCACCAAAAGTGGAACTTTCCAGTGGCTAAACATCTTAATTCCAATTCTCATTCTAAAATGTCAGTCCATGGTCTTCTCTCCATCATCAGGGTAGAGGAGGAACACCTTATATTCCATCTGGGTAGCCTCCAACTGAAGGGCATGAACCCTCCTTCTATTCCTCTTGCTTCTTCTCACCTGCATATCTCCTCTACCTGATGTTCCCCCCCACCCCCTTCCCCATCCCCAGGGTCTCCTCCTCCTTCCCTTTCTCCTATGGTCCACTCTCCTCTATCATCAGATTCCTTCCTCTACAGTCCTTTACCTTTCCCACTCACCGGGCTTCACCTATCATCTTCTAGCTAACCTCATTCCTCTCCCCACCATTTTATTCTGACGTCTTCCCCCTTCCTTTCCAGTCCTGCAGAAGAGTCCTGGCCCAAAATGTGAACTGTTTACTCATTTCCTTAGACGATGCCTGGCCTGATGTGTTCCTCCAGTATTTTGTGTGTGTTGCTTTGGATTTCCAGCATCTGCAGACTCTCTCTTGTTTACATCTTTCTATTGTTTCATTGGAAATGTATTATATTTTGTTTGTAATGTACACTTACTTGTTCTCAGACTCTTGTACAAGAGGATCTTTTGCGTCTACTCTTCTTAAAACTTCTTTTACATTCTCTTCCAGCCATGCCATGATTCCTGCATCTTTCCAGAGCATCCAATTTCTTCCAACAAATAGTGTTACTAACTGCTTCAGCGCACTTGGCTGCCTGAAGGGGTGGGAAAGGAATATGTGAAAAAGAGGACCACACATCGATGTACCAGTGTGGGTACTGGTAAGTACTGCCACGTGAAGATTATTAACAACTTTAATGAAATCATTGCCTCCAAAGTTTTAATACATCTTCCCCAAAGGAAGGTTCCACAATCTAAATTTTTTAGTCCTCAATGCCTCACATCAGCAGTGAAGATATGGTTTGAGAGTGGGCCAGTTACACCAAATGTGGCTTATATCAAATGTGTGTACTACAGCTATTTGGAAAATAGAGTATCTATTTTAATTATTATTCTTCTGGCTTGACAAGTTTGAGATAATGTACAACATAAACATTCAGACAGTATTTACATAAGAGGATTCAGTGCGCAAGATATGCAAGTTAAACTCTTGGATAAAAGCATTTCAAGTCATTACGAATTATACAGTAAACCTTTAGCACACTTGGGACCCTGGTAGTGCTGGACTAACAGAATTATTATCTGATAAATTACAAACTTTCAATTCACTTGAAAAGCAGTTAGACAGTAACATGTCAGTGAACTGGGAAGTTTCAAGGGGATGTGGTGAATGGAAATGGGGCCCTGCTGAGTGTACAGGGAACAATGGAACTGGGGATCTAGTTAGTGGGAATTCCAAACATTAGCCTGATTACAAATCATCCGTATTCCTGAATGGTTGGACAGTGGATTATCAGAGTTTAACTGTATACACTCAGTGGCCACATTATTAGGTGCATCTTTCTAGTAATGTGTATGACCCCCTCCCTCTGCTCCCCCCCGCCCCCAGAACAGACTGAATTCTTCATGACATGGATTCTACAAGGCTCTGGAAACATTCCTTAGAAATTCTGGTCCAAGTTGACATGATAGCATCACACAGCTGCTGTACATTTTTCAGCTACACATTCATGCTGCGAATCTCCCATTCCACAACATCCTGACGGTGCTCTGTTGGATTGAGATCTGGTAACTGTGGAGGCTACTGAACTGCACTCAACTCATCGTTATGTTTGTGGAACCAGCTTGAGATGACGTGTGCCAAAAAAATCATTCTCTGCCACCAGCCTGAACTATCGACACAAGGCAGGATGGATCCATGGAATCATGGTTTAATGCCAAATTATAACCCTACTACCTGCATGTCGCAGCAGAAGTTGAGATTCGTCAGGCCAATCTTCAAAGTCCAGTTAAGAGGAACCTGTGCCAACTGTAGCCTCAGTTTCTTGTTCTTAGCTGATAGGAGTTGGAAGCCAGTGTGGTCTTCCGCTGCTGTAACCCATCGACTCCAAGGTTCAACGTGACTTGCATTCAGAGATGCTCTTTTGCACACCACTGTAGTTATGTGTGGTTATTTGAGTTACTGATACCTTTCGATCAGCTTGAACCAATCTGGCCATTCTCTGCTGACTTCTCTCATTAGCAAGACATTTTCACCCCCAGAACTGTTGCCCACTGGCTGTTTTTTTGTATTTCATATCATTCTCTGTAAAATGTAGAAGGCTGTTGTGTGTGAAACTTCCCGGAGATCAGCAGTTTCTGAGATACTCAAAACACCCTGCGTGGCACCTACAATCTTCCACGGTCAAAGTCACTTAGATCACATTTCTTCCCCATTCTGATGTTTTGTCTGAGGATCTTGATCATGTCTGCATGCTTTTATGCATTGCATTGCTACCACGATTGGCTGATTAGATATTTGCATTCACAAGGTGTACAGGTGTACCTAATAACGTGTCCACTGAAAGTACACCAACATCACTGGCTTTGTAATGTAAATTTGTTTCCCCCCGCCCCCCATGATAAATACCTTGTTTGTACTTCAAATCCAAAAAATCTATGAGCTAGCACAGCCTGGTCTGCCTGCACACTGCACTTCTCCAGTAACGGCATCAGTACTGCAAGTGAAAGTAAAGAGTTGTTACATACAGTATATATTTCAGACAGGACATTATTCTCTATGAAGAAGATGGTTTTACACACACTTATAGCAGAAATGGCAAACAGTAAAATAAATATGACATGGTTGTTTGTGACTATTAAGTGCAAAGAGAGAAGATTAAACAACACTACTGGTCTTTAACATGATAAATGCCAGTGGTCTTCAGTACCTGCTCTGTGCCAATGGTCTTTAGTGCCTGGTCTGCTCAATGCCAAAGGGCTTTGGTGTCTGTTCTGTGATTCACGGAGATCATGGCACCCTCATTTTACTTTAACTCCACATACTTTGATTCCCTTAATATATAGAAATCTACTAATTTTAGTTGAGAATGAATTCAGAGATTGAGCCTCTACAACATTCCTGGGTAAGGAATCGCAAAGATTCACTGCCCTCAAGGTCAAAGTATGAACAATGGTTCTAGACAATCCAACCAGGAAACGCATCGTTACCTAATCCACACTATCAAGTACTACAAAAATGTTGTATGTTTAATTAAGACCCTCTCTCGTTCTTCTAAATACCTTAGAATGTGTGACTCCAGTCTGCTTAACATCTCATCATAGGACAATATCCCATCAATCTAGTGAATCTTCATCATGTTTATCGTTCCTTAGATAGGAAACAGGGCAGCATGATAGCGTAACAGTTAATGCAACACCTTACAGTGCTAGTGATCGGGGTTCAACTTCCATCGCTGTCTGTAAGGAGTTTGTATGTTCTGCCCGTGACCACATGTCTGTAAGGACTTTGTATGTTCTCCCCGTGACCACGTTTCTTCTGGGTGCTCCAGTTTCCTCAGACATTCCAAAGATGTACAGGTTAGAGTTGGTAAGATGTTAGTACTGGAAGAGTGGCGACTCTTTCATACTGCCCCCCCAGCACATCCCCGGACTGTGCTGGTCACTGATGCAAATGACACATTTCACTGTATATTTCCATGTACATCTGACAAAAAAAGCTAATCTCTAATTTCTAAAACCTCTACACAATATATTAGATGCTATCTCACCAAAGTCCTATATACTTGAATTAAGACTACTTTCCTCTTGCAAAATTCCCTTGCAATAAAGGTCAACATACCATTTGTCTTTCCAATAACTTGCTATACATTTTTGTTAACTTTCAGTGTTTCATCTATAATGGCATTAAGGTACTTCTGAATACCAACATCTTTGGCTTCTAAAAGATCTGATCATCACATTCTAATTCATGTGAAAAATCTGTTTTTTTAGGAAGTTAATGAAACTTCCTAAAAAGTTATTCACTATTCTCAGTTTATTTACAGCAATGATTTTGTCAAAAAATTTATGAAACCTCTACATTACCAAAATTGCTCTTCCTAAAGCTGACATTAATTGGAATCGTTTTCCATTAAAGGGCCCACTAAGCATTGTATTACCCTCCTTAGGCTCCAAAGGTAGTCATAGCTCAAGGGTGGTAGTGGGGATGAGCTCCCACTGCTACACAATTGCTCTTCATGGCATGCGTCTCAAACAGCCTCTGACAACCAAGTCCAACTCCTGGCCTTCACGTGTGGCATAGTTCTTATGCCCGGCGGAGCTGTTCTCACTGACAGGAGAAGGGGCAAAGGCAGGCCACTGGCGCCATAAAACCAGTTGCTCCGGGCAGATGGGGCTCATTAACCACGGAGGGTAGCTCATCTAGGAGAGGGAAACAACGATTTCAAACCTCCGCTGCCTTACAGCCATACCCGCTCACGGGAAAGGCTTTGGGAGTAAACCCCGAGGAAAAATCCGGAGTTGGAGTCCCAAAGGCAGCTGACTGCTGTACCCAGCACCGGCACGGCAACTCCAGTGATGCTGCTAGCACCAAACTGTATCGACTTCCGTCATTCCTTTGGACCTGTCAGCAGCATGGGGGGGGGGGGGTCCCACTGCATGGGCAACAGACGGATCTCTGCATCAATTCTGCCCTGGCTTGCGCCCTGGAGAGGTCACTCCCAGTGACTACCAGAGGCGCAGTACCCATGGTCGACCACGACCGACGGAGGCCACACACACCCTCCTTTAATGACCCAAACAGTAAACATAAACTAAGGCTTCCCTTCAGAAATTTTCAGAAGAAATCACTTGCAGAAACTGACCACTAAATTGGTGTTAGGTCAAACATTGTTTTAATTAAAATATTTTGAATTTTATTCAACTGAAAATCAGTTCTATTAATGGAGTATGAAATATCAATGAATGTCAAATGTTCACATGTCCATCGTTTTAAATGTAGTCTCTAGTTAGCATTCCATTAGATTCAGCAATTCTGTATCTGTGTATGTGAGGTCCATCCTGCCTACCTCACTGCAAGAACCCTTGAAGTAGCAATACATTACAGTTCTAAAGTTCATTTGTGCTGTAATTCTGAAATGTCAATGGTAATTGCATTATAAGGTGGTAGATGCAAAACAGACATTTTCCCCATTATAATTGCAAATTAGTAAAATTGTACAGCACAGAAACAGGCAACTTCAGCCCACTTTGTCCACGTTGACTGTGAATATTAGTGTACGCTCCCTCACCTCTCCAGCCTCCATGTCCACCTCTCTGGAGATTAATGATGAGAACTGTTCATTCACGGTCTTTCTGTATTCCCTGGCTCATCGATTACACCTTGGTGCCTCACTGTCTTGCTCTTTCCTTAGCTAGCTTCTTGCTTCTTATTGATGTAAAAATGTTTTAGTGCTCTCCTTGATCCTACTTGCTGAGGTCATTTAATGGTGATGCTTTACTCTCCTATTTTTTCTTAGCAATTAGCAATGAAAACAATCTGTAGTTTAGTCAACTCAGGGTGTAATCAAATGATTGTAAACAGAAGCAAAGTCCCAGAATAGATCTCCAGGTCTTTTTTTTTGGGTAGGTGGAAGAAAATAGGTGATTTTTTTTCCCCCCAGACTCACATTCACATTTACAAAATGCATATGATAGTGATAATAAAGAAAATACCAACCTACTAATTTCCGAACAAAATTCACTTTCATCCTGTCTTTCTATGAATACTGAGCTCTATATAAACAAACGATAGATATTTTCACTCCAAATCTTTCTGCTCACCATTTAAAACAACAAGTGTTGAAGACTGGCATGCATACATAATGTCTGTAATTTGTCACAAGTCTTTCTTCAAAACAAACACAGACATGATAAAGAAAGATTTCACTGCTAAACAAATCCTCTGTTGAAGTATTAAGGCTACTTACCACTTGGAAACACAATGAGAGCCTTTTGTATCAGATGGTTAGCTCGTTCCAGCTTTTGAGCGGACTCCACTTCTGAAAGATCTTCCTGTTGACTAAGATGATAATAGGCCAGTGGAATGGAGAATGCAAAATTTGGAAGCTGAGACAGATTCAAATGGAACTGAGAGACAGCAGAAAGAAATACGAGATTACTACTAATTCTGAGGTTAATTTACTTTTTCTGTAGTCACTAGGCCTCAATGCTGATCTGTTGTTTTAATTAGGACAATGTCCTTAACTAGACTAATGCTCATGATCTTCCAATCCTAAAACACTACATACATCAGTACATTATAACAAACAATGCTGTAAGCTTCCATTCACTGGGCAAAACATTGTTATACAGTATATGCAAGTTAATTAAGCTGCAACACATGACTTGTATCTATACCTATGTTGTTCTTGTGAAATTATTGTTGGTACAAAGTTAAGTTCAAGCATTCAACTTGTTCTGTTTAGCATCTTTCTGCTCTGCTCAAGTGCCTTGTTTCTAAATGGAGCAAGAGTTCTACAAAGCATTCTTACCTGACGAATACACTCTTCCTGGGCTTCCAGCCGAGTACAGTTATCAATTTTAACTGACAGGCTCTGCCATCTTCATCAGTGGAACACCAATTAAAATCGATACCTGTACCCAGCTGGAAGCTGAGAACAGTTTATCCGTCATGTATGCCGGGAAAACACTAGATCCTTTTTCATTCTTTTCTGAGTTAAGAATAGGGTGAAATAGCTGGGTATAAAAAGTTACCTATTATTCACAATCTTCATAATAGGAAGGACGTGGAAGAGGATGCAGAGATTTATCAGGAAGCTGCCTGGATTGGAAGAGCATGTTTTATGAGGATAGGTTGAGCAAGCTAAGGCTTTTCTCCTTGGAGCAAAGGAGGATGAGAGGTGACTTGACTGATAGATAGATCCCAAAGGAATTACAGTGTCACAGTAGCATTACAAATGCACAGATATACAAATATTAGAAGAAAGAAAGAATAAAAAATAAGTTGTCTCAAACAAACTAACAGGAGGGAATCATCACTTCCCCAGTTATAGGTTGACTCATTATAGAGCCTAATGGCCAAGGGCAAGAATGACCTCATATAGTGCTCTTTGGAGCAGCACAGTTGTTTTAGTCTGTTACTAAAAGTGGTCCTCTGTTCAGCCAAGATGGTATGCAGAGGGTAAGAAACATTGTCCAAAATTGCCATGATTTTCCATAGGGTCCTTTGTGCTACCACAGCCCCCAGTGTGTCCAGGTTGACTCCTTCCTAATCACCCATGTTGATGCCATTGCCCCAGCACGACACCACACTGAAGATTGTACTGGCTACGAGAGGCTGGTAGAACATGTGAAGGAGAGGCTTGCATACTGCAGAGGACCTGTCTCCTCAGGAACAGGTGATTCTGGTCCTTCTTGTACGCAGCCTCTGTGTTGGTGCTCCACTCAAGTCTATCATCCAGGTGCACCCCCAGGTACTTGTAGGTCCTCACCACATCCGCGTCCTCACCATCAATATTAACAGGAAGCAGTGCAGGCTTCGTCTTCCTAAAGTCCATCACCGTCTATCTTACTGATGTTGAACTGCAGATGGTTTAGCTTGCATCATGTGACAAAGTACTTCACCAGGGCCCTGTAATCATCCTCCCATCCTCCTTTTATACACTCAACTATTGCTGAGTCATCAGAGAATTTCTGCAGATGACATAATTCAGTGTTGTATCTAAAGTCTGAGGTTCACAGGGTAAACAGGAAGGGAACCAATACAGTCCCCTGTGGGGCCCCAGTGATGCTTACAGCCATGTCTGACACACAGCTCTGAAGCCACACAAACTGTGGTTTGCCAGTCAGGTAGTCCAGGATACAATGGAAGTGCCAGCCTGCCCTGAACAGAGCTTTTCCTTCAGCATGCTTTAGTATGGAAAGCATCTGAGAAATCAAAATAAAACATGATCCTCACAGTGCTGCCCTGCTTACCCAAATGGGAGTAGGCTCTGTTCACCAGGTAGATGACAGCATCGTTGGCTCCAGTGTGCTCCTGGCAGGCAAACTGCAGGGGATTGAGGGCTGATCTGACCAGGGGTTGGAAGAGAGTCAGGACCAGCTTCTCTAGGGTCTTCATGATGTATGAGGTCAGGGCCACTGGACAGTAGTCATGTGGACAATAGAAGTGTACAAGATAATAAGAGGCACAGATCAAGTGGACAGCCAGAGACTTCTTTCCAGGGTGGGAATGGCTAATTCGAGGGAGCATAATTTTGAAGTGATGGGAGGAAAGTATGGGGGGGGGGGTGGGAGATGTCAAGGCAAGTTTTTAGGAATAGAGGGTGTATGGAACGTGCTGTCGGGAATGGTGACAGAGGCGGACTTTTTAGGGATATCTTATATAGACACATAGATCATAGAAAAATAGAGGCCTATGTGGGAGGGAAGGGTTAACTTGAGCTTAAACTAGGCTAAAAGGTCATCAATACATCGTGGGCTGAAGGGCCTGTACTGTTCTATGCTCATGCTAACTAGGGAGTGAAAAGTAAATGCTGTGTGAAGGCAGAATAAAACCATCTGTAATACTCCAAGTATTCAGAATTCTGCCGACGCTCATATCCTGGCAACTAACCAACAGGGCTGCATAGCATCCACAGAATTGCACTTAAACACAGTCAACCTCTTGATCAGACATAAGGTAGTTCAGTGAAATAAAAGTTAAAACAGTTTGCCAAACCACTCCAGTCTCATAACCTGATTTTTGTTATTTCTAATATACCAAATTTGTAACAAGCAAATGAATAGTTAAAAATTCTCACCTCCCATTCCTCATAGAGCCGAATCAGAAAAGCATACTCTCGTGCCCGCAATGCTAGTACATCGATCATCAACAGAGCACATAGTGGATCTCTCTCAGGGTCCAGACTGTGGAAATGGGTATTGTGAATTAGACTTTATTCTGATTCAGTGCAACATACTGAAGCCATAATTCCTGGTAATTGTTCATAAGTAGTGCCCATTAATGTTTCCCAGCAATGTACTCATTCATTTAAATCACAACAGATTGACTTATTATGTGACAATTAAAGTTAATTTGCTTCCCAGTTTGATGCCATTGAACACAATTTAGTACTGCGGAATAAAATGATTACAGGAGACGAGTAATTCTGTAGAGTTTTATATTTGCTCTATCCTAAAATAAACTTTGTTTGGTTATCCTTTCCCTCAATTAATATTTCATCCTGAAAAGGATTACAAAGTTATCACAGGGCACACAAATCAACAAATGACTCAGGATTCCTACCTGCGGATAAGTTTACAAAACTCCAGTGCTGTGCGAGGACAGCCTCTTTTCTCCAAAAATATCATATGCTTGTATAGTGCAAGGAAGAACGACCTATATACGTATAGAGAGGGGAGAATCTGTATTAAACTGGGAGCTCAGAGTGACCTAGAGAATTGAACTGTAAAGCAGTGATGCAACAATAAAATCTGCTGGAGGAAAACAGCAGTCATGCAGTTATTCAGAACGGAGGTGATCACTTTGAGAACACTAATTATAATACACTAAATTGGAAGAAGTGCAAAAAAATGCTGTTAAACTTAGAATAGTAGTTCCCAAATTTTTTTAGGTTACTGCCCCTTGCCTTGACTCCCAGGCCACATCCCCAGCGCCCCCTCTCCCTTTCTGGCCATTACATAAAATTTACAGAGAATTTTGATTTACGATGCACAGTGAAAGAAAATAGCAACTGAAAATTCAAAGCAGTGATAAATAATTGCAAAATTTATTCAAACACATTTAAATCTACAAATAAAATTATTTCTTCATTTAATGATAGTAAAACAATTTTCATCAACAATCTTAGTGCATACATTAGTAGTCTCACTGTTCACTACTTCATTGCTGTTTCACCTTTCAATGAGATGGACGGACTTGGTGCAGTGATATCAGCTTCTGAACATCAGGCTGAATATCACTCAGGAGTCGTCTCAGATCCCCACGTTCAGTAATACAGACTGTTTCATTGCTATGAAAGAAGGTCACTACACTCAAACTGCACTCCAGTAAATATGATGTTGGAAAGGCAAAAAAAAAAATCTTTGCCTTTTTCCACAGTGCAGGATAGTGTCCAGAAATTTCTTTTTGCAACCAAAACTCTTGATATGATATTCTTTAACCTTACCTTCAGCTCAAAGCTATTTTGTAGTGAGATCAGTTGCTTCTCTATCTTTCCTGTTAATTCCTCATTGGAAGTGTTCAGGAATGACTGAAATTTGGATTGAGAGAAGATCCTGAAATCTCTCTGACATGTCTTTATGCAGCTCACCCAGGTGGGCACAATACAGTTGAAGGTCACATGATATTCTTCCTTTCTCTTCCAACTCAGAGAGGCTCAGAAATTGGAAAAGGTCATGACAGCCAATGTTCCACTTAAATAACTTGGGCAGAAAAGTGGAGACAACTGATTTGACTGATAAGATTCACATAATTTCCTTGTAATTAAAGACTGATTTCAATAAACTTTGTTAACAATTCCATGAAATAAGCAATACCGTACCTAATACTCTGAGTTGTCTACTGAATGAAGTCTACAAAAAATTCTAACAGTTTCAAAAAGGGCATAAAAGCATCTCAAGCAGTTTCCTTCCAAGAGCCATCTCTGTGTAACAGCAAATGTTCAAACTGTTCATCATTCTTGATACACAGTTCTTGAAGTAGCCAAAAATTGAGAGGATGAGACTTAATTTTATTTATGGCTGTGATAACAGTATTTAATGATCTGTGTAGGCTAATCATTTACATTTATTTTTAACAAGATGTTATCTGTGAATTATACAGTAAATGAGAAATATATTAGTTATAGCTTTTTTTCAAGAAAGTAATAACCCCATGAAGTCCCTTCATTGATGGTGCCCCATCTGTTGCACAACAAGAATGCTGGTGAGCATAATGTACTTCTCTTTGAAAAATTGTGCAACAACCTGAAATATTGACTCTTTCGTATCTGCTTCTAGTCCCCTTGCAAATAACAACTTTCGAAGCATGCTTTCATCTTTGATGAAGTGAACATTACCAAGAAGCAAAGATTCCTTGCCTGGCAATAGACAATAATAGACAATAGGTGCAGGAGTAGGCCATTCGGCCCTTCGAGCCAGCACCGCCATTCACTGTGATCATGACTGATCATCCACAATCAGTATCCAATTCCTGCCTTATCCCCATAACCTTTGATTCCGCTATCTTTAAGAGCTCTATTCATCTCTTTCTTGAAAGAATCCAGAGACTTGGCCTCCACAGCCTTCTGGGGCAGAGCATTCCATACATCCACCACTCTCTGGGTGAAAAAGTTTATTCTCAACTCCGTTCTAAATGGCCTACCCCTTATTCTCAAACTGTGGCCTCTGGTTCTGGACTCACCCATCAGCAGGAACATGGTTCCTGCCTCCAGCGTGTCCAATCTATTAATAATCTTATATGTTTCAATAAGATACCCTCTCAGCCTTCTAAATTCCAGAGTATACAAGCCCAGTCGCTCCAATCTTTCGGCATATGACAGTCCTGCCATCCTGGGAATTAACCTTGTGAACCTATGCTGCACTCCCTCAATAGCAAGAATGTCCTTCCTCAAATTTGGAGACCAAAACTGCACACAGTACTCCAGGTGTGGTCTCACCAGGGCCCTGCACAGCTGCAGAAGGACCTCTTTGCTCTTATACTCAATTCCCCTTGTTATGAAGGCCAGCATGCCATTAGCTTTCTTCACAGCCTGCTGTACTTGCATGCTTGCTTTCAGTGACTGATGTATAAGAACACCTAGATCTCGTTGTAGTTCCCCTTTTCCTAACTTGACTCCATTTAGATAATAACCTGCCTTCCTGTTCTTAGCACCAAAGTGGATAATCTCACATTTATCCACATTAAACTGCATCTGCCATGCATGTGCCCACTTACCCAGCCTGTCCAAGTCACCCTGCATTCTCATAACATCCTCCTCACATTTCACACTGCCACCCAGCTTTGTGTCATCGGCAAATTTGCTAATGTTACTTTTAATTCCCTCATCTAAATCATTAATATATATTGTAAACAGCTGCGGTCCCAGCACTGAACCCTGCGATACCCCACTGGTCACCACCTGCCATACCAAAAGGGACCCATTAATCGCTACTCTTTGTTTCCTGTCAGCCAGCCAATTTTCAATCCATGTCAGTACCCTGCCCCCAATACCATGTGCCCTAATTTTGCCCACTGATCTCCTATGTGGGACTTTATCAAAGGCTTTCTGAAAGTCCAGGTACACTACATCCTCTGGCTCTCCCTTGTCCATTTTCATAGTTACATCCTCAAAAAAATTCCAGAAGATCAGTCAAGCACGACTTCCCCTTCGCAAATCCATGCTGACTCAGACCGATCCTGTTACTGCTATCCAGATGTGTCATAATTTCATCTTTTATAATTGACTCCAGCATCTTTCCCACCACCAACGTCAGGCTAACCGGTCTATAATTCCCTGTTTTCTCTCATCCTCCCTTCTTGAAGAGAGGGACAACATTAGCCACCCTCCAATCCACAGGAACTGATCCTGAATCTATAGAACACTGGAAAATGATTTCCAATGCATCCACGATTTCTAAAGCCACCTCCTTAAGTACCCTGGGATGCAGACCATCAGGTCCCAGGGACTTATCAGCCTTCAGACCCAACAGCCTCTCCAACACCATTTCCTGCATAATATAAATTTCCTTCAATTCATCCATTACCCTAGGTCCTTTGGCCACTATCACATCTGGGAGATTGCTTGTGTCTTCCCTAGTGAAGACAGATCCAAAGAACCTGTTCAACTCATCTGCCATTTCCTTGTTCCCCATAATAAATTCACTCGTTTCTGTCTTCAAGGGCCCAATTTTGGTCTTAACTATTTTTTCCTTTTCACATACTTAAAGCAGCTTTTACTATCCTCCTTTATATTCTTGGCTAGTTTACCCTCGTTCCTTATTTTTTCTCCGCATATTGCCCTTTTAGTTACCTTCTGTTGCTCTTTAAAAGTTTCCCAATCCTCCGGCTTCCCACCAGTCTTTGCTATGTTATACTTCTCTTTTATTTTTATACTGTCCATTACTTCCCTTGTCAGCCACGGCCTCCCCTTAGGATCTTTCTTCCTCTTTGGAACGAACTGATCCTGCACCTTCTGCATTATTCCCAGAAACACTTGCCATTGCTGTTCCACCGTCATCCCTGCTAGGGTATTGTTCCATTGAACTTTGGCCAGCTCCTCCCTCATAGCACCATAGTTCCCTTTGTTCAACTGTACTACTGGCACTTCCAAATTTCCCTTCTCCCTCTCAAACTGTAGATTAAAATTTATCATATTATGGTCACTACCTCCTAATGGCTCCTTTACCTCGAGGTCCCTGATCAAATCCGGTTCATTGCACAACACTAAATCTAGAATTGCGTTCTCTCTGGTAGGCTCCAGTACAAGCTGTTCTAAGAATCCATCTCAGAGGGACTCCACAAACTCCCTTTCTTGGGGTCCAGCACCAACCTGATTCCTCCAGTCTACCTGCATGTTGTAGTCCCCCATAACAACTGTAGCATTACCTTTGCAACATGCCAATTTTAACTGTTGATTCAACTTACACCCTACATCCAGACTACTGTTTGGGGGCCTGTAGATAACTCCCATTAGGGTCTTTCTACCCTTAGTTGACTCATACAACTACAGAATGAATTCTGTTGACCTAAGTATGTTGCACAATGTGTCTTCCACATTCTCAGACATTTCATCTATTCGCCTTTGAACAGAGGTGTTGCTAAGTGGAAATACTTTAATCATGGTCTGGTGACTTATGCAAATCTGTACTCAGAACTTCCCTTACTGCTGGCAGAATCCATTCTTCTCCAACTGTATGGGGGGCTTACCAGACTTAGCAATGAAATGCTGTATGAAGCACATAAACCATCACTATTTTCTTGTGAAGTGCTGACAAGCATATTTTGCTGTTCCTGAAAGCTTTCACAAAATGACTGAAAATAAGCCAAGCTCTTGTTTGTTTTGCCAGAGTGTATTCTCTTCAAATGTTCAGGGAGACAGAATAGTTTCATTGCCTCACTTGAAAAAAGCTTTTCACATAACTGATAATTGGCTGCTTGGTGCTGGTATAAATCCATATTTCAGACACTTCACACCATACTGTCTACACTTCTATTTCGTTTGGTCTGTTTCTGCCATCTTCGTTACAGATTAACAACCACAGTCAATTGCCTATTGTTTTAATGCCAACGCAAGAGCTACAACCAATAAAGGGGAAAGCAATAGCTCAGTTGGGTAATAAGCCAGAGAAATGCAGTCAAGACCATTCGAAATGGCAGATTATTTTACCTCACTGAACGCCTTACCCTAATTTCACAGGAAATGCGTCACAGTGTGATTAGAGTACGGGAATAGCATTAGCTAACACTGTACTATAATAGTGAATGGCAATAATGCGAGGGCCAGGCCTGGAAATAACACGATTTCTTCAGTCCAGTTTCCTCGTGAGGTGTTAAATACAGAAGTATTACATTGCTTTTCAACAATTATAACACGCTTTGAGCAAAGTTAAAAAGAATGCTGGGTAAGTGGGAAATGAGGTAATTACATGATCGTTTTGATCAATTATGAGGCACTGAGCATCAACCGCTTATAATAAGTAATTCCTTTCTTAAATTAAGTCTGTAATCCCTGAGCTTCCCTCTTTACTACCAAGCAGCCCCCAATGCCTTGTTAGAAACTCCCACTGCCCCCAGGGGGTGGTGATATTGCCCACTCCGCTCTAGACAGATCAACCGCCTGCTACTTTGATCCAGTTTCAGTTTTGTACATCGAAGCATACAGTAAAATGTGTATTTTGCATTTTCAACCAACACACCCAAGGATGGGATACCACATATTCCAGGAACAACACAGCATGCCCACAAATCCAGCAGAACAACACAAGACAACAGCACAAAACAAGACCCTTACCCACCACAGAAATTTAAAGATTAAATATGACGTGTGAGCAAGAATTATACATACCTATTTTCAGCTCGTCGATAATCCAATCGGCTATTTCCACTGGTCAAGCTAAATGAAGGGTGAAATGCACTTTCAAAACAGTAAAGTGCTTTTTCTAAATTGAGGAGAGAGATAGAAGAAAAGCTTGATAAAACATCTCAGCTTTTCAAATATAGATTTACAGGTTTATTATCACTGGCATGTGTCATGAAACTTGTTAACAGCAGCAGCAGTTCAAAGCAATACATAACTTAGCAGGGAAAAAATAATAAATAAAGGATAACAATAAACAAATCAAATATGTATATTGAATAGATTTTTTTAAATGTGCAAAAACAGAAATACCGTATATTAAAAGTGAGGTAGTGTCCAAACCTTCAATGCCCATTTAGGAATCGGATGGCAGAGGGGAAGAAGCTGTTCCTGAATCGCTGAGTGTGTGCCTTCAGGTTTCTGTACCTCCTACCTGATGGTAACAGTGAGAAAAGGGCATGCCCTGGGTGCTGGAGGTCCATAATAATGGATGCTGCCTTTCTGAGACACCGCTCCCGAAAGATGGCTTGGCACTTTGTAGGCTGACTAGATTTACAACCTTCTGCAGCTTCTTTCGGTCCTGTGCAGTAGCCCCTCCATACCAGACAGTGATGCAGCCAGTCAGAATGCTCTCCATGGTACAACTATAGAACTTTATATGTGTATTTGTTGACATGCCAAATCTCTTCAAACTCCTAATAAAGTATAGCCACTGTCTTGCCTTCTTTATGACTACGTTGTTATGTTGGGACCAGGTTAGATCCTCAGAGATCTTGATACCGAGGAACTTGAAGCTGCTCACTCTCTCCACTTCTGATCCCTCTATGCAGATTGGTATGTGTTCCTTCATCTTACCCTTCCTGCAGTCCACAATCAGCTCTTTCGTCTTACTGACATTGAGTGCCAGGTTGTTGCTGCGGCACCTTCCCACTAGTTGGCGTATCTCACTCCTGTATGCCCTCTCTTCACCACCTGAGATTCTACCAAGAATGGTTGTATCGTCAGCAAAGTTGTAGATGGTATTTGAGCTATGCCTAGCCACAGAGTCATGTGTATACAGAGAGTAGAGCAGTGGGCTAAGCACACACCCGAGGTGTGCCAGTGCTGATCGTCAGTGAGGAGGATATGTTATCACAATCCGCACAGACTGTGATCTTCTGGTTAGGAAGTCGAGGATCCAATTGCAGAGGGAGGTACAGAGGCCCAGGTTCTGCAACTTCTTGATCAGGATTGTGGGAATGATGGTATTAAATGCTGAGCTATAGTTGATGAACAGCATCCTGACGTAGGTGTTTGTGTTGTCTAGGTGGTCTAAAGCCATGTGGAGAGCCATTGAGATTGCATCTGCCATTGATCTATTGTGACGATAGGCAAATTGCAATGGATCCAGGTCCTTGCTGAGGCAGGAGTTCAGTCTAGTCATAACCAACCTCTTAAAGACAGAGTGTAGGTGTTCAGCGAAATGATCTCCCAGTCTGCGTTGGGTCTAGCCAATATATAGAAGGCCATATCGGGAGCACCAGACGCAGTATATCACCCCAGCCGACTCACAGGTGAAGTGTCGCCTCACCTGGAAGGACTGTCTGGGGCCCTGAATGGTGGTAAGGGAGGAAGTGTAAGGGTATGTGTAGCATTTGTTCCGCTTACAAGGATAAGTGCCAGGAGGGAGATCGGTGGGGAGGGATGGGGGGGACGAAAGGACATGGGAGTCTACTGATGTCTACTATGAGCCTACTGACTCTCACAGCTGTCTGGCCTATTCCTCTTCCTACCCTGTCTCTTGCAAAAATGCCATCCCCTTCTCGCAATTCCTCTGTCTCCGCTGCATCTACTCTCAGGATGAGGCTTTTCATTCCAGGGCGAGGAGATGTCCTTTTTAAAGAAAGGGGCTTCCCTTCTTCCACCATCAACTCTGCTCTCAAATGCATCTCCCCCATTGCACATCTGCTCTCACTCCATCCTCCTGCCACCCCACTAGGAATAGGGTTCCCCTTGTCCTCACCTACTACCCCACCAGCCTCCGGGTCCAACATATAATTCTCCATAACTTCTGCCACCTCCAACGGGATCCCACCACTAAGCACATCTGTCCCTCCCCCCACTCTGCTTTCCGCAGGGATCGCTCCCAATGTGACTCCCTTGTCCATTCGTCCCCCCCATCCCTCCCCACCGATCTCCCTCCTGGCACTTATCCTTGTAAGCAGAACAAGTGCTACACATGCCCTTACACTTCCTCCCTTACCACCATTCAGGGCCCCAGACAGTCCTTCCAGGTGAGGCGACACTTCACCTGTGAGTCGGCTGGGGTGATATACTGCGTCCGGTGCTCCCGATGTGGCCTTTTATATATTGGCGAGACCTGACGCAGACTGGGAGACTGCTTTGCTGAACACCTACGCTCTGTCCTCCAGAGAAAGCAGGATCTCCCAGCGGCCACACATTTTAATTGCACGTTCCATTCCCATTCTGACATGTCTATCCACGGCCTCCTCTACTGTAAAGATGAAGCCACACTCAGGTTGGAGAAACAAAACACTTCATATTCCTTCTGGGTAGCCTCCAACCTGATGGCATGAACATTGACTTCTCAAACTTCCACTAATGCCCCACCTCCCCCTCCTACCCCATCCGTTTTTTATTTATATACACACATTCTTTCTCTCACTCTCCTTTTTCTCCCTCTGTCCCCCTCACTATACCCCTTGCCCCTCTGCTGCCAGAGTTCTGAACGGACAATGAATCTATGAACAACACATCATTTTTTCTATGCTCTGTTTTTGCCCTACTTATTTATTTTTAATATATACTTCCTATTGTAATTTATAGTTTTTTGTTATGTATTGAAACGTACTGCTGCCACAAAACAAATTTCAAGGCATATTGTATGCCAGTGATATTAAAACAGATTCTGATTGACATACACTTTAAACAGTGATTACATTAATTTATTAAAGAAAAGCAACTTTAGGCATTTGAATTGTCCATTTGTAATGATCAACTACAGCTTAAAACATCAAAATTTTCCAATAATTTGGGAAGAAATAAACTTATCCAAGTTACATCACATGCAGCAAAGTTATTCCCCATCATTTATAACATTACAAAATTTAGAAGACAACTAAGCTAATAATTATCTTTGTATATTTGAAATTCAAATAAGCAACTCGTTCCAACTCCACTTTAAACGGAAAATGCTAAGGAAGGAAATGATCCTAAGAAACAGTCTGAGATAGGTTCTTGATACTGCAGGTCAGACTCAAGTGCTGGGTCACAATTTGTTAGAAAAAAAGGAAAAATTACTGATGATGGCAATGGACTAAATATTTCAATGGATATGCGCTTACTGCTCTACTCAGAAATTGAGGAGGGATTCTTACCAATTAAGTCACGTGCCATTTCGTGATCCTCTTGCATCTGACATATGTCACTCAATTGCAATAATGAGTCAATATGATGCGGGTTGACCTGGAGCAGAACCTTGAGTTGGGGGAGAGTAAATCAGGTGATTAAATATATTGATAAAGGTTTGCAACTTCTATTTATAAGAATTCCAGGGTATAAAATGCCATTGTTAATGATAACTTGATTTAGTGGTGAATCCAGCTCGTGTCCATTTTAATGAATGTCATACATCATGAACAAAGAACAGGGATGCAAAATGTAGGACAAGAATGGAAGATACTCAAATCTTTGCAATTTCAAAGGTTTATAGATTTCATTCTTAAAAAAAAACACAATGTGGGCCTACGTGAAATAGGTAAAATTATATAGGCCTTATTGATTAGATACTACTACTAATTCAGCATGGACAAGATGGCCAAAAGGCCTGTTTCTGGGCTGTACGTCTCTATGACTTGCCAGAACTATGCGCAAAACATAAGGATATTTTGACTAGAGGAACTTCAGATTTACAAAACAATCTATTTACAAAATATTACTGCACAATTTGCTTTAAAAATTAATGGATACATGAATTTGGTCCACAAAGGATGCTTTAACTAAGAAGTTAATTATAATTGGTTTTCCATTCTTACATTGAACAAGCGACTTAATTGGCACGTAATTAACTTTTTACTAGTCATTTCACAGCTTACCAAAATGTTATTTGGATCCATAGAATTGACGGCATCTAAGAACTTGAACTGAGTCTGCTGATAATCACGGCTGTGTTCAAAGGTGAAATATTGGGCTCCTCCCTTTGTCTCCAACAATTGCATAGAAATTCCTGTACATTGCAAAGCAGAAGTTGAATACCAACTTTGGAAGCCAAAGATAATAGTAAAACAACATAAAATACGATGCACTTCATATGTTGTTAAAATAAAACCTTTGTGTATGAGATATAAAGAAGAGAGGAAGGATTAACCAAACATAAAGCATTGGCCAGATTTTGTAGGTGCACCGACATTAAAACCATCAACGTTGCTTTTATTATTTAAGGGAAGTGATAGAAGCTCCAGAATTTCATTGTATTCCTGCCGTGACATGGGAATCCTGAAGTTACTGATGGAATTTTCACACATTCTTTTTTTTTAAATGTTGTAATGTACAGTAATCAATACAGAATTCAACAAGCAAGAATTTATAATGACTAATAATTAGTAATGGAAATAAGCTGGCTAAAGATTTTGCTCTAGGTCTAAGGAGATACAATGAGATTTTTCCCATAGACAGTAAAGACTTTAATGTCAGAATTGTTGCAAGGGACCAAGATAACTTGTTGATTTACAAAGTCATTACAAAAGACTTTATCATGAGTTACTGTGTTTAAAATATTTTTGAAATATGGTATCTAAATCTCGTAATAGATTTTTAGGCTTTTTAAAAAATGTCTTTTAAAAGTTCATGATCCAAACACTCTGAACCTTAACAACAGGAATTCTGCAGATGCTGGAAATTCAAGCAACATACATCAAAGTTGCTGGTGAATGCAGCAGGCCAAGCAGCATCTATAGGAAGAGGCGCAATCGACGTTTCAGGCCGAGACCCTTCGTCAGGACTAACTGAAGGAAGAGTGAGTAAGGGATTTGAAAGCTGGAGGGGGAGGGGGAGATGCAAAATGATAGGAGAAGACAGGAGGGGGAGGGATAGAGCCAAGAGCTGGACAGGTGATAGGCAAAAGGGTATACGAGAGGATCATGGGACAGGAGGTCCGGGAAGAAAGACGGGGGGGGGTGACCCAGAGGATGGGCAAGAGGTATATTCAGAGGGACAGAGGGAGAAAAAGGAGAGTGAGAGAAAGAATGTGTGCATAAAAATGAGTAACAGCTGGGGTACGAGGGGGAGGTGGGGCCTAGCGGAAGTTAGAGAAGTCAATGTTCATGCCATCAGGTTGGAGGCTACCCAGACGGAATATAAGGTGTTGTTCCTCCAACCTGAGTGTGGCTTCATCTTTACAGTAGAGGAGGCCGTGGATAGACATGTCAGAATGGGAATGGGATGTGGAATTAAAATGTGTGGCCACTGGGAGATCCTGCTTTCTCTGGCAGACAGAGCGTAGATGTTCAGCAAAGCGGTCTCCCAGTCTGCGTCGGGTCTCACCAATATATAAAAGGCCACATCGGGAGCACCAGACGCAGTATATCACCCCAGTCGACTCACAGGTGAAGTGATGCCTCACCTGGAAGGACTGTTTGGGGCCCTGAATGGTGGTAAGGGAGGAAGTGTAAGGGCATGTGTAGCACTTGTTCCGCTTACACGGATAAGTGCCAGGAGGGAGATCAGTGGGGAGGGATGGGGGGGACGAATGGACAAGGGAGTTGTGTAGGGAGCGATCCCTGCGGAATGCAGAGAGAGGGGGGGAGGGAAAGATGTGCTTAGTGGTGGGATCCCGCTCCCACTCTCTCTGCATTCCCTCCCCCCTCTACTTTCCCTCCCCCGCTCTCTCTGCATTCCACAGGGATCGCTCCCTACACAACTCCCTTGTCCATTCGTCCCCCCCATCCCTCCCCACTGATCTCCCTCCTGGCACTTGTCCGTGTTAGCGGAACAAGTGCTACACATGCCCTTACACTTCCTCCCTTACCACCATTCAGGGCCCCAAACAGTCCTTCCAGGTGAGGCATCACTTCACCTGTGAGTCGACTGGGGTGATATACTGCGTCCGGTGCTCCCGATGTGGCCTTTTATATATTGGTGAGACCCGACGCAGACTGGGAGACCGCTTTGCTGAACATCTACGCTCTGTCCGCCAGAGAAAGCAGGATCTCCCAGTGGCCACACATTTTAATTCCACATCCCATTCCCATTCTGACATGTCTATCCACGGCCTCCTCTACTGTAAAGATGAAGCCACACTCAGGTTGGAGGAACAACACCTTATATTCCGTCTGGGTAGCCTCCAACCTGATGGCATGAACATTGACTTCTCTAACTTCCGCTAGGCCCCACCTCCCCCTCGTACCCCAGCTGTTACTCATTTTTATGCACACATTCTTTCTCTCACTCTCCTTTTTCTCCCTCTGTCCCTCTGAATATACCTCTTGCCCATCCTCTGGGTCACCCCCCCCCGTCTTTCTTCCCAGACCTCCTGTCCCATGATCCTCTCGTATCTCCTTTTGCCTATCACCTGTCCAGCTCTCGGCTCTATCCCTCCCCCTCCTGTCTTCTCCTATCATTTTGCATCTCCCCCTCCCCCTCCAGCTTTCAAATCCCTTACTCACTCTTCCTTCAGTTAGTCCTGACGAAGGGTCTCGGCCTGAAACGTCGACTGCGCCTCTTCCTATAGATGCTGCTTGGCCTGCTGCGTTCACCAGCAACTTTGATGTATGTTACTCTGAACCTTTGTGATTTTGTTGGAGGGTCCTGATTCATTTCATATGATGTTATTTTGATGGCCACACAAAGCATGGTATCAAAGAACCCAAACAAAAACATCTTCCATCGTTTAGCCTGATTGATACAGGAAAGATCACGTTAATGTTTTACATTAAAGTCAGCAGCAAATGCTACTGACCAGGAAATCTTGCATTATCCTGAAAGTGTTGGGTTTCCTCCCCCCCCCCCAATAGTGTCTATCATTGCATGTTACTGTTTTAACATCCCCTTGCTGAATTAGCTCAAAACATTGCTGCATTATGAAGGCATTGGAGCAATTAAACCAGACACTTTGTACTAAGAGTTATTAGGCATCTATATGTACCTGTTTTAACAAACCGTGGCCAACCATCTTTTTGTGTTGTGAGCCATGTACTCCTGTGCAACTGGCGATGCCGCTGCCTTAATCTGATATAAAAAGTTTAAAACAAACATGAGAAAATCTGCAGATGCTGGAAATCCGAAGCAACACACACAAAATGCTGGAGGAACACAGCAGGCCAGGCAGCTTCTATAGAGAAGTCCATAGGTGCTGCCAGGCCTGCTGAGTTCCTCCAGCATTTTGTGCGTTGCCCTAAAAAGTTTAAAAGCTCAATTGAAAAAAAGTAAGTGCAGAAAGCTTCAAGTTCTGAAGAACTCTTGGACAAATAGTACAGAGACTCCAAGACAACTCATGCGGAACCCAAAACCTCAATTTTGCCATTTATCCGAACTACTCAAAGGTGTATGGAGTAGACCATAAATATTACTTCAATGGGTAAAGTATGATTATATCTTACTCTGCCACAACTTAAATAGATTTAAGATAATGGCCATCAGTTAATTGAAAATACTTATCTAATTCACGAGCTAACCTTTGTTCTCCAAGCACAGCTCGGGCCCCAAAATACCTCTTCAGTTCAGTCTCTGGATTCAGATTCCTAAAACAAATTTACAACTTAATAAAATAATACTGTAAAACACCAGGTTAGAAATATTTATGAGTTCAGAATACTGTAGGTGCTCACTGATCATTAATTTTTAAAAAGTTTAATTTAGGAAAATTTCACATAGAAATTCTATCTTATGAACATAGAAAATAATCTGAGTACTAGTTGAAAGATAAATATTAATAATGGTTCTCGTCTTCTTCAAATAGTGAGGTGTGTTTGATAGAGCAATCTGAGTAAGTGCATGATGTCCTGTTGTAAACTTTTCCCAGTACTGCATGGCAGTGCAAACTTAGATTTGTGCTCAATCTCCACAAATGCCAAACCTTGAATCAATAATTCCATGACAAGTAAGCCTGAATTAGCCTATAGCCAAATTTAATGAAACAATCTGACCATCAGCAGTAATTTTATTAAGAGACATGGCAAGACAAAACTTGATGCTTCTAATCTATCAAAATGTTAGCAGATGAAAATTAAGCCTACAGACCCCATATGATAAAAGATGTTTTCATTTCTTACCTATGTTCAACACACAACAGTGGTCTTGTTTCTGCACTAAGACTGCGAGTTTGGTAATGGAAACCGTTGGGCCCCTGAATTTCTTGCAGAATGCTATCAATGTCATCAGCAGCACTTTCCTGAGAAACAGATCAAACACTTTTATAAGTATGCATATTCTGGTCAACAAAACTTTAAAAAAATGTAAACAGAAAGGAGGACCATTCAGATCTGGCACCTCATTGAAGATAACTAGGATCAGAATAGATTAATTTTGATCAAGAAGTTGTCTCTATCCTTTTGATGAAACACTTAATAAGTTTTTACAGAAATTGGTTATTTGTAGTAACAGAATTGTAGTACAAGTTTCTCACCTGGGGATTAGGGCCATTATTCCGGCTTTTCTTTTTCTTTTTTTTCCGTTTTGGTTTGTTGTTGGAATTTGGCTAGGAACCAAAAAAAAACTTTCTTGAAAAATATGATCCATCTCTTTAATACAACTCAGGAATTCAGCCATTTAAATAGCAAAAGGGATGGGTTGAAATATATTTGTAATATAATACAAATATTTACAAGGAAATAAAATTTATTTACAATTCTCACCTCTTTCTAGATGGGAATTACTTGACCAATGACCTGGCTGGGCTAATTATATTGCAGGATATCAGAACAATAGGCATCTGTTAGTCTCATGAGACCATGGATTTGCGCCTTCGAAGATTTCCAGGGCGCAGGCCTGGGCAAGGTTGTATGGAAGACCAGCAGTTGCCAATGCTGCAAGTCTCCCCTCTCCACAGCACCGACGTTGTCCAAGGGAAGGGCATTAGGACCCATACAGTGTGGCACCAGTGTCGTCGCAGAGCAATGTGTAGTTAAGTGCCTTGTTCAAGGACACAACACGCTGCCTCAGCCAAGGCTCGAACTAGCAACCTTCAGATCGCTAGAATAACGCCTTAACCACTTGACCACGCGCCAACATCACAACAATGTACCAGAATATACATAAGCATCCATCAGCTACAATTAAAATTGCAAAAATGAAAACCGAGAAAGAGCATTTTGATCTTGTGTACCATAAAGAGTGAATTCAATTATATTTAAGCTATTTTGCAGTAACAGCTGTGCTTCTACAAAGGTGAACACCACAAAGGTGTTTTGTGATATCACACCAGAGGAAATATTGTATCATTTCTTAATGCATGCATTACTAAATGACAATAAAAGAGGCCGGCATGTCTTCATAATCTAATATAATCCCTACATCTCCTTTAGAAATCACAAATAAAGAGCAAAGCACACATCCACAATAAATGTATTAAATTGTAGCACAATTCAATGCAAGAATTTACCTGTGAGGCATCAAGTTTATTTTCTAATTGATCAGTTTTCTTGTCTAGTTCTTTATTTTCTTCTGTAGCTTCAGTTTGATCATCTACCTCAGGCAAAGTGTCCTCGAGCGTCAAGTTTATTTTATTTGGTTCTTCTGTTGAATGTTCCTCAAAAGCTTCATCTTTCTCAACATCAATTTCACTAAGCTACAGAAATAAAAACTGAAAATTTAATTCGAGAGATATGTTGATCTTCCCATTCCAAGTATATGGTATACTGATGATTTCCACTTTACTTAAATGATAAATACATTTCTAAGAGCAAGACCTACATTTGCTGCATTCATGGTCACCGGGTTTAATGGGCCAGAATCACACAGTCCAGTCTGCAATTTTAGGCCACTTCCCATGCTAGCCAAACAGCAGCCAAGTCCTTTTACCGCATTATTTCTCTTAAGGTCCTGAATTTTAATGCCTCAGTTGCTCACAATGTACTGTAGGCTTCAATTAGTGACAAACTACAGTTGGTGAAATGTAAACCGAGTATTCAGGAACAGATTCCAAAGTCAGATGAATGTATTCCTGATTGTATCAACTCAAAGTTGCAATTTGATTTATTTACAAGAACAAACTGAAATAAGCCTCCAAATGTAGAAGGACATGGCAACAGTAAGAGTTGGCTAATTACGTCCATAATTAGACTTTAATAATTATTAACAAGTATTGTGAAATTAATTTGGGCTTTTTTTGACATCCTGTTTGTCAGAAACAAGTCAATTCAATATTTGCTGCAGATAGCCACTTTTTAACAAGCTGCTAGCAACCCTATTCCAAATTTATTCTTCAGGACTTTTCAGTTAGTGGCAATCTTGAAACAATGCTCCAAGCTAAGTCTAACATATAGCATAAATAAAGCCTCTTATTATCTTAAACAAAATTTCACAACCTGAGAGAGGAAATTTTTCATCATCTCAGTCTTAAGTAGATGTCCTTTGTCTCTGGGGGTTATATCCTCACTCATCTATTCTGGTAAATAGCTGAAGAAATTTATTCTTCTACACTTCAAAAGAAATCAAGCCACCTTGCACTATCTTTCCTCATGGTGCCATGGCTGGTAGACCTGCTGCTTCAGAGCTCCACTACAGTCTGAACGGAATTTGCATTTCCCCCGTGAGTGTGTGGGCTTCCTTCTGACAACCTATAGAATGGAAGGTTAGGTGGCCACTGTAAAATGACTTCAGTGTATAGGTGAGTGGTAGAATCTTTGGGGTGGTAGTGGGAACAGTTGTTAGGAATGGAAGAGAATAAAATAGGATTAACAAGGGACTAGGGTGGATGGGTTCCTGACACATGGCATTGATTGAGAGCACCAAAGGGCCTCTGAAAGCACAACTCCTTCATCCCAGGAATGAAAATAGTACTCCTATTTTAGCATTTTATCTCTTGTCCTGTTTAAATCTCCTCCAGACATGTTCATCACCTTCTTTCAGCAACATGACCACTTATGCCATTCATTCTGCTGACAAAGACCTCCCCTTTATTCTCCCCACCTCTCTCTCTTCTCCAACTTAAAATTGATCTTTTTAATTGATACTTTTTTCCAGTTATGATGAATGATCTTCAAAATCTATTTCTCTCTCCTGAATGCTCCATCATTTTCTGTTCTTATTTCAGATTTCCAGCAACTGCAGTTCTTCCGTTTGTTATCTGCCTGTAACCTCATGGTCTAGCAATATCTCTCAGTTCAATGAGGAAGGCAAGCAGGCACAGTTGGGGCAACTAGAAGTGTAGTGAATAATGAAGTAGACTGAGCTAAGCGATCCTAGGCTAAGCAGACCAGAGGGAAGATGTATATAAGCACCACAGCAGCATAGGGGTTGGTGCGATGTTATTACAGCTCAGGGCATCGGAGTTTGGAGTTCAGTCCCAGCATCCTCAGTAAGGCGTCTCTGTACATCCTCTCCCCCCGCGCCCACCCGTTTCCTCCCACAGCCCAAATGCATACAGGATAGTTTCACTGACCATTGTAAACTGTCCTGTGGTCAGGTTAGGGTTAAATTGGCGTTGTTGGACAGTGCAGCTCGAAGGACTAGAGGGGTCCATTCCAAGTCGCATCTCTAAATGGACTGCAGCCTTATCCAGCCCTAAATGGTGGCCTATTAAAGTACTGATGGGAGGAGTACCCAGCAACATTCCCATCATCAGTGGTGGTGGAGCTTAACACGACAGCCACGGCTGAGGGCATTTGCAATTGTGGTCAGCCAGAGCTTCTTCCAAGATCCACGTCATCAGGGAATTCATGCTTTAGACAATTCGATTCACATCACATGACATCAAGAATGCGACATATTTGAAACAGCAAAATGCATGGGACTAGATGACAAAGCAGCTTTATCAGTGCAGCTTTTCATTCCAGATCCAGTTGCACCTCAGTTTGAATTGATTTGATCAATCCGTTCCACTTACAACACTGATACCGACTGAACAATATGGAAAGCTACCCAGCTACGTCCAGCCCAGAAAAAGTACAGAGTAAATCCAGTTTGGCTAATTACCACTGTATCAGTCTCTATCACTCACTTATGAAGTGGCATTTTCTCACAAATGACCTACACACAAATTCCCAGTTTGGCTTTAGCCTGCATCAATGGACTCCAAATCCATTCACAATTGGTCCAAACATGAACCAAAAAAAAACCGAATTCCAGAAATGAGACGTAACTGACCTTGAAATCGAACCAACCTTTGGCCGAGTGTGGCGTCAGTAAGTCCTGGTAAAACCCAAGTCCTCACCCTTGCACCCTGAGAATCAATATTGACCAGGGAATTTCAACTGGACAGTAACGTGAAAATCGTAGCAGCTCAAAGAGTGGACGTCCCACAAATGGATGATTTGCCTCTTGATTCTCAAACCTTTAAGCTACAATTCTCAAGACAGTACCACCGAAGAAACAGGTCCATTTAACCGATACCCCAACAATAACTTCTATTCTCCGTTCTAGACCCCGCAATTCCGACCATATCTAGCCCGCTTCCACTCACCGCTCGGTACAAGTCGCCAGCCGCCGCCTTCTGTTTCTTTTTCCGCCGCTGTTTGCGGAGCGGGGTGTGCTCCAGCGGCAGCTCCTCTTCCTCCTCTCCCCGCTCCACAGGGAGGCACAGTGGCTCCTGTACCCGTTCCCCGCGCAACTTCCGCAGGCTCCGTGAGGACATCGTGCTGTGCCGGGGCTTGTCGCGCTGCCGGTCCTGCACCGTTTTCTGGTGTCCGCCGGGTTTACGGGGCCCCGGTCTAGAACCGTGTGCCGGTGTCCCTGGCGTGTAAAGAGCTTCGACCCGGACCGTAGACTGGCACAACAGATCGGGTTTACGCCATCTTCCCTTCCCGGCTCGTCAGCGGCAACGGTGGCCGCACAGTCCCATCCGAAATGCGGCGGATGGGTGGAGAAATTCGATACGCGATGGGATCCAGAGGTGGTAGCACCCAGACCGGCGGCAGGCTCCGTGGAAGGTGATAACATGAAACGTTTACCTCGAGGGGAGGGAGCCCACTGAGGTGATTGGAACCCCGCCTTTTTCTTATCCGGAAACTCGATAAAAACCAGAGCACAGCTCCTTTCTCTTTTTCTTTCGTTTTGTCCCCAAATGTCAAATGCAACTCAAAATATCATTGAACTGAAATGTTTCTCACTGATCGCGGGCGCCGCTGATCTGAATATTTCCCCATTTTTTCTTTTTACTTCACGAAAACAATACAGCAAAATGACCTTTTGATGTAGATGAAGTTCTGGTCAGGTTTGTGAATTATCTCTACAGTTTCTGTTCCCTCAGCAATATTTTCCCGTCATCTTTTTGAATACTTACAACGCTAAAAACGCAAAACAAGTAGTTTCATGGAGTCAGAACATCACGGAAAATGGTCCATACCGACCAAAGATTCCCGTTAAAGCCATTTGCCATGTTTAGCCCATATCCTGCTAAAGTTTAGCCGCTAAACTGTTCATATCATGTACAAGTATCTCTTTAAAAATTGTTATTGTATCTGCCTCAACCATATCCTCCAGCAGCTCATTCCAGGTATTCCTTCCTTATGAGTGCCTGTGCACGTGTTTGGGCAGATTCCCACCCTCCACAAAATCAGAATCAGGTTTACTATTACCGGCAAATTGGTTAACTTTGCGGCAGCAGTACGATGCGATACGTGTGTGTGTGAGAGAGAGAGAGAGAGAGAAGAAAAAAGACAATTGCGAATATATATACGTTAATTTAAATAAGTAGTGCAAAAAAAGAGGGAAAAAGTGGTGAGTTAGTGCTCGTGGGTTCAATGCCCATTCTTCCCGACGGTAACAACGAGAAGTAGGCGTGTCCTGGAGGAGGTCCTCGGTGATGTCCCCCTCCCCACCCGGTACCAGACGGTAATGCAGCCAGTCTTACCGACGCTGCGCTGGGGCTGTTGGTGCGGCACCACCAACTAGCTGGTCTATCTCGCTTCTGGACGCCCTCTCGCCGCCATCTGAGGTTCTGCCAAGAATGGTTGTATCATCAGCAAATGTAAAGGTGGAATTTGAGCTATATGGAGCTACATAGCCATAGCTGTAAAGAGAGTAGATAGAGCAGTGGGCTAAGCATATATCACTGAGGTGCACCAGTGTCTGCGAGGTGGAGATGTTATTTCCAATCCACAGCTACTGTGGTCTTCTGGTTAGGAAGTCGAGGATCTTTAGTTATACCGATACTTTTATAAGGGGGCATTGGGAGCAGACCCCAATGCAAGACACAGACACTGAAGTTGTTGTTGTTCGTCCATCGTACATCGATGAGGACCTCGACACCATTATTGATGGTGTCGAGACTAGCGTGTGACTTGGATTTAAGTGAGGAAGAGTTGCGCAGCGTCAGCCTCACTCTCTCTTCCCAATTCCCATCCGGATCCAGTGGCAAGACAGAGTCGAGACAGCAGGAGATGGGACTAGGTGCAGTGGATGACCAGGACATCTTCTGTGTCTTGTCCTGCTCTACACGTTCCACGACGCTTGCAGAGACCGCCTTCTTGACCATTGGACCTTCCATCGGTCTCGTCCGCTCAATCCACCGGAGTCTGTCTTCACATGCTGGGACACTGAAGTACTAGGAACAGGACAGGTTTATCAAGAAAGCAAGGGGAGTCAGGAAGAAACGACACTGGACATGGACAGGCCCTGGACGAGACAAAGACATCGGGCCTGGGCTAGGACTAAGACTAGGAAAGTGGGACCAGGACAAAGAACTTGGAACTAGGAGCCTGGGCTAGGACTCTGAGCCAGAGACTGAACAAGGACCCAGAACCTGGGTCTTGACTTGGGCTCAGACCCTGGATCTAGGCGAGGACAAGACGTGGCTACAGGACTGGACACTTAGAGCCTTGGACGTGGACTGGATGAGGCACTCCACAGCAGGACGTGGCTCTTGGACTGGGATTGGCTCGGCTTGGTTAGGCTCTTGGGTACAGAGCTGGGACTCCTCCTTGGAGTGCAGGGCCAGGACCCTTTCTAGGACGCAGGGCCGGGACCCTTCCTTGGACGCAGGGCCAGGATGACTGCCAAGGTAAACTGCTGAGGATTCGGATGGGAACGATCTAGCACAGGAACACAAAGCCTTGGACTTGGAGAACAGGAACACGGAAAACAGAGCCAGGACCCCTCCTTGGGAACAGGACTTAGGGCCGGGACTTTCCTTTGACACAGACACTAACCACAGGGACACAATAGACAATGGGTGCAGGAGTAGCTATTCGGCCCTTTGATCCAGCACCGCCATTCACTGTTATCATGGCTGATCATCCACAATCAGTACCCCGTTCCTGCCTTCTTCCCATATCCCTTGACTCCGCTATCTTTCATATCCCTTGACTCCGCTATCTTTAAGAGCTCTACCTAACTCTTTTTTGAAAGCATCTGGAGAATTGCCCTCCACTGCCCTCTGAAGCAGAGCATTCCAAAGATCCACAACTCTCTGTGTGAAAAAGTTTTTCCTCAACTCCGTTCTAAATGGCCTACCCCTTATTCTTAAACTGTGGCCTCTGGTTCTGGACTCCCCCAGCATCAGGAACGTGATTCCTGCCTCTAGCGTGTCCAATCCCTTAATAATCTTACATGTTTCAATCAGATCCCCTCTCATCCTTCTAAATTCCACTGTATACAAGCCCAGTCACTCCAGTCTTTCAACATATGACAGTCCCGCCATCCCGGGATTTAACCACGTGAACCTACGCTGCACTCCCTCAATAGCAAGAATGTCCTTCCTCAAATTTGGAGACCAAAACTGCACGCAGTACTCCAGGTGTGGTCTCACCAGGGCCCTGTACAGCTGCAGAAGGACCTCTTTGCTCCTATACTCAACTCCGCTTGTTATGAAGGCCTACATGCCATTAGCTTTCTTCACTGCCTGCTGTACCTGCATGCTTACTTTCAGTGACTGATGAACAAGGACACCCAGATCTCGTTGTACTTCCCCTTTTCCTAACTTGACACCATTCAGATAGTAATCTGCCTTCCTGTTCTTGCCACCAAAGTGGTAAAACCTCACTTTTATCCACATTAAACTGCATCTGCCATGCATCTGCCCACTCACCCAACCTGTCTAAGTCACCCTGCATTCTCATAACATCCTCCTCACATTTCACACTGCCACCCAGCTTTGTGTCATCTACAAATTTGCTAATGCTACTTTTAATCCCTTCATCTAAATCATTAATGTATATTGTAAATAGCTGTGGTCCCAGCACTGAGCCTTACGGTACCCCACTAGTCACTGTCTGCCATTGTGAAAGGGACCTGTTAGTCCCTACTCTTTGTTTCCTGTCTGCCAACCAATTTTCAATCCATGTCAGTACCCTGCCCCAAATACCATGTGCTCTAATTTTGCCCACTCACCTCCTATGTGGAACCTTATCAAAGGCTTTCTGAAAGTCCAGGTACACTACATCCACTGGCTCTCCCTTGCCTATTTTCATAGATACATCTTCAAAAAATTCCAGAAGATTAGTCAGGCATGATTTCCCCTTTGTAAATCCATACTGACTCGGACAGATCCTGTTACTGCTATCCAAATGTGCCGCTATTTCATCTTTTATAATTGACTCCGGCATCTTCCCCACCACTAATGTCAGGCTAACTGATCTATAATTCCCTGCTTTCTCTCTCTCTCCTTTCTTAAAAAGTGGGATAACATTACCTACCCTCTAATCTGCAGGAACTGATCCTGAATCTATAGAACATTGGAAAATGATTACCAATGCGTCCATGATTTCTAGAGCCACCTCCTTAAGTACCCTGGGATGCAGACCATCAGGCCCTGGGGATTTATCAGCCTTCAGTCCCATCAGTCTACCCAACACCATTTTCTGCCTAATATGAATTTCATCCAGTTCTTCCGTTACCCTAGGTCCTCTGGCCACGATTACATCTGGGGGATTGTGTCTTCCCTAGTGAAGACAGATCCAAAGTACCTGTTCAACTCATCTGCCATTTCCTTGTTCCCCATAATTATTTCACCAGTTTCTGTCTTCAAGGGCCCAACTTTGGTCTTAACTATTTTTTTCTTCTTCACATACCTAAAGAAGCTTTTACTATCCTCCTTTATATTCTTGTCTAGCTTACCTTTGTACCTCATCTTTTCTCCCCGTATTGCCTTTATACTTTATACTTTATTGTTGCCAAACAATTGATACTAGAACGTACAATCATCACAGCGATATTTGATTCAGCACTTCCCGCTCCCTGGATTACAAATCAATAGTAAATATAAAAAATTTAAATTATAAATCATAAATAGAAAATAGAAAAATGGAAAGTAAAGTAGTGCAAAAAAACCGAGAGGCAGGTCCGGATATTTGAAGGATACGGCCCAGATCCGGGTCCTTTTTAGTTATTTTCTGTTGCTCTTTAAAAGTTTCCCAATCCTCTGGCTTCCCACTCATCTTTGCTATGTTATACTTCTCTTTTATTTTTATACTGTCCTTGACTTCCCTTGTCAGCCATGGATACCACTTACTCCCCTTAGAATCTTTCTTCCTCTTTGGAATGAACTGATCCTGCACCTTCTGTATTATTCCCAGAAACACCTGCCATTGTTGTTGCACTGTCATCCCTGCTAGGGTACCCTTCCAGTCAACTTTGGCCAGCTCCTCCCTCATGGCTCCATAGTCCCCTTTGTTCAATTGTAATACTGACACTTCCGATTTGCTCTTCTTCCTCTCAAATTGTAGATTGAAACTTATCATATTATGGTCACTACCTCCTAATGGCTCTTTTACCTCGAGTTCTCTTATCAAATCCGGTTCATTACACAACACTAAATCAAGCATTGCCTTCTCCCTGGTTGGCTCTAGTACAATTTGCTCTAAGAATCCATCTCTGAGGCATTCCACAAACTCCCTTTCTTGGGGTCCAGTACCAACCTGATTTTCCCAGTCTACCTGCATGTTGAAATCTCCCATAACAACCGTAGCATTACCTTGGCGACATGCCAATTTTAACTCTTGATTCAACTTGTGCCCTATATCCAGACTACTGTTTGGGGGCTTGTAGATAACTCCCGTTAGAGTCTTTTTGCCCTTACAATTTCTCAGTTCTATCCATACTGACTCTACATCTCCTGATTCTATGTCGCCCCTTGCAAGGGACTGAATTTCATTCCTCACCAACAGAGCCACTCCACCCCCTCTGCCCATCAGTCTGTCCTTTCGATAGGACGTATACCCTTGAATATTCATTTCCCAGCCCTGGTCCTCTTGCAGCCATGTCTCTGTTACTCCTACAACATCATACTTGCCATTTTCCAACTGAGCCTCAAGCTCATCCACTTTATTTTTTATACTTCGTGCATTCATATATAATACATTTTTTTGGTGTGTCGGCGTGTGCGTGTGTGCGTCCATGATGATGTCTTTTTCATGGCTTTTACAAGGCGCAGAGCGAGGGAGAGACCGTGTGGTGCGCCACTCCTCACGCAGACATTTTCACAGTATTTTCCCTTTATTTTACGAGGTCGCGTTGCGATCTCGACACTCAACCCAGCATGGGTGGAAAGCGTACTTGGGGGTGGACCCGACTGGTTTCGAACCTGGGAACCTCCACTCCCGGGTCCGTGCTGATGCCATTGTGCCACCAGCCGGTCCCATATATAATGCTTTTAATCTATTACTCCCCTCACCTTTTACATCAATTCCTATTGCACTTGACACAAAGAGATAGTTCCAAACTCAACGATAGATAGTTCCTTATCTTGGCGTGGCAAGACTCCAGTCTCACTCCAGCGGTTGAACTAGATGGCGATACAGGTGAAGATGCAGGGAAGGTAACAGACGAAGATTACAAACAAAGGTTAGTGCCGAAGTAACTGTTGCAATAAACTGCCAGGGATTCAGATGGTGAGGGGAAGGGAACAGTCCAGCCCGGGAATCCTTGGTTTGCAGAGGTATTATGCGCCAGCCCAAAACGAGAATCAGCTGCCTTAATTAAGGCACCCAATGGAAGAAGGGAAAACGGGAAAACCTGGAATAAGGATCGCTGAACTGGACCGTGAACCGGAATGCAGATTTCACAGACCAGACCATGACAAAGACGTGTATTATACAAGCAATTCAATACATTCCTTACAATGCATTTTCACCACTCATGGTTCTTCCTTAAACAATGCATCATTGAAGTCTTTGAGAAGTATTTACACAGCACATAACTGTGTTCATTAATAGTTGTGTGGTCACAGAACTTTATAGTGGTGGCATTGAAATTGCATGTAATATTGCAGCTGGGAATATGCTAGTTGCCAGCATCCAGGCTGGGGCAGCTGTAAGCGTTGTCCCAACTGTAATATCAGAATCTGGGCATCAGCTCTGTCATTAACAACTCCTCACACTATCTCCTTATTCTGGTAGCAGCAAGACAATTAACAACTAAATGGGATTGCCTAGCCCCTTGTCTGTTTACTCATGTGTTAAATGTCAACACTGTTTGCTACACAGTAGCAAGTTTACGAACATCAACTGATGTGAAGTGGCAGGACCAACTCTCACTGGTTTCTTTCCATGAAGACCAAGGGGACAAATTCGACTGGGCATCATTGATAGTCATGGCACAAGCAAACATGTGGCACGCAAGAGAATTCCAAGAAGCATGGTTTTCCACAAGCATGCAGACCTTAATCACATTTATGAGCCAATGCAGGCAAAATTCCAGACCGCAATGCACGAAGTTCACCACGAAACCCATCGGCAACGTCGGAGGACACACCACAATTAACAGCGCACTGATGATGCCTCCTTGTTTGGTGATGAACTGTTTGCAAGTAAATTGCCAAGATCAGAGAACCTAACCGAAGTTGAATGAGGCTGAAGGAGTGCTAGATAGGACATACGGAGAGGTAGTTACACCCAAGGCGCAGGACACAGGAAACTAGGTGACAGTCAGGATGGGGAAAAGGGTTAAGGAGCCAGTGCAGAGTACTCCTGTGACCATCCCCCTCAACAACTGGTAGACTGCTTTGGATACTGTCGAGAGTGATGACCTAACAGAGGAACGTCACAGTGGCAGATCTCTGGCACTGATTCTGCCTCTGTGACTCAGAAGGGAAACGGGAGAGGAGGCACGCTGTGGTGATAGGGGCTTCATTAATTAGGGGAATGGACAGGAGGTTCTGTTGGTGAGAATGAGATTCCCAGATGGTATGTTGACTCACGAGTGCCAGGGTTAGGGATATCTCAGATCGAGTCCTCAGCTTTAGTGGAGGGTGAACAACCAGAAGTTGTGGTCTATGTAGGTACCAATGACATGGGTAGGATAAGTGATGATGTTCTCCATAGGAAGTTCAAGGAGTTAGGTGCTATGTTAAAGGGCAGGATCTCCAGGGTTGTGATCTCAGGATTGCGACCCATGCCAAGTGCTAGTGAGAGTAGAGCTAGGAAGATTATACAGCTTAAAACGTGGCTAGGGAGTTGGTGTAGGAGGAAGGGCATACGATTTTTGAATCATTGAGCTCTCTTCCAGAGAAGGTGGGGCCTGTTTGCATCCGAAATGAAGAGGAACTAATCTCCTAGTGGGAAGGTTTGTTAATGCTTCACTGTGTGGTTTAAACTAGAGTTGCAGGGGGAGGGGAACCAGGGTGCCAGAAGAGTTAGTGGAGCGGCTGTGAAGGCAGATATTGATAAGACCTCAGACAATGTTAGGAATCAAAAGGTTGAGCATGGTGCAACTAGTGTTCTGAGCTGCCTATATCTCAATGAAAGGGGTATCGTAGAAAAGGTGGATAATAGTGCTGGAGATGAGGTAGCTGGCTTACAAACAGAGGAAATGTCTAGTGAGGAGAGGCTGTTGATAAGGCAAACTTGCAGTTAACAGGATGAGTTGAAATGTAAAAAGTGGACAAAATCAAAAAGGGTGAATACAGGACTGAACATGTTATATTTGAATGCGCACAATATATGGAATAAGGTAGATGAACATAGCATGGTTGACAGGTATGATGTAGGCATCACGGAATCATGGCTGAAGGAAGATTATAGATGGGAGCTTAATGTCCAAGGATACACATTGCATTGAAAGGACAGGCAGGAAGGCACAGGGGGCAGCATTGCTCTATTGGTAAAAAAGAAAATCAAATCCTAAGAAAGAGGTGATGTAGGGCTGGAAGATGTTGAATCATTATGGATAGAGCTAAGGAACTATGAGGGTAAAAAGACCCTGATGGGGGTTGTATACAGACCCCAAAACAGTAGTAAGGATGTGATCTACAAATTACCACAGGAGATAGAAAATGCACATCGATAGTCATGGAGGACTTAAATATGGAGGTAGATTGGGAAAATCAGGTTGGTGCTGGATCACAGGAGGATGAAGTTCTAGAGTGCCTACAACATGGATTTTTAGAGCAGCTCATAATGGAACCCACTGGAGAATCAGCTACTCTGGATTGGGTGTTGAACCAGAATTGATTAGAGAGATTAAGGTAAAATAATCAAATTCACCCTGAAATTAAAGAAGGAGAAGCCAAAGATAGATGTATCAGTATTACAGTGGAGTAAAGGGATTTGAGGCATGAGAGAGGAGTTGATTCCAGTGACGTCATTGTTCAGAATGGCAGCTTAAATCAACAGCTCCTCTGGAAAAACGCATATTTTGCCCATTTAATCTGTGACCAAGTTATCAGAAGATTGATGCCGATAAGAGAGATAAGAAAGAGACAAATGGGGGAAACATTCAAAATGCTAATAAGAGAGAGACGAGAGAGATTACGAAAGGAGACACAGTTCCGAGTATTGTCAGAGACCGGTTGCTTTGAACCTGAACTGTTTGAAGTTTGATGGACAGGCGATACCCCAGCAGGGGGATAAAAGGAACAGGTTCGCTAAGGCAAGCGACACACCACGACACCATGAGATAACGAGACCCTGGAAAAGCAGTGTGCCCCCACAAGTTGGTGGCAATTTTGGAGGTCTTATAGCGGGACCAACCATAGACGCACAGAGTGAGAAGGTATGATCGGGGGAAACCTGGTGTGTGTGTCCACCCTTGCCTGGGTGCTGGGTTCACCGCAGAAGAACGATTGTATCCGGAACGGAGGGGTCACAGTCGGTGACCTCAGAAGACATTAAAAAGGGCTCGCGCCGAAAGCTAACTGCGAGGAATATCAAAAGTCTGTTGAATCCGATTTGAATATCAGCATTCGCGCTCTCTCTCTCTCCCCAACGGCACGACAGCGATTACTGCGAATTGAAACTGAACTGAACTCTGTGTCACTTGAGACTGATCATTTTACCCCTAGACTGCGATAGAGCTTGATAGATCCTATTATCCTAGTTCTGTGTACATGTGTGTTTATTCATTGCTAACCTGTTGCATTTATATCCTTACTGTTAGAGTACTGTGTTACTTATTTCTTTAATAAAACTTTCTTAGTTCCAGTAATCCAGACTCCAACTAAGTGGTCCATTTCTGCTGGTTTGGCAACCCAGTTACGGGGTACGTAACAAATCCATCAAATATAAGATCTTTCAAAAATATCTGTATTGATAAGGGAGGCAAGAATGGGGGAAAAGAATGGAGATAAAAAAGGCAGCACTGCAGAGCCTATGGAAGAGAGAGGTACAACGAGCAGCTCTCCTGCATGTGCACACGGCGGCGAGGCTGACGCTGGGCCTAGTGCAGGCAAAGCGGCAAATATGATAAGGATTTTGGAAGAGATAAGGGAAGTCCAAAAAGATATAAAACAGCAATTCAATGATATAAAGGCAGGACTCGCCAATGTCAATCAGAAAATAGCGTTGGCAGAGACTCGAATTGAGAAGGTGGAAGATCATGTGCAAAACATGGAACAGATACTAAGTAAGACGATAAAAATATTAAATCAACAGGAAAGTAAATTGCTTGACCAGGAGGGAAGATCGCTACAGAAAAATATCAGGATTTATAATGTTCCCAAAGGAGCAGAGGGATTGTTGATGATGGACTTTGTAGACAAGCTGCTGCAGGAAGTGCTGGAGATTCCTCAGACTGCAGAGATTGAAATTGAAAGGATGCATCGTTCCCTCATCCAGTGGCCTCCCAGAGACAGAGAAGGTAAACCGTGCTCCATAGTACTTAGATTCCTTCGATTCAAGAGCAAGGCGGAGATTCTACAAAGGGCCTGGGGTAAGAAGAGTGTTTTTTTGAACAGAACGTTATATACTTCGATCATGATTACCCCCCGGCGGTCCTACAGAAACGGAAGAAATATTCCGAAGCGAAACGAATATTAAAGCAAGAAAAGATTAAATTCCAAACTCCGTACCCTGCTAAACTGAGGGTATTTTACCAAGAAGGGATACGACTATATCAGACGGTGGAAGAGGCGACTACAGACATGAAGAATAGAGGACTGCCCATTAGTGTGGTCAAACCACGGGAAAGTCTGGCTGAGCAGTTATCCCAATCTGCTTGGGAAATAGTAAGAGAACCTAGAAAGCAGGAGACGGGAGCAGGACGAGAGAAGGATATTAGGAAGAGACTGTCAGTTCTCCGAGGGCAGCCCTCACCTCCTCCAGAAGAGTCATAAGGTTTGACTAACTTTAAAAGTGCTGATAAACTAAAAGGAAGCAAAAATAGACTGATATACCTATCTTGAGAAATACGTGTTATAATGTGGATTTTATATTACTCAATTTTTTAAAAATTCATTTATTCATTCCTCTGTCCCCACCTAAATGAGAATATATACATGGGAGGAATACACAGGGAAATCATTTCTGTGTAATGGACATAGTTTTTTTTTACTTACTTTTATAGGTACTGCAGCTGGGGCCCTCAACCCACAGGTAGGAGGGGCTATCCCCCACGGCTAGACTTTTCTTCTAGCCTAACCCAGGGTCATCTAGCGACCGCAGCCTTGGAAACACACCTTCCTTACCTTTCTTTTTATTATTCACTCTTCTTGGTTCTTATTTGTTCAGGGAGTACATCGATTAAGTTATATTCTGCAAATTTCAATGATAAACTAACAGATAAATACACTTAGAGAGTAAGAGCATATATTTTGGGTATATACCTCAAGAATAGTTGAAAAGAGATAAATATAAATATTTAATGAATGTACTGCTGGTGGCTGGTAAAAAGACCCTTACCAGGAAATGGTTATCACAGGAGAGCCCAACTTTAAATGTATGGAGGGAAATTACAATGGACATTTACAAAATAGAGAAGATAACAACATCTGTTAATCATAAGTTGGAACAGTTTTATTCATACTGGAAAAAATGGTTTAACTACATAACACCTCATAGGCCTGATTTTATTCTCACAATCAATGAATATGTTGTAAAAAAAATCACTTCCTACTCTGTACATAGTTTTCTTCTTTCGATTGTTCTTTCTTTCCTCTTCTTTCTATAAGTGTATACCTCAGATAAATATTATGTGGAGATTTGTGACAAATATGGTTATATGATATATATGTACGGTATCTGAAATACATCTTATGGAAATGTTTGATGATGAAACTCAATAAAAAATAAATTACAAAAAGAAGAGAGGAGTTGGTCAGAATTGTTTGGAAAAGAACACTGGCGGAGATGATGGCAGAACACCAATGGCTGGAATCTCCGGGGGCATTTCAGAAGGCACAGGATATATACACCCCAAAGAGGAAGAAGTATTCTGAAGGAAAGATGACACAACTGTGGCTAACAAGAGAACTTAAAGCCACCATAAAAGCCAAAGAGAGGGCATATAGTAGAGCAAAAATAAATGGGAAGTTAGAGGATTGGGAAGCTTTTAAAAACTAACAGGAGGAACCAAAAAGGTCATTAAGGTAAAGATGAGATACAAAAGTAAACTCGCCAATAGTATTAAAGAGGATACCTTCAGATACATGAAGTGTAAAAGCAAGGCAAGAGTGGATATTCGACCTCTAGAAAATGATGCTGGAGAGGTAATAACCTGGTCTCGATATATCAAGGATCTCAGATCGAGGATCTGAGGATCTAACCTGGTCCCAACATATTGATGCAGTTGTAAAGAAGGCAAGACTGCAACTATATTAGGAGTTTGAAGAGATTTGGTATGTTAACAAATACACTCAAAAACTTCTATGGATGTATCGTGGAGAGCATTCTGACAGGCTGCATCACTGTCTGGTATGAGGGGGTTGGTACTGCACAGCATGGAAAGAAGCTGCAGAGGGTTGTAAATTTAGTCAGCTCCATCTTGGGTACTAGCCTACAAAGTACCCAGGACATCTTCAAGGAGTGGTGTCTCAGGAAGGCAGTGTCCATTATTAAGGACCTTCAGCACTCAGGGAATACTGTTTTCTCATTGTCACCATCAGGTAGGAGAAACAGAAGCCTGAAGGCACATAATCAGCGATTCAGGTACAGCTTCTTCCCCTCTGCCATCCGATTCCTAAATGGACATTGAATCCTTGAACACTACCTCAATTTTTAAAATATATAGTATTTCTGTTTTTTTGCATGATTTTTAATCTAAGTGTATACTGTAAATTATTTATTATTATATTTATTTTCTCTTCTATATAATTTATTGATTGAACTGCTGCTGCTAAGTTAACAAATGTCATGACACATGCTGGTGATAATAAACCTGATTCTCTATATCTATAGTAATGGGGTACAATGAAATAACGGATAAACTGAATAAGTACTTTGCATCAGTCTTCACTGTGGAAGACACTAGTAGTATGGTGGAAATTCCAGGTGTCGGGGCATGAATTGTGTGAAGTTATCATAACTAGAGAGAAGCTTCATTGGGAAACTGAAAGGTATGAAGGTAGATAAGTCACCTGGACTAGATTCTGGAATTGTTCTGGAAGACTGGAAAATTGCAAATGTCACTCCGGTCTCTAAGAGGGAGAGAGACAGAAGAAAGGAAACTATAGGCTAGTTAGTCTGACCTCAGTGGCTGGGAAGATGTTGGAGTCAATTATTAAGGATAAGCTCTCAGAATACTAAGAGTCAGTGTGATTTGCCTGACAAATTTGTTGGAATTCTTTGAAGAAATAACAAGCAGGATAGACAAAGGAGAATCAGTTGATGTTGTGTACCTGGATTTTGAAAAGGCCTTTGACAAGGTGCCACACGAAGCTGCTTAACAAGCTAGGAGCCCATAAATTACAGGAAAGATTCTAGCATTGCTAAAGCAGTGACTGATTGACAGGAGGCAAAGAGAGGGAATGAAGAAAGCCTTTTCTGGGCTGGCTGCCAGTGACTAGTGGTGTTCCACAGGGATCTGTGTTGGGACCAATTCTTTTTACATTACATGTGAAACACCCTGTTTCCTTGGCTGCGTAAGTCTAGGGAAGACGACCTCCGACCTGCCAAACTTCAGAGATTGAGGTTCACTGGATCCCACCCCAAACCTCAGTTTGTGTGGATGCTGGGTCATTCGTTACCCTGTTACAAATTAATGCCACAAAATAATGGACAGAACACTGCATACGATTAAAGGAATTATATTTATAAATCTTAACTGAAGGGTTAGTAAAGAATAACAGAAAGAGAAGGGCCCATTCTAATTAAATAAATGTGCACAAATTGGAGCTCACCTTGAACTTCTCTGTGACTCACACACTGGGTCCTCAGTCAACGTGAATGCCCACACCACTTTCTGAACGTCGCTCGCAATCTATCTCGAACAAACAGGTCTCCCACCGGATCGTATGATACGACCGGTTCTCTCCAGCATCTTCTCTCTCCATCTCCTCTCAAACAACAGCACAAGACCAATCTTATTGTCCCTCACCTAGAAAACCTCCCGCTAATTGGATGGCACACATTCCACATCATCCCTTAACTTCAACAATAACCCAAACCGGCTGAAAGCAGAACAAACAGCTCTTACAGAACTGCACAAAATGAAATACATACAGCATAACAGTAAAAATTATGAAACAGGGGATTACATATGTTAATAATGTGGATGATGGAATTGATAGCTTTGTTGCAAAGCTTGAAGACGATATGAAGAGAGGTGGAGGGACAGGTAGTTTTGAGGAAGTAGAGAGGCTACAGAAGGACCTGGACAGATTAGGAGAATGGGCAAAGAAGAGGCAGATGGAATACAGTGTCAGGAAGTGTATGGTCATGCACTTTGGTTGGAGGGAAAATACAAAAAACTGAGGTGCGAAGGGACTTAGCAGTCCTCGTGCAGGATTCCCTTATGATTAATTTGCAGGTTGAGTCGGTGGTGAGGAAGGCAAACGCAATGTTAGCATTCATTTCAAGAGGACTAGAATATAAAAGCAAGGATGTAATGTAGAAACTTTATAAAGCACTGGTGGGGCCTCACTTGGAGTATTGTGAGCAGATTTGGGCCCTCATCTTAGATGTGCTGAAACGGGAGAGGGTGCAAATGAAGTTCACAAAAATGATTCCAGGATTGAATGGCTTGTCATATGAAGAGCCTTTGATGGCTTTGGGCCTGTATTCACTAGAATTCTGAAGAATGAGGGGTGACCTCATTGAAACCAATCAAGTAGTGAAAGACCTTAATGGAGTGGATGTGGAGAGTCTAAGACCAGAGGACTCAGCCTCAGAATAGAGCAGCATCCTTTTTAAAACAGAGTTGGGGAGGAATTTTTTTAAGCCAGAGTGGTGAATCTGTGGAATTCTTTGCCACAGGTAGCTGTGGAGGCCAATTCTTAATATATACTTAAAGCAAAGTTTGATGGATTCTTGATTGGTTAGGGCAGGACAGGATACAGGGGTGGGGAGGAGACGGAGATTGGAGCTGAGAGGAAAAATGGATCATCCATGATGAAATGGGAGAGCAGATTCAATGGGCCAAATGGCCTAATTCTGCTCCTGTATCTTATGGTCCAATAATTCTTCTAAATATGACTGTACATCACAGGCAAGATCATCTTTAATCAAGATCAGAATGGGTGCAACCACTGATAGTACTGGATTTGTATCTTGAACCGTAGATGTCTTGAATAAAAATGATGGTTCCTAGTCTCTTAACTGTGAAATTTCATTTAATTTCAGAATGTAAGAAACAAGGATAAAAAATGTAGTAACAATTCTTACATCCTCCTCTACTATCACTGATAATTTTTCAGTTATAAACTCTGGATACTGTTTTCCCTCCTTCATTCACCATTCTAAGGCCTCTGCAAACCTCCTCTTTAAATGAAACAAAGCATATACAGGAGGTGATCTCGAACACAGCACCATGTTTGGGAAGGTGTTACTAAATGGTTATTAAAAATAATGAAATAGGTGCATCAAAAGAAGGGAAGGGCATGCAGCTTCTGAAAAAGTCAAAGCAGCCTGCAAAAGAGTTGGAGACACTTCAGCAAACGGAGCAGGGTGAGTGTCTGGGTCAGCAGATGTTTTGTTCGGTGTTGCAGTCTCTCTGACACTTCCATGGGTCCTGCTGCATGGACTCAGGGGGTCTTAATATGATCCTGAATGCTCCATTGATCGCTATGAGTGAATAAGAATATTGCCCTTCTTCAAGGAGGCTTCGACCACATTCTTGAATCTTTTCCTCTGTGGTAATTCCTCCTATGTCAGATTTCAGAAAAGACTGTGTGCTTCGGCTGTCTGGTGTTGGGTTTGTGAATGATGTGGCCTGCCCAGTGCAGCTGATTGAGTGTAACTTGGACCTCATTACTAAGTCTGTTGGTTTGTGAGAGGACACCGGCATTTGTTCACGCATCCTTCCAGTGAATCTGATGCATTTTGCAGAGACTTCTATAGTTATCTTAGGAACAAATGGGAGAGTGGGCACGAAATCACTGCTGCATAGTTGACCATTAATTTCATGCCCTTCAAGACTTCAGTTGGCCAAAAGCTGTATTGGCACCTTGAAAGCAGTAGTGGATCTTATTATCAGTATCGCCTTACCTAAGAGGCATGGAAAGTGGTTCACGATTTCTGGAGTATTGCAAGCCTTCATTGTTAGAGAGCAGCACTGTGCTGTAGGTTCAGCTTGATAGAGAGCCTTGAACCTGCAGACATTGAGTGTAAACCTTCATCCTCTTATATCTGGAGGGAAGGCCCCAAAATCCTTGGCTTTGACTGCTGCTGGCGGCCGGGGCTGGGGTTGGAGCGCTTGGCAGAGATGGTGCTCGGTGCTTGGTGCTGGAGGGCTGGTCGGAGGCTCGAAGTTTTTGGACGACTCAGAGTCGGACTGTGGTCAGACATGGCAGGGAGAGTTTTCATCCTTCTCCCGTCTGCGTGAGATGTGGGACTTTCGAGAGACTTTGAACTTTTTTTTACTGTGTGCATGGCATGTTCTTCATCAAGTTATGGTATTGCTTGCACTGTTGTAACTATATGTTATAATTATGTGGTTTTTGTCAGTTTTTCAGTCTTGGTCTGTCCTGTGTTTCTATGATATCACACCGGAGGAATATTGTATCATTTCTTAATGCATGCATTACTAAATGACAATAAAAGAGGACTGCGTGTCCTCATAATCTAATAATCTAATCCTTCAATGGTTTGGAGCACAGCCTCTGCGTTCAGCCAGACACAAGCATCACTTGTCTGCTGCAATCAGCTTCTGAAATTTAGTTCTAGAGTATAGTTGTTTCAGTTTGCGCAGCTTGCCATTAGTTCTAAATGAAAGCTTGTTTGGAAGTGAAACTGTAACAGGAAGGAATATGAAAATTCTTGGAACAACGATACAGGTCTTCACCGGTGCAGTTGGCTCTTATCTGCCACCTGAAAAGGTGTACAAGCAAATCTATACATGAGGTGATGCAGAACAGATGCAATAAATGTTGTTTTGCCACTTTATGGCAGGGAAGGCTGACAAGACACTGACAGTAGAGGAGAAGGACTTATAGGAAGTTTGGAGAAGCTACTGGCTGTTGATGGAGTAGCAGCGCTTTTATAGGTGCTCCTACTCTTTTTAATTTACTGCTTCCAACTTGTTTTGAAAACTTACTTTTAAACGCAATACTGCTTTATGATGAGTTGTGCTAAAGCTACTAAAAAAGAAGAGGACCCTCTGGTAACTTTGGAATCTATTATGGGGACACTTCAGCAACATAAAAATGAACTTTCGGTGGAGTTACAGCAACTCAGCGCTGAATTTAAATGGATGGATGGAAAATTGGATGCTATTCAAAAAACTTTAAGAGAACACGATAAACAGATAAAAGAGAACGAAGATATCTTGATGGCGTTCAACGCGAAGATTGACGATCTGGAACAGGTCTGTGATAAACAGTTAAAGGTTAATGAAATATTAAGACAGGTGATTATCGACTTAGAAAATAGAAACAGAAGAAATAATCTACATGAAGTCAAGTCAAGTCACTTTTTGTTGTCATTTTGACCATAACTTCTGGTACAGTACACAGTAAAAACGAGACAATGTTTTGCAGGACCATGGTGTTACATGAATAATACAAAAACTACACTGAACTACGTAAAACAACACAAAACTATACTAGACTACAGACCTATGCAGGTCTGTATAAAGTGCACAAAACAGTGCAGGCATTACAATAAATAATAAACGAGATAATATGCACAGTAGAGGGCAGTAGGTTGGTGTCAGTCCAGGCTCTGGGTATCGAAGAGTTTGATGGCTTGGGGGAGGAAACTGTTACATAGTCTGGTCATGAGAGCCCGAATACTATGATGCCTTTTGCCAGATCCAACTGAATGTTCTTCTTATAGACCAATTTCCTTACTTAATGTTGATACTAAAATTTTATCTAAACTTTTGGCTTGTAGGATTGAAAATATTTTGCCATCTATTATTTCTGATGATCAGACTGGATTTATCAAAAATCGATACTTCCACTTTATTCGTCGTTTATTGAATATTATTTATTCTCCTTCTAAAGAGATATCGGAATGTGTGATATCCTTAGATGCTGAGAAAGCCTTTGATCGGGTTGAATGGAATTATTCATTTTAAACTTCAGAAAAATTTAACTTTGGGCCTGATTTTATTCAATGGATTAAATTACTTTTTCTGTCTCCCTCCGCTCACGTTCTTACTAACTCTCAGAATTCTGAGCCATTTAAACTTCAACGTGGAACCAGACAAGGTTGTCCTTTGAGTCCTTTGCTTTTTGATTTGGTCTTAGAACCTTTAGCTATTGCTTTCCGGGAATCTAATGATATCACTGGTATTTTAAGGAGGGGTAATACTCACAAAGTTTCTCTTTATGCTGATGACCTTTTGCCTACATTTCTAATGTGGAATCTTCTTTACCTTCCATACTTTCTTTACTTTCCTGCTTTAATCAGTTTTCAGAATATAAACTTTCGTAAGAGTGAACATTTTTCTTTGAATAATTTGGCATTAGTTAACTCTAACCTTCCTTTAAAATTGCAAGAAATCAATTTACTTATTTGGGCATAACAATTACCAGGAATTATAAATTCCTTCTGAAAGAAATTTTTTTTACACTTCTGAATTATGTTAAGAAGGCACTATCAAATTGGTCACCCCTCTCTTTATCATTGATTGGGCAAATTAATTCTATCAAAATGAATATTTTGCCTACATTTTTATATTTATTTCAGGCCGTACCTGTTTTTATTCCTAAATCCTTTTTTGATTCTCTTGATTCTATTACACCTTCGTATATATGGAAAAATAAAATTTCTCGGTTAAATAAAGTTCATCTTCAAAAAGCTGAAAAGAATGGAGGTTTAGCTTTACCCAATTTTAGGTTTTATTACTGGGCATTCAACATACAGTATCTTACATTTTGGTTATATTATATTAATCCAGAGGACTGTCCAGTCTGAGTTTCTTTAGAAGCTAATTCTGTTAATAAATTTTCTATCATTTCTCTTCTTGGATCCTCAATTCCTTTATCTTTAAGTAATTTAACTGATAATTTTGTAGTTAAACACACCTTGAGGATTTGAGTACAATTTAGAAAATATTTTGGTTTATTGAGTTTTTCACTTTTAAATCCCATTTCTTCTATTTTTTTAAAACCTTCTATGACTGATGTAGTTTTTAAAGAGTGGAATAGATTGGGTATTAAATGTTTTCAGGATATGTTTGTTGGAGGTGGTCTCTCTTCATCTGAACAATTGCCAGCTAAGTATAGCCTACCCAAAACCCACTTCTTTCGATATTTACAAATTAGATACTTTTTGCATTCTCCAGTACATACATTTCCTAAGAGTCCAGATAAGAATTTACTTGATACAATTTTTAAATTGAAACCCTTCCATAACGGATCTATATCTAATATTTATGGTATGTTGTTGGGAATGAGAAATATTCCTTTAGACAAAATTAAAAATCTCTGGGAACAAAATTTACAGATTCCAATTTCTGAGGATACTTAGAATGAAATTTTTAAATTGGTTAATACCTCATCGCTATATGCCTGTCATTCCCTTCTACAATTTAATGTGGTTCATAAGGCCCACATGACTAAAGATAAGCTCTCTCGTTTTTATTCGGATGTATCTCCCTATTGTGATAGATGTAACAATCGAGAACCTTCACTAATCCATATGTTTTGGACTTGTCCGAGTCTTGAAAAATATTGGAAGGAAGTGTTCCAAACTTTTTTGGTGCTTTTTAAAGTAAATTTTAAACCTAATCCTTTGACTGCCTTATTTGGTATTGTTGGAGGAAACGATATTATTTTGGAGTCACATAATTTACATATTTTGGCCTTTATGTCTCTTATAGCCAGGAGGGCATTGTTGCTTGTGGAAGGATGCCTCCGCCTACTTATACTCATTGGTTAAATGATGTTATGTCATGTTTAAATTTAGAGAAGATTTGGTGTTCAATTTCTGAACCTAGACAAGATTTTTTAACATTATGGGGACATTTTTTGAATTATTTTCAAAATCTTTGATTTGCTATTAAGCACAGATATTGGCTAACAATATGTTTTATTATATGATAAGGATTTTTTTTTAAACCAATCAGTTGTTTTTTTTCCCTGGTAGTGGGTCTGGATTTTTTTTGTATAATAAAAATCTTTTCAATATTATGTTTAAATTTAATGTATACAGATATGGGGTAATGAAACTATATTTGTGATTCCAATAATTGTAATCGATATATATTATATATCTTACTGTACTCTATTCTTTTATGTAAGAAATCAATAAAAATATTGAAAAAGAAAGGAAATTTAATGCTGGTGCATCACAAAAAGTTGTCAGTTTTGTTTTCCTAGACAAATGGCTTTTATAGAAACATCATTCTGCAGTATCAAATGCAGTGGGTCCAGAATAACATTAAGGCACCTTTGCCAGATATGTCCATTTGTATGAAACCGCTCCTTACTGGTCAAGCATTGATACACTGTGAATGAAGCAGGGTTAAACAGTGGGTTCATAGGAGTACCTTCCCTCAAGTACAACTGGTCTCAGTTATTGCATGCATACACCAGCATAACAAATTCTGCTCTGTAAAATTCTCATATGAAATACTCAATGTCTAAAATATTGTTTTACCTGTAATGGCAATACTGCTGACGTAGAATAGAAATATTCAGGAATCAGGCAGAAATGTTATATTTTAACCAAATCTATGTTGCTATCATCAAGAACAGTAAACTTAGAAATGATGATGAATAAATTAATTGCCTTTCAGGTCAGTTTATTACACATAGGGAAGGAAAATTAGCCAGAAATATGAAAACTTAACTATAGAAAACTTAGGTTAATAATTGAATGTTGAGTGTAGAAAGTGAGGCTGGGGAATAAATACTGAAATATGGGAACACGGCAACCAAATAAATAGGCATCTTGCATCTGTAAAGTGTATACTGTAAGCAATATCTCAGCTATACTGATAAATTGGGAATTGGAAGGGAGTTGGGAAATTACATTGACTTGGGTAGTGATACCAAGCAAGTTGTTGGAGCTGTGGGCTGACATTGCCAGGATTGAATGGATTTATCTTCAGCTCTTCAAAGGCACAACTGATTATTAGTGTACAAGAAAAACAAGTGAAAAGCAACAAACAAAGATGTGGGTCATTCCCTCAGCCCATATTTCAAAAAGGCTATTTCTATGGAGCAGTAAACTGCAAATGCTGGAAATCCAAAACAAAATCAAAGGAACTCTGCAGGCCAGACAGTATCAGAAGAGAGAGAAGGATAGATTAATGCTTTGTTTCAAGGACAAGTGTGCTGTATCTTGTGGGGGGGGAACAGAAGAAGAGATGGAAAGAACAAAGAATATCTGCAATAGCATGTAGGTCAAAATTCAAGATAAACATTATATTAAAAAGGTAGAAATTAATTGAAACAAAGGTATATATGTAACTAGTGTGAAGAAAAGATTTTTTTCTCATTTAAAAACTGACTGACTATGCGTTAATTTAGACTAGATATTCTATATCAGAATTTAAAATGTTTATATACCCAAAAGCTCTTAAAATTGTCATGCCTTAACTGATTTTAACCCATGGTTTACATTTCAAACATGAAAAATACCTGGAGGGGTTCAAAATACTCAGCAAATAAGGCAGCATTCACCAAAAGAGAAACAGAACAACCATTTCAGATCAATAATCCCTTTTCATTGGCCTGAAATGTTAACCTTTTATCAACTGACATTGCCTAATTTTGTAGATTTTACTTTGTATTTCTAGCATCTATAGCTTTTAAGAATCAAGTACAAATGCAAAGATATAATCAATACACTCCCCAAATATTTGCTTACAATTATGAATTAAAAGACAGGATTTCTGGATAGTTTGCACAATTTATTTAATTTTGCAGTAAATATAACTTCTATTTACAAGGAAACATATTTACCAAATACATTTTACATTGTGTTGTACAGTCCTTAAAAATGTTTATTTTCATATATTATTTAACATGCTATTTGACTGAAAAAAACAGTCACTGTACACACAACACACATTCCATCAGTAACGAAGGTGTATTGATGAATAGCTTTATTCATATTAAAAAAAGATGCTTATGATTTCTGAAATTGTTAGTGTATTGCTTTGAATAGATACCTGGATGAGAATTGCAGATTTTATGCATATTATCAGTTAGCCAGAGATTGACCTCTAAATGCTGAGAGATTTTGAAGTAAGGATCAAGACTTTATTTCTCCAATCCCATGATAGGTCCTGTCTTGTGGAGATGTTTCCTGAAGGCATGATATCGATTTGCCATTGCACTTCTTGGTGGCTGTTCTACGGCATGCATCATATCCAGCAGAAGGTGATCAGATGACCACAGTGACTTTGTCAACAGTTTCATAACAAAAACTACCAAGCTCATTAATTCTGCTGGCATATCTTTCTGGGCCACCCTGGTCAAACTTTTTAATCATGCAGAAAAGCTAATAAGAAGCATTATACCAGAGCAATATCAAAGGCAGTATCCAGATATAAGTAAGATGGTGTGATGATTAGGAAAGCAAGCTGAAATTCAAAGTGGTTTGTGGTAATTGGTTCCATTACTTTATTTATCAAGTCTTGAGAATAAACAAAATTAAATGTCCTTTTAGCTAGTTATCTGGCTGGCCTCTGTAATGCTATCTAATAAACACATTGCTGTGCACTTTAATTCCACTTCATGGATATCAATTAAAAGTCAGACAAAAAGTAGCTTTTTAAAAACAAGCATGTTGTGAGTATTAGCAATGATACCATAAAGGTACAGAAACTATAAATGATCTCTGAAAGAGTTAAAATAACTAGCTGCCTTTTTCTCCCCATTGTTATACATTAAGTTTAAAAATGTAACAGCTTTAAAATGTGGAGTTTTCTTTAGAATATGTGCAACTGTCAGCAGCAGTCTGCCTTTAACCTGTATTTCGCTGGTAATGTGTGTTTGATAAGTCAGAATTTCAGAAATATGAAAGGAGCATAATATGATGCTCGAGATGTAAAATGCTCATTTTAGTGTTACAAAATAATCTAAATGGACTGTTTAACATGATATAAACTCTAATGTCCTTGAATTACTTTAATCCAAAACTCAGTGCTGATGTCTAAACCATTTGTGGTTCGGTTGGTGCTTTTTTTTTTAATTGGCATTTGCTTGTTTACTGGATTCAGGTAATGCCAGGTAATGGAAAGATGAGATTATGAGAATACTTGGGCTTTCAATATTCTACCTAGACATTCACTATCTGTGTATGGTCCAAATATACAGTGATGAAAAATAATCTCCACAACAGTTAATATTAAACATGGTTGTTGTATGCAAACCTCACTTTATTCAAAACTCTTCATTTTAATTATTTGAATTATTAAAGATATGGGATAAAGAAATTGAAACTTAAATGATTAAGCAATCAAATGCTGAATATTGCATGCTTAATCATTTATTAAATTATCTTGTAGTGCCAGTTGAGCTTTTCAGATGCCATATCTTTGTATATACATTATTTTTTACATTATCAATACACCTAATACAAAATATTTTAGCTCCAGAATGAACGTTTTAAAACATACTGTACAGTTATTGGACTCTGACAACCATCATTTATGCCTTTGATACTGCTCTGGTTCAAAGCGACTTGTTTATTCTATTCAGTAAAGTGCAACAGAATCAAGAACATTAAAAAAAAATCATTTGAGCTGCCCTAAAGCAGTGTCAACTCTGATGCTTTGTTTTATATTGTGATAGGCTTCATGCACAACCACAGCAGTGCACATGGCAAGGTCAATAATTCAAAAATTGCACTTGAAGTAAAATCTGTATTTAATCTGTTGCTGTGCTAATTTTGAGTGTGGGCTGAAAACACTCACTAGTTTAGCGCAAAATAAAGTCCCAGAATTTAAATGTCAGCAGTACACGTTTCATTTGCAAGGGAACAGAACTATTAGTGATCTAGTCTTCCGGAGATAGTAGCAAGAAAACAAAAACTGAGAAAGGAATGGAATTTAATTGTAGTTAAAATAAGAATAAAATAGATTTCCAATGGTCTACATTCCAACCTGACTCAGTCTCTCGACGTGTCAACGTGGAAGTATTTCAAGTATTGAATTTGAATATCTCTCCTCTACCTAATCAGCTTTTATAGCTGGTTAACAGCAAGAATGAAAATTGAGTTTGCCACCATCTCAAAAGTTAAAGGCCTAATCTCCAAGAATTCATAGAAGGCTATAAAGCACATCAACTGTGTGACAACTACCTTGCCTCAATGTGAAAAGAGTTTTACCATGAAAATGTTAAACATGACCTCTATAAACTCCAGTTCTTTTGTATCTTTCCTGGTTACTATGTGTCATGTTTGTAGTTGGTCAGAATGAGTTGGGCACAGCCTCGAAATATCACATTCAGTTGGTTTAGGGATTAACAATAGCTCATGCAGTGTGACTGCTGACAACTTTGTCCAAGGACTACATGATGTCAGCCAGTTGTTGCTTCTTGTACTTCTCTCAAGATCTGGTGGAGCACGAGTACATAGACTGAATTCTCCTTGAAGGAGTGTTGTTCAGAAGGTCCATACTTATTCTGCTTGAATTAATGACATCAGCAACAAATTTTGTGCATTCAGCACAAATATCCTTGAAGCTACAGCCATGTGCATAAAGGTGTGGGAATTCCTGTTCTACCGACCGGTTACTGATATTCCTCAAGGACCTGTAATAAAATCATTCAAAGGGTCTTGAGTACTGAACATTAGGATATCCCATTGGTGGCATTTATACATGAATAATTTTTTTTACTGATATTAAAAATTCAGAAATGCAAGAGAACACACATTTGTCAAAGTTTGAACCATGTGCAATCACTGAGAAAAATTAATTTCCTGTAGTAAATAATCACACAGTACTTACACATTTTCCACCTGTACATATAAATGTTGATTTGGATCTGCATACACAGAAAAATATCTAGTTCCTAATCCTGTACTGTCCCTGCTGACCCCGAAGACTTGTCTAAAATTACTTTTAGTGTTCCCTTCACTTTGTACCAATGTCACTTTGTATTTGTATTTATTATTGGTTTATTATTGAAAAACTTTTGCATGCCATCCATGCAGATCACTGCATTACAACAATGCTTTGTAGTACAAGGGAAAACAACAGAATGCAGAATAGAGCGTTACATGCTTTTGGGCTGCGGTATCTTCTGCCTAATGGGGTGGAGAGGGAGAGAGAAGGTCTGGGTGGGTGGGGCCTTTGATTATGCCGGCTGTTTTACCAGGGCAGCGAGAAGAACAGAGTCCACAACTCTCTGCAGTTTCTTGCACTCTTGGACAGGGTGGTTGCTATACCATCTGGATAGGATGCCTTCTATGGTGCATCTATAAAACTGATGATAGTCAAAAGACACATGCCAAGTTTCTTTAACCTCCTGAGGGAGTTGAGGTGCTAATGAGCTTCCTTGGCTGTGGTGTCTATGTGGTTGGACTGGGACAGGCTATTGATAATGGTCACTCCTTAAAAACTTGAAGCTTTCAACCCTCTTGATCTCAGCACCAGTGATGTAAACTCATTATTCTTTTCTTCCCCCACTTTTAGCTACCTATATGAACTTTTATTCTAATGATTCCAACCTGTTGTACACATCCTCCTCTTTGTCTCACCACTGCATTAATGCCTTCAGTATTTCCCCTATTCTTTTCCCAAATCTCCCATGGTTGTCCCTTACAACAAAAGCGAGCTTTGGATTAGCTTTGTGGACTCTTTCTAAGCAGCCTAGTTGTATTATTCAAAGATTCCCTGTTTTAGCACCCCATAATGACGAATTTTCAGTCGCTCCCACCACAGATCTACTGTAGATTTTGTGTCTGGGCTGCTCTGCCTTTTAAGCCGTTTGTGCTACTAGGAAATCCCAGCTGCTTTAAAAGTGAGTTTGACCTATGGCTGCTTATTCTGCCCAATCCTCCCCGACAAAGTTACTGAAGCAAAACATAATTTTGAAAAACAAGATTCTTAGCAGTTACTTAATCTTAATTCTCTGAAATTCTGGACTCAAAGCAATTACCAGTCATAAACCTAGCAGCACTGATATAATTGATACAAATATATGTGGACATTCAGTATCAATAAGCATCATCTATACAGCCCCTTTCATCTGTTGGTAGTCAGCAACTTCTGTATCCTCTCACTCTTCAAGGGACGGTACAATTTCCATATCTTGCGTCTTCCAACAAAGCAAGTGTTCCCAAGCGGGGAACCCCCGACTTAAAGCAAGCTGCATTATTGCTGGCAATTGATTCAAACACATGAAAGTAATTGTAGTAGTCGTGTTATTCTCATTATGTTGCCAAATGCCAGTTCAGTTAAAGGAAAACGTCAACATCGAACATCGTGCAATCCAATATACTTACTGAGATTGGAAGAGTGCTTTTGCCTGGGAAGATTGTGTCTGACGGGCTCCTTGAGTATTCTCAAAACCCAGAGTGTAGACTGGTATATGGGCAGGTTTCTTGGAAGGTATCTTAATCTGTAGAAAATGTATGGAATTATAGACTGCTTATGATACAGTTGGAAGCCATCCAGTTCATTACGTCAGTACATATCTGAAGTGGAAGAATCACATTCTCCTACTCCTTCCTCATAGATATGCAAATTAATCTGTCACGTAACTTTTCATTTCAATAAACTCCAATTCACTGAAGCAAGTTCCAGATTAGTGCTATTACTTAAACTTCTTACTCATCTCATATCCTGCAGTCTATTCTGACCAGAAAGATTGAAAGTGTTCTCAGGAGCATTCGAGCATCAGTAGAAGCTATTTCCACCTATCTATACTCTCTTAATTGGAAATGATCCAGAACATCCCCATTGAATTCCCTCAATCACATCCGTCAGCTCAATAAACTGATTAGAAAGCCTGGCTCTGTTATAGGAGTCAAACTGGACACATCGGAGGCTGTGGTACAACAAAAGGACCCTACTGAAAATCCTGGCAATTTTGGACAATGTTTCTGACCCTCAGCACAACACCTTGGCTGAACAGAGGAGCACTTTTAGTAATAGACAACAATGCTACTCCAAAGAGCACTATACGAGGTCATTCTTACCCTTGACCATCAGGCTTTATATGAGTCATCCTACAGCCGGAGAGGGGATGAACCCCTCCTGTTAGACTGTTTCTGGTAACTTATTTTTTATTCTTTCTACTTCTCTAATATTTATATCTGAGCACTTGTAATGCTATTGTGACACCAATTTCCTTTGGACTGAATAAAGTACATCTAAATCTGAATAAAGGGTCATTTCTTCGGCAGTTTGAATGGGGCACGACTGCACAAGCGCGTGAAAGTTGGCCCGTGAGACAGCGGGAGAGTTTAAAAAGCAAGCAGATTGAGAAGGGGCGGTCATTTCTTCAGCAGTTTGAACGGGGCACGACTGCGCAAGCTCATGAAGGTCGGCCTGTGAGAGCAGTGGGAAAGTTTAAAAAGCGAGCAGATTAATGGAGCGGGCGTCAGAGTAGTGGGAGACAGAGTAGCAAGGCTTTGGCTCGAGAGGCTTCAGCAAGCAGAGGAGCTTGCTCCCAGTGAGGCAAGGCCAGGTCTGCGCAGGCACGTGACCTCAGTGCATGGAAGGCTTAAAAAAAAAGTACACCGCCATATCCAGCGGGTAGCGGAGTGAGAGGGTTAGGCGGAAACGGGAAGAGGCTTTCTGCGACCGTTGAGTCTCATAGTAAAGGGGTAAGTTACAGGTTTATTTATTTAGTAATAACAGTAGCATTAAAAGTATGCATCCAGGATTAGTGTTGTGCTTGGAGTGCCAGATGTGGGGACCCTGGAAGACTCCCAGTCTCCCCAAGGATTACATCTGCACCAGGTGCATTGAGATGAGGCTCCTTAACAAGGACAGTGTTAGGGATCTGGAGCTGCAACTTGATGACCTTCAGCTAATTAGGGAAAGTGAGGAGATGATTGATAATACCTGTAGAGAGATAGTGGACAGCACCTCAGTGACAGTCCCCCTCAGAAATCGATATATCGTTTTAGGTACTGTTGGAGAGGTTGACCTGACAGAGGAAGACCACAGCGAACAGGACTCTGGCATTCTGCCCAGTGCCGTGATCAAGAGAGCAAGGAGAAATGCAGTAGTTACAGGGGATTCCATAGTGAGGGGAACAGACAAGAGATTCTGCGAGCTGGACAAGGATACCTGGATGGTGTGTTGCCTCCCTGGTGCCAGGGTACGGGATGTCTCAGATCGGGTCCAGAGTATTCTGAGGAGAGAGGGCAAGCAGCTAGAAGTCTTGGTACATGTTGGTACCAACGACATAGACAGAAAAAGAGGTACTGAAGGAAGATTATTGGGAGCTAGGAAGAAAATTGAAAAGCCAACCTCCAAAGTAATAATCTCAGGATTACTGCCTGAGCCACGCGCTAATGAAGGTAAGAATAGCAGAATTAAGCAGATGAATGTGTGGCTAAGTAACTGGTGCAGGGGGCAGGGCTTTAAATTCTTAAATCATTGGGATCTTTTTTGGGGAGGTATGACTTATACAAGAACAATGGGTTACACCTGAACTCAAAGGGTACTAATATCCTGGTGGGATTGTTTAATATAGCTGTTAGGAAGGGTATAAACCAAGTTGGCAGGGGAAAGGAAACCAGGGTGTTAGGGTTGAGGAAGAGGAAAATAGAAATAAGTCAAAGATACTGTGCAGTAAAGATGGCAAGAAGGACAGGCAGGTGAATAGACAGGATAATTTGCTGTGCGATAGAAACAGCAAAATCGGTAACAGATACTGATCTAAATACACTGTACTTAAATGCACGCAGCATTAGAAATAAAGTAGATGACTTTGTTGTACAACTACAGGTTAAAAGATATGACATTGTGGCCATCACTGGGTTATGACTAAACGATGGATATGATTGGGAGCTGAATACCCAAGGATACACAGTGTATAGGAAAGATAGGAAGGTAGGTAAAGGGGGTGGTGTGGCCCTGATGGTAAGCAACGATATCAAATCGATAGAAAGAAGTGACATAGGATCAGAAGAGGTAGAATCCTTATGGGTCGAGTTAAGAAATGGCAAGGGTAAAAAGACACTAATAGCAGTTATATACAGGCCTCCAAACAGCAGCCGGGATGTGGACTACAAGTTACAGCTGGAAATAGAAAAAGCATGTCAGAAGGAAAATGCCAAGATAATTATGGGGGATTTTAATATGAAAGTGGATTGGGAAAGTCAAGAAGGTACTGGATCTCAGGAGAGGGAGTTTGTAGAATGCCTACAGGATGGCTTTTTGGACCAGCTTGTCCACAAGCCCACCAGAAGATCAGCCGTTTTGGACTGGATGCAGTGTAATGAACCTGAGGCAATTAGGGAGCTGGAGGTAATGGAACCCCTTGGAAGTAGTGATCATAATATGATTGAACTCAGTTTCAAATTTGAAAAGGAGAAGCTGATATCAGGTGTATCGATATTTCAGTGGAAAAAAGGAAATTACAGTGGTATGAGAGAGGAACTGGCCCAAGTAGATTGGAAAAGTAAGCTAGATGGAGGGACGGTAGAGCAGAATTGGATGAAATTCCTACAAGAAATAAGGAAAGTGCAGGAAAAATATATTCCAAGAAAAAAGAAAATCATGAGTGGAAAAATGGCAAAATATGGCTAACAAGTGAGGTTAAGGCCAAAATAAAAGCAAAAGAGACGGCATACAAGGAAGCAAAAATTAGTGGGAAAACTGAGGACTGGGCAACTTTTAAAAACTTACAGAAGGAAAATAAGTTATTAGGAAAGAAAAGATGAATTATCAGACATCCCACCCCGCAAAAACTCATTTCAGGGAGGTAGCACCATCAATTTGCGGGAGACTTCCGGGAGAGGTGGGATGTCTGCAATAGAGTAGCTCCTTAGCAGCTAGCCAGCTAGTTTAAATAACGTTAGCTATGCTAATGAACGAATGACACCTGTTAAACTCACCTCAACATGTCTTTTACAGTCTTAACCCACCATGGGCAATAGAAAAGTCACTGTTGCAAACAGTGCAGCGAGCAACACTGTCATTATTTTGACCCCTATTAGGCAGAGGTACACTTTAGTGTAGTCCGGGGTGACGTATTATTTATGTTTTTTTGGAACACTCTGCCATGGTGTGCGCGCGTTCTCTCTCTCTCTCTCGTGGTCGCTCGCGCTCTCTCAAGCGCTCTCACTTTCGCTCTCGCTTGCTTGCACTCGCTCTCTCTCTTGCTTTCTCTCACTCTCAATCAAATTGATTTCTGTGATATTGTATATAATTTGCGGGCATCAGGGAGCCACTATTAATATGCGGGAGACTCCTGGAACTTCCGGGAGAGATGGGATGTTTGAATTATGAAAGGAAGTTGGCAATTAACATTAAAAAGGATACTAAGATTTTTATAAAATATATGAAGAGTAAAAGAGTGACATGGGTTGATATAGGTCTGATTGAAAATGATGCTGGAGAAATTATAATGGGTAACAAAGAGATGGCAGAGGAACTAAATCGAGTATTTTGCATCAGTCTTCACAGTGGAAGACACTAGCAACATATCTGATAGCCAGAGGTCTCAGGGAACAGAATTAGATAGTCAAGATTACTAGAGAGAAAGTGCTTGGGAAGCTAAATGGACTCAGAATAGATAAGTCTCCCGGACCGGATGATGTGCACCCACGGGTTTTGAAGGAGGTGGCTTTGGAGACTGTGGAGGCATTGGAAATGATCTTCCAGGAATCAATAGACTAGCATGGTTCTGGAGGACTGGAAGGTCACAAACGTAGTTCCGCTGTTTAATAAAGGAGGGAGGCAGCAAAAAGAAAATTACAGACCTATTAGTCTGACATCGGTAGTTGAACAGTTATTGGAGTCAATCCTCAAGGACGAGGTTATGAAATACCTCGAGGTGCATGACAAGATAGGCCCAAGCCAGCATGGTTTCATGAAGGGAAGATCCTGCCTCACCAACCTATTGGAATTTTTTGAGATAATCTCAAATAAGATTGACAAGGGAGAGGCTGTGGATGTTGTGTATTTGGATTTTCAAAAGGCCTTCAATAAGGTGCCGCATAAGAGGCTGCTTAATAAGATGAGAGCCCATGGAATTACAGGAAAGATATTGGAACGGGTGAAGCATTGGCTGATAGGCAGAAAGCAAAGGGTGGGAATAAAGGGATCCTATTCTGATTGGTTGCCTGTTACTAGTGGTGTTCCACAGGGGTCGGTGTTGGGGCCGCTTCTTTTTACGATGTATATCGATGATTTAGATTATGGATTAAATGGTTTTGTGGCTAAGTTTGCGGATGACACCAAAATAGGTGGAGGAGCAGGAAGTGTTGAAGAAATGGAAAGGTTGCAGAGAGACTTGGTCAGTTTAGGAGAGTGGGCAAAGAAATGGCAGATGAGATACAATGTTGAGAAATGTACAGTTGTACATTTTGGAAGAAGAAATAATCTGGCAGATTATTATTTAGATGAGGAGAAAATTCAAAAATCAGAAATGCAAAGTGTCTTGGAGGTCCTCGTGCAAGATACCCTAAAGGTTAACCACCAGGTTGGATCGGCAGTAAGGAAAGTGAATGCTATGCTGGCATTAATTTCAAGAGCAATAGTGTATAAGAGTAAGGAGGTGTTGATGAGGCTCAATGGGGCACTGGCGAGACCTCATTTGGAATACTGTGTGCAGTTTTGGGCCCCCTATCTTAGAAGGGATGTTCTGATGTTGGAGAGAGTTCAGAACAGATTTACGAGGATGATTCCTGGAATGCAGGGGCTAACATATGAGGAGCGTTTGTCGGTTCTTGGACTGTATTAATTAGAATATAGAATGAGAGGGGATCTCATAGAAACATTTCGAATGTTGAAAGGGTTGGACAGTAGATGTGGAAAGCTGTTTCCCTTGGTGGGTGAGTCCAGGACAAGAGGCCACACTGTTAGAATTAGAGAGTACCCATTTAAAACAGAGATGAGGAGAAATTTTTTTAGCCAGAAGGTCGTGGATTTATGGAATTCGTTGCCACATACAGCTGTGGAGACACAATCATTGAGGGTATTTAAGGAGGAGATTGATAGGTATCAAATTAGTCAGGGTATCAAGAGATATGGGGAAAAAGCCAGAAATTGGAATGAGATGGGAGAATAGTTTAGCTCATGGTGGAATGGCGGAGCAGACTCAATGGGCCGAATGGCCTACTTCTGCTCCTTTGTCTTGTGATCTACAGTGGCATGCAAAAGTTTGGGCACCCTGGTCAAAATTTTTGTTACTGTGAATAGCTAAGCAAGTAAAAGATTACCTGATTTCCAAAAGGCATGAAGTTAAAGATTTTAAGCAAGATTACTTTTTTTATTTCCATCTTTTACAGTTTCAAAATAACAAAGGAAAAGGGCCCGAAGCAAAAGTTTGGGCACCCTGCATGGTCAGTACTTAGTAACACCCACTTGGGAAGTATCACAGCTTGTAAATGCTTTCTGTAGCCAGCTAAAAGTCTTCAATTCTTGTTTGGGGGATTTTCACCCATTCTTTCTTGCAAAAGGCTTCTAGTTCTGTGAGATTCTTGGGCTATCCCGCACGCACTGCTCTTTTGAGGTCTATCCACAGATCCTCAATGTTTAGGTCGGGGGACTGTGAGGGCCATGGCAAAACCTTCAGCTTGCACCTCTTGAGGTAGTCCATTGTGGATTTTAAAGTGTGTTTAGGATCATTATCTTGTTGTAGAAGCCATCCTCTTTACATCTCCAGCTTTTTTTTTAAAAGAACAGGCGGTGTGATGTTTGCTTCCAGAATTTGCTGGTATTTAATTGAATTCATTCTTCTCTCTCCCAGCGAAATGTTCCCCGTGCCACTGGCTACAACAAGCCCAAAGCATGATCGATCCACCTCCATGCTTAAAAGTTGGAGAGGTGTTCTTTTCATGAAATTCTGCACCCTTTTTTTCTCCAAACATACCTTTGCTCATTGCGGCCAAAAAGTTCTGTTTTAACTTCATTAGTCCACAGGACTTGTTTCCAAAATGCATCAGGCTTGTTTAGATACGCAAATACGAGGAAATCTGCAGATGCTGGAATTTCAAGCAACACACATAAAAATTGCTGGTGAACGCAGCAGGCCAGGCAGCATCTATAGGAAGAGGTCCTGACAAAGGGTCTCGGCCCGAAACGTTGACTGTACTTCTTCCTATAGATGCTGCCTGGCCTGCTGTGTTCACCAGCAATTTTTATGTGAGAGGCTTGTTTAGATGTTCCTTTGCAAACTTCTGACGCTGAATTTTGTGGTGAGGATGCAGGAAAGGTTTTCTTCTGATGACTCTTCCATGAAGGTCTTATTTGTGCATGTGTCGCTGCACAGTAGAACAGTGCACCACCACTCCAGAGTCTGCTAAATCTTCCTGAAGGTCTTTTGCAGTCAAACAGGGGTTTTGGTTTGCCTTTCTAGCAATCCTACAAGCAGTTCTCTTAAAAGTTTTCTTGGTCTTTCAGACCTCAACTTGACCTCCACCGTTCCTATAAACTGCCATTTCTTAATTACATTACAAACTCAGGAAACGGCTACCTGAAAACACTTTGCTATCTTCTTATAGCCTTCTCCTGCTTTGTGGGCATCATTTATTTTAATTTTCAGAGTGCTAGGCAGCTGCTTAGAGGAGCCCATGGCTGCTGATTGTTGGGACAAAGTTTGAGGAGTCAGGGTATTTATAAAGCTTTGAAATTTGCATCACCTAGCCTTTCCTAAAGATAACTAAACAAGCCATAGCCCTAACAAACTAATTAAGGCCTGAGACCTTGGTGAAAGTTATCTGCGAGTTCAAATCTCTTGGGGTGCCCAAACCTTTGCATGGTGCTCCTTTCCTTCTCCACCCCCCCACTCTAAAATTGTACAAGACAAAAATAATACAGTAATCTTGCTTAAAATATTGAAAAGAATGTTTCATCTTTAACTTTATGACTTTTGGAGATCAGTTCATCTTCTACTCACTTAACTACTCACAGTAACAGAAATTTTGACCAGGGGTGCCCAAACTTTTGCTCGCCACTGTACCTATCTATTATTTATCCCACTGACATATAGCAGGTTCTTCAGTCCTGTGCAATTTGTCTGATTCTTTAATCCGTCAGTTATCTACCTCTCTAGTTGGCCCATTTTACCTGCAGTCCATCAATGTAACTGATATAAAGGCATCTATTAGTCTTGCGAGACCATGGAGAGAGTCTTCACTCTCCAGGGCGCGGGCCTGGGCAAGGTTGTATGGAAGACTGGCAGTTGCCCATGCTACAAGTCTCCCCTCTCCAAGACACCAATGTTGTCCAAGGGAAGGGCAAGGGCCGATACAGCTAGGCACCAGTGTTGTCGCAGAGCACTGTGTGGTTAAGTGCCTTGCTCAAGGACAGAACACGCTGCCTTGGCTGGGGCTCGAACTCACGACCTTCAGGTCACTAGTCGAATGCCTTAACCACTTGGCCACATGCCCACACTAACTGATATGATAGGCAATTACTATCCTCTAACAATGTATACGATTACTTTTCACATCAGATTAGTGAGGACAGAAATGCTGCTCAATTCAGTTCTGCATATATCATGTAACACACATAAAAGTTGCTGGTGAACGCAGCAGGCCAGGCAGCATCTCTAGGAAGAGGTGCAGTTGATGTTTCAGGCCGAGACCCTTCGTCAGGACTAACTGAAGGAAGAGTGAGTAAGGGATTTGAAAGTTGGAGGGGGAGGGGGAGATCCAAAATGATAGGAGGAGGGGGAGGGATGGAGCCAAGAGCTGGACAGGTGATAGGCCAAAGGGATACGAGAGGATCATGGGACAGGAGGTCCGGGAAGAAAGACAAGGTGGGGGGGGGACCCAAAGGATGGGCAAGGGGTATATTCAGAGGGAGAAAAAGGAGAGTGAGAGAAAGAATGTGTGTATAAAAATAAGTAACAGATGGGGTACGAGGGGGAGGTGGGGCATTAGCGGAAGTTAGAGAAGTCGATGTTCATGCCATCAGGTTGGAAGCTACCCAGACGGTATACAAGGTGTTGTTCCTCCAACCTGAGTGTGGCTTCATCTTTACAGTAGAGGAGGCTGTGGATAGACATGTCAGAATGGGAATGGGATGTGGAATTAAAATGTGTGGCCACTGGGAGATCCTGCTTTCTCTGGTCATTGGTGTCTGTTCTTGCTGTGCTTTTACAACTTGGTCAAAATATCAATCCTATACCATGCAACAACACTAATTTAAAATCACTCTACTTCTCCCAAGCAAATACATTCGAGGTGTGGGGGGTCATTATGTTGAGGAACATTCAAACTCAGCTGCTCAGGCAAAATTGCCCTTTCATGGATGGGGTGATTTCCTGGACAGATACAAATGTAAACACTGCGTTTTAAAAAAAGCAATGCACAACCAGTGAGTGAAGGGTTTTGCTTATTTCAACCATCAGTAACATTTAACTATAGTAACAACTTTGAGATTATATTAAATCAATTCATGTGAAGTCTATTGCTGTTGACTCATTTTGCTTTAACATCCATTGCCACATGAATACACAATACAAATAGGAACATTGTCACCTGTTGCATGATCATAGCTACTATGAGAAATGCTTGCTATGCTTTCTTCAGTTAGACAGCTCAGTGGTGATACTCAGTTCTCTGCCAGTTTGGTTATAAATGAACAATTCCTGTACTCGATACAGTGGTATTCTTTTTCATCTTAATAGTTTTTTTTTTAAATAATTATATGTTATAATGTCTTAAGCCAATCTGTAGATTTGGTAAAACACCTAACCAGCAGCAATTTATCAGGTAAAAAGAGAATTGAAACTTCGTTTATCACATTTGCGAGGTAAGATTCCAATCAATTGAAGCAGTTCTTACCTTCAAACTGCAGGAACCACAGACAGATCTAAGAGAAATAAAATACAAGGGATTGGACAGTAAGAAAATGTGTGCAGTGCTGGAAAATTAAATATTTAAACTAGTGTTCCATAACTACTAAAATCTTTGGATTTGTTTTTAATGTTTCTTTCAATAATTTTTTTTATTAAGTTTGCCTTTTTTATACAAAGTCAGTGTATTTTGTTCAAAATGCAGAAAGATTAAGCTGAAAGATTTTGTTAAATTGTAGTAACATGACAAATATCTGCAAATTTTGGTATTGAATACATTTGTCAAAATTAAACTATCATTCAATCTACACTGATGTAAAAACATGAACAAATAGCTCTTATATAACATTTTTAATACAGAAGAACATCAGATGGTATTAAATACACTTTAAATATTTTGTGTACTTTGCAATTTGGAGAATTAGCTAGTATTTATGTTTTTTATTATTTGTAGAATGCACAAAGGTTCTCTCTGAAATACACCAGGAAGGGAGTTTAAATCCATCTGTTTCCCACAGCTTTACTTTGGGGAAAAAACCACCAGTCTGGGACATCTTTTGTCACCAATGAATCAGCTGATTAACTGGAATACTGGTGGTCCCCTCTGATATTTTGATGAAAATGCTAATCAGCACACTCACAGTAAGAGATTCCAGAGTAAAATAGTTATTGCCAGTCGGTTACCTTTTACAAAAGAGACATGTTGAAGGCCACGATAACATGGGGAACTTAGTTTTACAGCAGCAGCATACCTGCAGGGCAAAGGCAGAACATCACAATCCCCAAAACCAAAATCACCATATACAGTACAATGGAATACTTTGCATGGATGGATGAGTTCATGAGGGCATATTTTCCTCTGTACATAAATGTTTTATCTGTTCTGGTGCACAAAGGTTAATGTTGCCTTTGGTTTGACATGGTAAGCAAAGTCACATGTCACTTTATTTGCTTGATGCTGCCAGAGTCGTGCTGTGAGAGTTAAACAAGCTGAGAACTCAAGCAAAACAGGAACATTGAAAATACAGGTTTCTAGTAACAATTCTAAATTAATAAAATTCCCACTATTTCCATTTCCTGTAACAGTTTATTAGTTCGGTTTCGATAAATGCAGGGAAGTTCTTTAACAAAATTACAGATCACAATGTGTGAAAGAGATTCTCAAGTTAATTTTTAGTTTCTGGATATTGGTCCAGTACATGTGATAGCGGAGTACATGCAGGACTTGGAGCCTCAGGATGTGCCTGAATGCTCCCAGCGTCACATGCTCAGGATGTGTGGGTACGCATGGGATTGAACGCTCTCTGATTTATACCCTCGGGATCTGTGGGGACGCTCCCGGATTCACACCCTCAGGGAGTGCTAGCTGGCTCCAGGATTGATGTGTACTGCTCACTGGCTACAGCAAAACTGAATTTGTAAAGTCACACAGAGAGCCACCTGGCTTCTTCTAAAGCCTGCATAAAAACTGGTGATGAATGACTGCTTAGGGACATTGTTTTAGCAGAAAGTAGTAACAGATAATAGCCAGTAGGAACTGAATGATGATCATTGAGCAAACATGAAAGATACAAACCTTCCCCTTTTTCAGGCCATTGTAGAGATCTTTGTTTTGCAGAAACTTTTCCATTTCAGCTTTAACCAAGACTTTTCGAACATTAATTATTTCTTCCACAGTCAGTGCCAGACTTTCTACAGGGTGACTGAACTCCTCCTGTACAGAAACAGATTCCAGTCTGAGTCTCCCTGCCATAATCTGTCTGGATGTTACAAGTACAGAATGTACCGAGATTCCTAGAAAGAGTAACTCCCAGTATTGATTACATAGTTAAGAATAGAGGATTTGATAGCTACAGGAGAGGCGGTGCCCACATCGTGCACACATTTCCATGTGAACCCTTTGTCACAGGGTGGGGTTGCAATCCTAGAAAAACAAAGTCAAGATTGCAAAAATCAAGATTCCCTGTAATGTGAAGCTGCATTATCTGTGTTTCCACAAATTTGTACTGTTTTCACAAATTCATTCTCAGAATTTTATTCTGCATCTCAGAATTTTGGGTAGTGATTTGTGAATTCTGTAAGAGTGAGTTTTCATTCCCCAAACAGCTGTAACTTGGGGGAGGGTCGCCTGTATCATATATGACTCAGCAACACCTATGCTGTTTCTGATTTATTCAGGGGTTTAAATTCACTTTTTCTTTTAAAAAAAAAGGACAAAAATAATGGGCCATATCTTGCATGACATCCTGCTGTCTGAAATTGTCAGCCATGGTCAATGATCACCTGCATTTACCTGGGCTGGATCCCGAGGTTCAGTTTCACCAACTTCTGCACCCAAATCAGACAGAGTGGCCCCGACTGTGACCAAGCCTCAGGTGGTGCAGGGCTAAAATCCTGCCTCCAGAATGCCCATGATAAACTTAGACTGAAGTCAGCTCAGGATGGAGACTTGCCAGCTGTCGAACATTGCCGTGGATTCTAGTTCTTAAATGCCTTTGACATTGAGAGATGTTTAAAAATTAAAATTAAAAATGGCAGAACTTTATTTCCCTTTGCCTGCACGTCTGCAGTCCTCTCATCCCCATTACATTGTTTCAGATCTGGACAGTGCAGAATCCGAGAGGTAAATCCCAAAAGCAATATTGGAGAACCCTTGCAAATTTTCTGAATCCATTGGTTCCATTTGAATATATGCACACAGGCAGTTCCCCATTGAAACCATTAACCACACGCAAAACAGGCGGGGAGAGGGCAAGGAAGCAAACAGGAGCAGAGACCCTAAAGATATCAGCAGTGATGGGAAAGGTTAGGATTAAACTGCAAAGAACATATTTAGAGGAGGAAAGAAAATTCCTCCTTTAATATCAGAGGTGGAAATCAACTTCCTCTATGTCATCATTTCCGGGGATCTGTCCTGGGCCCAGGACGCAAGTACAATGATGAAGCAAGTACAGCAGCACCTCTACTTCATTAGAAATTTGTGAAGATTTGCATGATATCTGAAACTTTGACAAACCTCTATATTCTGGAGAATATATTGACTGGCTGCATCACAGCCTGGAATGGAAACACCAATGCATTGAATGGAAAAATCCGAGAAAAATTAGTGGATATGGCCCAGTCCATCACAGATAAAGTCCTCTCCACCATTGAGCACATCTACAAGGAGCATTGTTGCAGGAAAGCAGCATCCATCATCAGGGACCCACCCACCCACCTCCAGCACCCCCCCACCCCACCCACAGGACCTGCTTTCTTCTTGCTGCTACCGCCATCAGAAAGTTACAAGAGCCTCAGGATTCACACTACCAGGTTCAGAAACAATTATTACCCTTCAACCATCAAAGGGAATAACTTCACTCGCCCCATCACTGAAATGTTCTCACAACTTCTAGACTCACTTTCAAATACTCTATCTCATGTTCTCGATGTTTATTGCTTATTTGTTATTACTTTTTCTTTCATTTTGTATTTGCACAGTTTGTCGTCTTTTGCACACTGGTTGTCCATCCAGTTGGTGTGATCTGTGATTGATTCTCTTAGGGTTATTAGATTTGAGTATGACTGCAAGAATATGAATAACAGGATTGTATATGGTGACATAAATGTACTTTGATAATAAATTTACTTTGAAATTTGAAAACAGAAAATGCTGGAAGCACTCAGCAGTTGATGCAATATCTATGGCAACATTTCAAGTCAATGACACTTACGAGTTCTGATTAAGGTCATTACCCCAAAACTATGCTTCGTTTTTATTTTCACAGAAGAGCAGATACTGACCTGAAAGGCTGCCACTCATTCTCTCTCAGGAAAGTGAATGCTTGGCTCCAACAGTGGAGTAGAAGCAGAGTGTTTCAATTTGTGGGGAATTAGCAACAGTACTGGGAAAGACAGCTATTCCATTGGGACAAATGCACTTGAGCTATGTTGGAACCAGAGTGTGAGCAATTCAAAGCACTACAGGCAAAAAGGCTATGAAGTGAATAGCAGTCGGGGAAGCGGAGCGTCGGTTGCAGAGATCAGATTTCTACATGGAGTTACAGGGAAGATGAACAGGAATATGGTGGTGGCAAGGATAATCAGATAACACAAATCAAATCAACAAATAAGCAGTACACACAAAATGCTGGAGGAACTCAGCAGGCCAGGCAGCATCTGGGAAAAAAAGAGTACAGTCAACATCAGTGCTGCTGAAGGGTTTCAGCCTGAAATGTCAACTGCACTCTTTTCCTAGCTGCCTGGCTCATTGAGTTCCTCCAGCACTTTGTGTGTGTTGCTTGGATTTCCAGCATCTGCAGATTTTCTCTTGCTTGTGATCAACAAAGAACCAGATAAGCAAAGTGGAAGAGAAACAGCTCTGAGGTACAAGATACACAAGGCAACTAATTGGACACATTACCAGGGAAGTAGGTATAAATAGACATAATTTGACTGTCATTAAGGGACATGGCCACAGTGTGATCAAGGCTGTGTTTTGAGTATCCAAGAATATTCTATATTTAGAGGTGAGGAGAGTGGAAAAAGAGTTGGGATAGTTTTCTTAGAAAATGAAGGTTTGTGCAATTCTAAGGATATTAGTTCATAAAATGATAGAATCAGTTTTGGTGGAACTGATATTAACTGTGCATTGGTGGGAGTTGTCTGCAGGCTCCCAGTAATACTGGTAATGTAGGGGATGGCATCAACCAGTTAAAGATGCAGGCAGCAAATACCAAAAACAGCAACTGTAGATTGGCAAAAACAAAATAGCATTGATATTTCAAGAATTCCTAGCGTGTGAACATCAAGCATCCAAACAGAAAACAGACCTATTTTTAAAAAATTGAATTTTGATTGTATATTGAGAAATGGTTAGTTAATAGTCTTTCATTGTAGAGTAAGGTAGGGTAACCATAACTTGACAGGATTCTTCATTAAGATAGAAAATAGTTAGTGTGAAACTGGTGTTCTAAATGTAAACAAAAGTATCTTGGAAATACAAGGAACGATTTGGCTATTATCATTTGGCTGCTTTTATCAGAAAACACTACGATGAATTGACAATAAGGAACAAATGCAAGAACTGCAATAGTTACACATTCTGGCCTGGTGTAAAAATACAAAAAAAAAATCTACGGCTAACAAAAGTAGTTAAATGCAATCAATCAACAGGAATTCTGCAGATGCTGGAAATTCAAGCAACACACATCAAAGTTGCTGGTGAACGCAGCAGGCCAGGTAGCATCTCTAGGAAGAGGTACAGTCGATGTTTCAGGCCGAGACCCTTCGTCAGGACTAACTGAAGGAAGAGTTAGTAAGAGATTTGAAAGTGGGAGGGGGAGGGGGAGATCCAAAATGATAGGAGAAGACAGGAGGGGGAGGGATGGAGCCAAGAGCTGGACAGGTGATTGGCAAAGGGGATATGAGAGGATCATGGGACAGGAGGCCCAGGGAGAAGACAAAAGGCGGGGGGAACCCAGAGGATGGGCAAGGGGTATAGTCAGAGGGACAGAGGGAGAAAACGAGTGACAGAAAGAATGTGTGTATAAAAATAAATAACGGATGGGGTACGAGGGGGAGGTGGGGCTTCCTCCCTTACCACCATTCAGGGCCCCAGACAGTCCTTCCAGGTGAGGCGACACTTCACCTGTGAGTTGGCTGGGGTGATATACTGTGTCCGGTGCTCCCGATGTGGCTTTCTATATATTGGCGAGACCGGACGCAGACTGGGAGACTGCTTTGCTAAACACCTACACTCTGTCCGCCAGAGAAAGCAGGATCTCCCTGTGGCCACACATTTTAATTCCACATCCCATTCCCATTCCGACATGTCTATCCACAGCCTCCTCTACTGTAAAGATGAAGCCACACTCGGGTTGAAGGAACAACACCTTATATTCCGTCTGGGTAGCCTCCAACCTGATGGCATGAACATCGACTTCTCTAACTTCCGCTAATGCCCCACCTTCCCCTCGTACCACATCCGTTATTTATTTTTATACACACATTCTTTCTCTCACTCTCCTTTTTCTCCCTTTGTCCCTCTGACTATACCCCTTGCCCATCCTCTGGGTTCTCCCCCACCCCCCAACCGTCTTTCTCCCTGGGCCTCTTGTCCCATGATCCTCTCATATCCCTTTTGCCAATCACCTGTCCAGCTCTTGGCTCCATCCCTCCCCCTCCTGTCTTCTCCTATCATTTTGGATCTCCCCCTCCCCCTCCCACTTTCAAATCTCTTACTCACTCTTCCTTCAGTTAGTCCTGACGAAGGGTCTCGGCCTGAAACGTTGACTGCACCTCTTCCTAGAGATGCTGCCTGGCCTGCTGCATTCACCAGCAACTTTGATGTGTGTTAAATGCAATCAATGACTTGAATGACAGAATCCAATATCATGCTTTGAACTTTGTCAATGACACCAAACTGGATGGGTTTGCACATTGTGAGGAGGACACAGACTGGGCAAATACATAAAACCATGGCAGATACAGTAAACATGTAGACTTATTCCGTTTGGCAGGAAAATCAAAGGCAGTGTGTAATTGAAATGATGCAAGACTGGGAAATGTTGATGTGCAAAGAAACATGGGTGTTCTGATACACATGTTACTGAAAACACACAGGCAGATGCAGCAAGTAGTTAGGTGACAAATGGTACATTTTCCTTCATGACAAGGAGATCCCAGTACAGAAGGATGTCCTAATACAGCTATTCAGTGGCTTGGCAAGTCCACTTATGGAGTTCCAATCTCCTTCTCCAAGAAGGCATGTACTTGCCATAAAGTGTGGTGAGAGTTACCAGCTATTCCTGCGATGACAGAGTTACTGTTTGAGAAGAAGTCAAGATGACCAAGTTTAGGACTCAAAGAATGATGAATAGGAATCAGAACTACTGAAATTCTGACAGGGCTGGACAAACTGGGGTGTGGGAAACTACATCCCATAAAATGGGATCTGTGAAATTACTGAATCTCTTACTGGTGGACAAAACAGATGTGGGGAACATATTTCACATAGGTGGGGTTTGAGAACTCAGGATCTCAACCTTTGAATTTGGGACTCAAGAGTGATAGGAGTGAAACATCTTTACTCAAAGGTTGGTGAACCTATGGAATCCATTACCAAAGGGCCATGTCACTGAATATCTAATGGACAGACAGATGAAGCAAAGAAATGGCACAGAGGAGAGGAGCATAATATGATGTTGAGATGGATGATGTGCAATGATCATACCGGATGGCAGAGCAGGGTTAAGGGGATGAATGGCCTACCCTGCTCCTCCCATTTTTCGTGTTCCATTAATAACCAGTAAGTATAGGAAAACCTATATGAATGTATTCCCCCCCCCCCACAAGAGATTTGCTTATTTTATGGAGCTTTTGAAAATAAACATTTTACACTATTTAAGTATGAAACTTAAAAGCTTATATACAAGTTTCAACAGGCACTTACCATCAACGAGCATTTGGAAAAATTTGAACGGTTCTCAGAAATACTCCTTGAAGTACGCAGGATCCCTCCCCCTGCAGAAGAAGAACGAGTTCTATGAGCCTCCATAGACCATACCTCCTCGTTATGATCTGCTGAAAGTATAAACAAACACATGTTTGGAATCCAGTCCTTTAGAGAGGAAGAACAAAGCCAGTTTGCACACATAGTAGTTCCCTGAAATCCACTGATCCCTTTCACACATCATCACATCCTCATAAGCAATTCCAGAGTCAGAGTAACTCACCCTACAAGAGCAATATCCAAGTCTAAACAATTTCATTCTATACCCACAGATATAGCAGGATTTACTTGGGCAGCAATTAAACATGGAGACCCTGGTTAAATTTATCTTTCATGATCCAGGGGAATTAATGTTTTGGATAAGGAATGAGAAAGCTGAACATGCTCGAACTGCCAGGCTCAGCCACTTTTAGCTAATGAAAGAGAATCTACTCAATAGTATTTATATCAATGGTCATAACATCTTCTGATTACATGAACAATTTGGTTGTCACAGAGGATTTTAGGACAGCTCAATTGTCATACAACAGTGGATACAAACACAAACAGAAAATCTACTTTCTGGCCATGCAACTTTGTCTTTGAAAAAGGATTTAAAATTATAATTCGCTCATCTTTCACTAGCTGTTCCATTATTCTGATTGTAAGTGATAAACCCACAAATCTAATTTTCTACATTATAATTGTGATATTTCAAAAGTGTCTTAGATAGAATCGAAGTATAAAAACAAGCTATCAGCCCGCTGTTTCCATGCCAACCATCAAGTACCTATCCATATTATGAGCACTTGGCATATAACCTTCAATGCCATAGCACAGCTCCAATACCATCTTCAACTTTGCCGATGACATTATTGTTGGACGAATCACAAGTGGTATTGATTCAACTTACCAGAGTGAGGATAGATTCTCGATATCACAACATCAATCTATCGCTCACTGTCAGCAAAACTAAAGAGCTAATTGTTGAATCCAGGAAGGGAAGTGGGGGAGGGGAGCAAACGTGCTGGTCTACATTGATGGATCAGTGGAGGAGTCAGCAGCTTTAAATTTCTGAGCATTAGCATATCAGATGACTTGGGTCCTGGGCCTAGCAAACACAAGAAAGGCATGCCAGTATCTTTTACTTTCTTAGGAGGTTCAGCATGTCACCACACTAACAAACCTCTACAGATGTTGAAGGTATCCTGACTGGTTTCATTATGGTCTGGTACGGCAAACCAAATACATGGGAATGCAAGAAGCTTCAGAGAGTAGTGGCCTCAGCCCAATACATCACAAGCACATCTACAGCTGCCCCATAACCTCTCTGCTTTTCTCCGCTCTGACCAAGGAAGGCAAGCATTCCATACGTTTGCTTAACTGGTTGTAAAATATTTTTGATGGTCATGAGGCTGTTGCAAATTTTAAATCTTTTTTACATAAATGTACTGAGTAACTACAAAATAAAGCAATCGTTGAAAATAAAAATGACATAAATTCCCACCATCTGGGACATGCCCTGTTCTCGTTACTGAGGTACAGGAGCCTGACGACCCACACTCAATGATTCAGAAGCAGCTTCTCTAAGATTTCTGAACAGTCCACAAACCCACTTACTTAATTTGTAATTTATAGTAATTTTATGTCTTTGCACTGTACTTATGCCACAAAACAACAAATCTCACGTCATATGAAAAAGTGATAATAAACCCGATTCTGATCGGATGCTCACTGCATCAAAGTTTCAAATGGCAGTATATCTACAGGGAAAGGGAAAACTGATAGAAGGACCAACTGACGCACTAGTCACTCCAAATAACAATCTTCTTTTCTGTTACAAGGTGCGAAATTTACAAATATGGGATCCTAATTGTTGAAATCAAAACCAGAAAGTTGAAGTTAAAGAACTGCTCAATGACATTGTGAACCTTTGGTCAGGAACCAAGTTTTTAAACAAGTATTACAAGTTTATCCATGTAAAAACAAAAGTATAGAATCACTTCACCTTCTCACAGGCAATTTGTTTTTAATGAAAACAATTCTGTCTTTAACCAGTTCCATTTTACTGTCAGCAAGTACTGATGTACTAAGATTTATTCAGTCTAGTCCATACATATTGTCTAATGATTATACAGCCTCAAGAGGAAAATGGAAAGAGATATTCCATTAACTCACCTTTATGCTCAGACACAGCTCTGGTTACGGATTCAGTCCCTGAACGTAACCTTGTGTGGGAATCCTCTGTTGAGAGAGAGTCTGAGTCCGAATGAGACAAGGCAAATTCAGCCTGCAGCTGGATGAGATCACGTTCTGAGAATGAGCGATCACGTTTCAGAGGAACTGGGGAGCCGGCAACCCTTTGCATTTCTCCACTTGGTGAATCTTCTTCCTTTTAAAATAACACAATTGCATCTGATATGTGTATCATTCACTTCTACACAAGACGTGGAGATCATTACCCTCACACAACAAAGGAAACAAAAATATCAGATAAACATCATCATCATGTGCCAAATCTTAGTGGATTTATACAAGTTGTTTGACACTGGCCATTTCTGCTCTCAAGCATTCCTGAAAAAGTCAATGGACCCTCACTTTCTCACCATCATGGCAGTGCAAAACCAAAGTTGTAGAATTCAGTGCAGCATCTCTAGGAAGAGGTACAGTCGACATTTCAGGCAGAGACCCTTCGTCCTGAAACATCGACTGTACCTCTTCCTAGAGATGCTGCCTGACCTGCTGTGTTCACCAGCAACTTTGATGTGTGTTGCTTGAATTTCAAGCATCTGCAGAATTCCTCGTGTTTGTAGAATTCAGTATTCAGTTTTTCCAATTACAATGAAGCTCAATGCAATCCTGAGGTCATCTTTCACTTGGGCAGGTTGCAGACTTCTGGACTCAACACTGAATCCTACAATTTCAGGTAACTTGCCATCTCAGTGTATAACAGTTGCCTATTTGTGATACTGGTTCAGCATGTTTGTTTTCCACCCCCCCCACCCCCACCCCTTTCTGGGAGAAGAGGATATCCTCAACCTGACCTGCTAGACTTGCACTCCTGCTTTGCATTTTCAAACTCCTCCTGTGTTTTCTCTCTACTTACTCTCATTCAGTCACTGACTAAATAATCTTATTTACAATTTATCCCCATGTCACCCAATTGCATTAAATCAAAGACATTCCTCCCTATCCTGCATCTTATGAGCTACTTTTGTCTCCTTCCAGTTGATGAAGGGTCTTCAACTTGAAATATCAACTCTGTTTCTCTTTCCACAGATGTGGTCTGTCCTATAAAGAAATTCCAGCATTCTCTGTTTTAATTTTATTTTTCCATCATCCTCAGATTTTTTTGGCTTCCAAACATTTAACACTGTCCTCCTGAACTAGGTTCAGATGCTCACTGATCAATAAAGTAGCAATTCCTAAAATAGGCTGATTTCCAACCAGTGTGCAAAGAAATAAAACAGAACTAATGTTGCTGAGAAAGCATGCTGTCTAAAAGTTTTACATTACAATCTTCATTAAAAATTAATCAACATTTGTGCTTGGCAGATGCATCTTAAACTAGCAAGTGAACAATGAAAAATGTTAACAAATGAAAGGGAGACATTTAATGATGGTACACTTTAGTGGATGTGTTATTCATTATATAGAGACATTCACAACTAATCTAGAGAACAGGAAATCTAATCCTACTAAAACAGGTTAAGAACAAGAGCCAGTTTAAAAATTATAAGATACAGTACTGTGCAATAGCACTGAAGTAATTTTATGTATTGCTCCGTACCGCTGCCGCAAAACAAGTGTCATGACGTGTGAGTGATAATAAACCTGATTCTGACATGGGTCTCTTGTGGATTGAGTGGGAAGGGGGCAGGAAGAGGGGAATCATGGTTGGGAAAGGGGGAGGGAGCAGGAAGCACCAGAGACATTCTGTAATGATCAATAAACCGACTGTTTCGAATCAAATTATGTCCCAGAGCTGGGTGTGACTCCACCCATGCCACCCCACCCACCCCTGGCATTCCCTCTCAGCCACCCGTCCCACCACCCTCCTGTGGTGTTCCACACTCACCTTTCCCAACGTCCTTTGCTCCCGCCAGATTAGCAAACTCGCTCTCCACTCCACGTTGACAAATACAGTACTATGCAAAAGTGTTAGGCACCCTAGCTATATATATGTGCCTAAGGGTTTTGCACAGCACTGTGAATCAGCAAAACCCAAAGTGAGAAGAAAAATCTTCTTTGTTTCTGGGATTGCACAGTAACTCAACAGTTAACAAATGTGAATTTTGTCTATTCAATAAATGCACAAATGTGCTGATTTTGCCCATTTTGGGCATGCACGTTGATAGCAAAATAGACTTAGCCCTTCTCAAATGGTTGCAAATATCAGTTTCTACTCAGTAAATGAGGTTACATCCCTACCTCTGAAATGCACATTTCATCCATTTCAGCCAGTGTTGGTGCTTTAAGTAGAACCTTGGGTCTAGGTCTCTGCGCACTTCCCATTGCCTCAGGAACTGAGAGGTCCATGCACGAAGTTGACTTCAGCTCATCGGTGCAGGCATGTACCAGACATGGCAATGATCCAAATATCATCTCTGCAGAAAGCAATGAACTTCTAACTACAACGTAAACAATGACATTGGATTGTGCGAGGCAGGAGAAGGATTTCAAAAGGAGTGGTGGCAGTCGGGACATTCTACGCACCACTGTTCCTAAGGAGACGTTAGATTATGTGTAGCGGGAGAGGGAGTTTAACAGACAATGGGGGCAGTCAGGACATTCTGTGCACTACAGCTCCTGAGGAGACGTTAGATTGTGCATAATTAGGCACTTGGCATAGGCCAATAAAAAGATAGGTTTAAGCAGAGCAGTCACTAAGAGTGGGCCATTGTTAGTGTGGGGAGACCATAAGACATAGGTGCTGAATTAGGCCATTCAGCCCATTGAGTCTGCTCTGCCATTTCATCATGGCTGATTTAGGTTAAGGATTTGGCTCGTAGAGGCAAAGGCAGTAGGTAATTTTTTTCTTTTAAATGTTCTTTCTTTATCAGTGCACAGTTAGAGCAGTGGGGATGCCAGACAGGAGAGGAATGCTCCTCTTGCAGGATGCAAGAAGTCAGGGAGACCGCTGGTGTCCCTGACGACCACACCTGCAAGAAGAGCATCCATCTGGAGTTTGATTTTTATTTTTAAAAAAAAACAACAGACTGTCAAGGATTCTGAGCTGGATGAACTGCAGATCATTTGGAAGGCTAAGTCGTTGATCAACAGGACATGCAGAGAGGTAATTACACCCAAAGTGCAGGACACAGGTGACTGTCAGGAGGGGTTAAGGGGATAGGAAGCCACTTCAGAATATTCGTGTGCCAATTCCCCTCAATAACAGGTAACCTAGCAGAGGAAAGCCACAGTGGTCAAGTCTCTAGGACTGAGTCTGGCTCTGTGGTTCAGAAGGGAAGTGGGTTGGGGGTGGGGGGGGGAAGAAGAGGCAAGCTGTAGTGATAGGGGGTTCAATGGTTAGGAGAACAGACAGGAGGTTATGTTGACAATAACGAGATTCCCAGATGGCAAGTTGCCTTCCAGGTGTGAGAGTCGGGGACATCTCGGATTGAGTCCACTGCATTCTTAAGTGAGAGTGCGAGCAGCCAGAGGTCATGGTCCACATAGGTACCAGTGACATCAGTAGGAAGGGCAATGAGGTCCTGCAAAATGAGATCAAGGAGCGAGGTGCTATGTTAAAGGACAGGGCCTCCATGGTTGTAACCTCAGGATTGCTACCCACGCTACATGCTTGTGAGGAAGATACAGTTTAACATGTGGCTAAGGAGATGGTGCAGGATGGAGGGCTTCAGATTTTTGGACCATTGGGCTCTCTTTCAGAGAAAATGGGCCCTATACAGATGGGACAGTTCGCACCCGAACTGAGGGGGTCAGATATCCTTATGGTAAGGTTTGCTACTGCTGCATGGGGGGGGGGGGGGGTGGAGTTAAAGCTGGATTTGTGTGGGGGGGCGGGAATAGGAATCGGAGTAGATGGTGGAACGGCTGTGGGGAAAGATGCAAGCCTACATACAAAAACAAGAATCGAGAGGTTGAGCATGGAGGGACTAGTGTTCTGAGTGTGTACATTTCAACGTAAGGAATACTGTAGGAAAGGCAGATAAGCTCAGGGCACGGATCGACATGGAATTATGACATTGTAGTTATTAGTGAGACTGGCAGCTCAGCGTTCCGGGGTTCTGTTTTAAACATGATCGAGTGGGAGGAAATAAAGGGCGAGGGGTGGCATTACTAGTCACGGAAAATATCAGGTCAGTGCTCAATTAGGACAGACTGGAGAACTTGTCTACTGAAGTGTTATGGGTGGAACAAAGGAATAAGAAATATATGACCTCATTAATGGGATATAATAAACCACCCAGCAGTCTGTGGGATTTAGAGGAGCAAATTTGTAGAGAAATTGCAGATTGTTGCAAGAAAAATAAGGTTGTGATATTAGGTGATTCTAACTTTTCAAATATTGACAGGGACTCCCATGCTGTAAAGGGCTGGATGTGTTCAGGAAAGCTTCCTTAATCAGTACATAGAAATCCCAACAAGACAGCATGTGATACTGGATCTGCTGTTAGGGAATGAGACAGGGCAGGTGACAGAAGTTTGTGCAGGGGAATACTTTGCATCTAGAGATCACAAAGCCATTAGTTTCAAAGTAAATATGGAAAGAGATAGGTCTGGTCCTCAGGTTGAGACTCTAAATTAGAGAAAGGCTAATTCTGATGGTATCAGAAAGGTTCAGGCAAGTGTGGATTGGGATAGGTTGTTTTCTGGCAAAGGTGTGCTTGTTAAGTGGGAAGCCTTCAAAGGTGAAAGTACAGCTTGTATATTTTTGTCAGAAGGAAAGGTAAAGATAACAGGTTTCCTAGTTAAGAAAAAAAGTGTATAGCAGGTATAGGCAGGAAGAAAGAAAATATAGATACTTGAGCAGTATAGGAAATGCAAAAGAACACAAAAAGGAAATCAGATGGGCTAAAAGAAGATATGAAGTTGTTCCGGCAGACAAGGTGAATGAGAATCCCCAGGGCTTCTACTGACAAAGAGCACAGGATAGCAAAGAACAATTGTTCCTCTTGAAGATCACGGCGATCATCTATACACGGAGCCAAAAGAGACGAGGGGAATCTTAAAAGTATTTTTTGCCTCTGTGTTTACTTGGGAGACAGACAGAGTCTATTGAAGTGAGGAAACACAGCAGCAAGGTCATGGACCATTTACAGTTTACAGAGGTGGTGTTTGCTGTCGAGGCAAATTAAAGTGGATAAATCCCCAAGGCTTGACAAGGTGTTCCCTCAGACTTTTTGGGAGGCTAGTGCAGAAATTGCAGGGGCCCCTAGCAGAGATATTTAAAACTTCCTTTGCTACAGGTGAGGTGACAGAAGATTGAAGAATAGCCAAAGTTGTTTCATTGTTTAAAAAAACTCTTTAAATAAGCCAGAATATTATAGGCCATTGAGACCAACATCAGTAGTGGGCAGATTGTTAGAAGTTATTCTAAGGGACTGGATAGACAGGGACCAATTAGGAATAGTCAACATGGCTTTGTGGATGGTACGTTGTGTCTAACCAATCTCAGTTTTTCTGCGAACATTACCAAAAAAGCTGATGAACGCGAGGCAGTGGATGTTGCCTGCATGGACTTTAGGCAAGACCTTTGACAAGGTCCCACAGGGCAGGTTGGTCAAGAAGGTTGACTTGCTTGGCATTCAGGATGAGGTAGTAAATTGGATTAGATATTGTGGGAGAAGCCAGAGAGTGGATGTAGATATTTGCCTCTCTGATTGGAGGCCTGTAACTAGTGGAGTGCCACAGGAATCAGTGCTGGGTCCACTGTTGTTTGTCATCTATAGCAATGATCTGGATGATAATGTAGTAAATTAGATCAGCAAATATGCAAATGATACCAAAATTGGGATCAAGGTCAGCGAGGAAGACTATCCAATCCTGCAGCGGGATCTAGACCAATGGAAAAATGGGCTGAAAAGTGGCAGATGGATTTTAATGCAAACAAGTGTGTGAGGCGTTGCACTTTGGGAGGACACACCAAGGTAGGTATTACATGGCGAGTGGTAGGGCACTGAGGAGCATGGTAGAACAGAAGAATTCGAGTACAGATCGGTAATTCCTTGCAAGTAACATCACAAGTTGTGTCATAACGAGAGCTTTTGGCACATTGGCCTTCATAAATCAATGTATTGAGTACAGTAGTTGAGATGTTATGTTGAAAATGTACAAAGTTGCTGAGGCCTAATTCATAGCATTGTGTACTGCTCCAGTCACCTACCTACATAAAAGATGTCAATAAGATCAAAAGAGTGTAGAGGAAATGTACAAGGACGTTGCTGGGACTTGTGGAACTGATCTATAGGGAAAGGTTGAATAAGTGGGGACTTCATTCCTTAGAGAGTAGGATAATGATGGGAGATTTGATAGATATTTCCAAAATGATGAGGGGTGTAGTTAGGCTAAATGCAAGCAGGTTTTTTTCCCCCAATGGAGTTTGGGCAAGACTACAACTGGAGGTCACAGATTAAGGATGAAAGATGAAATGTTCAAGGGGAACTTCTTCACTCAGAGGATGGTGAGAGTGTGGAACAAGCTGCTGGAAGCACTGGACGTGGGCTCGATTTCACCAGTGAAGACAAATGTGGGCAGGTGCCTGGATGGGTATGGAATGCTTTAGTCCAAGAGCAGGTAAATGGCCTAGGCAAATTATTAGTCATGCACAGACAGGTGGGCCAAAGGGCCTGTTTCTGTGCTGTAGTGTTCCATAACTTTAATCATTAACAAGCTTAAGCCAGCACAGAGTATTGCTGAGCACAGGCCTATGTTCACATCATTTATTTTAATTCTTAGAAAACAAGATTAAATATGTACCAATCAATAACAAATTACAATGTTTTTATAGTGACCTCCATGTTATAGTGGTTCAGGTTACAGAAACTTACTCTTACAGAATTCATAAATCACTTCCAAATACAAATATAGAATGAGTCAATCCCACAGAATTTATGAGATGTAAAATAAACCCAAAATATACTTTTATTCAACTCAATGGCTTTCTAGGAATGCAAACTCTGTGGGGGTCATCTGTATTTTCAATAATGTGCAAGTTTGGGTCTTTTAGTGGGGCTTCATCTTCCCTGTCAGAATCGAGTAGGAAAATAGAAATAAGGTGATGAAATTTAACACAGGTTATCACTGACACCAAAGCTCATCATGGTGATATGTTCTGGAAACTGAGCAGGAGATCTCAAGAACATGCAAATACTAACTCGGGCAGAAAAATAAAGTCTGTCCACTTGAGTGAATATCCCCAATTCCAATTTTACTATTCATTTTATTAATCAAGTTAAATAGTTCCAAACTGAGGCATGTAAGGTATTTAGGTCAGTTATATCAATTCCAGAAGCATCATCCAATCTCCTTGGTTTCCTACAACGTTTGTCCTCAGTGTCAGATTTCATTGTTTCTCACATAGCCTTGCTGTAACTGCAGAGCCAGCACTGTCCTGACCTTGTCAATATTCTCAGTGATTCATAGAACATAGAAACTACAAAAACCATTTCAATGAACCTACTATTCAGCTCACCTTGAAGGAGTCTCTGGGAAAGGGGTTAGGCATCTATAACCTTTATTCTTCTATTACCATCAGCCTCAATGATTACCTTCATATCCACCGAAGTTAATTCATATTATTTAATTAAATAGGTTTAACTTCAATATGGAATTTACTTTTGCGTGAGGAACTCATGATCTCACAGTACAGGCATTGCTCTCCTCAACATTTGCAAATATCATGATAACCAAATGAAGTCCTGAGGTCACAAATTCCTGAGGACACAGATCACAGCGCTTCTCTTTCCCTCTTCAGGATTAAGGGTGCTTTGCTTCTGCTCCCGATGACAGGAGTGCTGCATTCCAAACAATCCACTCTTAAGATAGGTGGGGCAGGAGAGTGGGTAGGTTGCGACACGAGATACTCCTGTCACTTCTGAAGGGCTTCTACGTGTTTCTTGAGATTCTTAGTAGCACCCTGAGTCTTACTTCCCCACTCTGAGCAGAACAGTGGTTCCCTAGAGTCAATGCACGTTTCATTTCTTCAGGAAAGCTCTGAGCGCATCTAAAATACTTTTCCCTGCTTAATCTTTTCCCATGACAAAGCTCGGAAGAGACAGCTTGCTCTGGAGTCTGAACTCTGCCACAAGAACTGTGTGGCAAGACCAAGGTATTTCACTCAGGGCAACTAGGACCTTAGCGCAGGGGTTGTTGGCCGGTGCAGACACTGACTTTGCTTCACTTATCCTTCCAGTGAATTTTGAGTATATTGTTGAAATGTTTCCTGTAAATAGTCCAGGTTAGAAGTGTATAGGGTCAAGAATCACTGAGCCTGATGGACCATAGGTTTCTGCTATTTCCAAGTTCTGATCTGCAAATACTCCTCCCCCACCCCACGAAACAGTAGTGACCTATTACCCCAGACTTCGACCAACAAATCCTAACTTGTATTTGATATATACAACATGAAATTGAGAAATGCAATGTGCAGCTATAAATGAAAAGGATAACAGTACTAGTCCTAGAAGTGCGGCTTCATCTTTCATACTTCCTTATCTGAAGTGAGCAGGAAATTAACAGTGCTCATTATTCAACAGTGTTTTTGGTTTAATAGTTTATTTGAAACTACAAAACCAACCTGGATTAAAATTGGAATTGGTTTAGTAATGTCACATGTGCCGAGATGCAGTGAAAAGCTTGCCCCTGCATACTGTTCATACGTATTAAATCATTAGACAGTGTGAATAGTCTAATGGTTTAATGTGACTCTGTGTCTGTCCTCCGTCGGTCGTGGTCAACCATGGGTACTGCACCTCTGGTAGTCACTGGTTTGTCGAGCTGCATCGACCGTGGTGCAGAATAAAATGTAACAGCTGCAGAGAAAGTGTAGTGTAGGTACATAATAAAGTGCAAGATCACAACAAGGTAGACTGTGAGGTCAAGAGTCTATCTTACTGTACTAGGGAACCATTTAATAGCCTTATATTAGTGGGGTAGAAATTTTCCTTGAGTCTATTGTTACGTGCTTTCAGGCTTTTGTATCTTCTGCCCAATGGAAGAGCAGACAAGACAGTATGCTCGAAGTGGATGGGGTTTTTGATTGTGTTGGCTGCTTTACTGAGGGAGTGAGAAGTATAGACAGTATAGAGGAGAGCAATGCCTGTACTGTGAGATCATGAGGTCCTCACACAAAAGTAAATTCCATATTGAAGTTAAACCTATTTAATTAAATAATATGAATTAACTTCAGTGGATATGAAGGTAATCATTGAGGCTGATGGTAATAGAAGAATAAAGGTTATAGATGCCTAACCCCTTTCCCAGAGACTCCTTCAAAGTGAGCTGAATAGTAGGTTCATTGATATGGTTTTTGTAGTTTCTATGTTCTATGAATCACTGAGAATATTGACAAGGTCAGGACAGTGCTGGCTCTGCAGTTACAGCAAGGCTATGTGAGAAACAATGAAATCTGACACTGAGGACAAACGTTGTAGGAAACCAAGGAGATTGGATGATGCTTCTGGAATTGATATAACTGACCTAAATACCTTACATGCCTCAGTTTGGAACTATTTAACTTGATTAATAAAATGAATAGTAAAATTGGAATTGGGGATATTCACTCAAGTGGACAGAAGTCCACAGGAAGAGACTGGTTTCCAAGATGTGCTGAGCTGTGTCCATAACTGTAGTTTTCATGGTAGTATGCAGAGCAGTTGAAATACCAAATACTGATGCGTCTGGAAAGGATGTTTTTGATTTACAATAAAACTTAAAGGTAATAAAAATGATTTAATGAAACAGCACTGATCAATGGGACTTCATGTTCTGTGGCATGTCTGACCCGGTACAAAATACCGTTGTGTCCCACCGAGAACAGTTCGCACTAATCTGACTGAAGTGGGTAGGGAGGCTCCAGAAGACTGTAGATTCAGCCAGCTCCAGCATGGGTACAATCCTCCCCTTTATCAAGGACAGCTTCATAACGCAGCACCTCAAGAAGGCAGCATCCATCATTACCAACCCTCACCCTCTGGGACATGCCCTCTTCTCTTTACTACCATTGGGGAGATGGTGCACAAGCCTGAAGACCCACATTCAATGTCTCAGGAACAGCTTCTTCCCCTCTGCCGTCAGTTTTATGACTAGTCCCTGGAGCCATGAACACTACCTTTTGCACTCATTATTTTAAACTTACGGTAATTTCTTCAAGATCAGTTGCATTGTACTGCCTCTACTACAAATTTCACCACCGTTATTGATAATAAACCTGGCTCTAAATTTCCAGTCATGGTCCCTTTAATCTGACAGCAGTTCCATATTACCTGGTCAATTTTGTATCGGTTTTAATGCTCGCGGCCAGTGTTGCCATTCAGAAACCCAACACCACCAGCATTACTGTGTTCTATTCAGAGCTTTGAAAATAGCAAACTTTTCCTACACAAAGTGAGTTGAAAGGTGGAATGCTCTTCCCAGGAGGCTTTTAATATTTGGTTAATAGAATTGCTGAAGATTGAGATGGACAGATTTTATTGTATAACGTGATATGGCTCACAGGCAGGCAAGATGCTAGTTAAAATGGCAGGAGAGAGGGTGAGGAACTTGATGACGCACTCCAGTATCCCTTAATTATGGTAAACCTGACTTACCTTTGTTTTTCTTTCCACCAATAGTTGGCACTGGTCGAAGTTTTCTTTCTGACTTTATCTCTTCCAAGATCCGCTCATGTAAACTGCGTGGCTTTTGAGGTTTGGGCCGTAGATTCCTTTCAGAGACCTGCAAACAAATAGTTCAAGGCATTTATTCACCCAGAAAGAGCAGTGGTTGAAGAATTAAGGGAACTTGAGTAATTTACAAGAACTTAATCCACAATTTTCATATTCCATAGGCTGATGCAGAATATCATGCCCAACACATTAATTTCAAATTGATTTCAGGGAGGTGACATGGGAAGGTTCAGACCCACTGCTGTCTGTAAGGGATATGTACGTTCTCCCCAATCACCACGCGGTTTCTTCCAAGTGCTCTGGTTTCCTCCCACAGTCCAAAGATTTATCGGTTAATAGGTTAATGAGTTATAGCAAATTACCCCATGATTGGGCTAGGGTTAAATCAGAGGGTTGCTGGGCGATGTGGCTCGAGGGCACTGCATCTCAATAAATAAATACTATCACACCTGCAGGCCTAGTTAAGATAACATAATAGTGCAAGTCACAGGCCTCTCCACTGTCTTTTACTCCATTTACTTGGCCAATGAGTGTGAAGCTTTAACACCTTTTCATTTCCACTATCATTGACTATTTCTTTCCCTCCACAGTGTACATTGTTTGATTAGTGACATGTTTAAATTTTCTTCAAAACTTGGCATGCCAATCACAGATGGGTATCTGAAAGGAACTAAAGCACCCTTGTGTGAACCTGTACAATTTTATACATACTCAATCTAACTCACCCACATCTATTCTAAGAGGCTAGGTTTATCTTAGCAAGTAGACAAAAGGTGCGCAGAGTCGACTCCAGTTATTGTTTTGCAGAAGATGCAGCACAACTGCTGCAATGGATCATTTCTTTAGAAAGGCAAATAAAAGCCAACTACA